>NC_134645.1:55929416-56261169 GCF_030463565.1 Pelecanus crispus
TTGCAGCCTCATTAAAAAGCCACTACATTTGCCAGTGCCTACCACTACTGGTAACAGTCTGAGGTTCTCTGACATTCCAGAAAAAGCTGAATGATAGCTTTGGGCAAAAATGCGTGGTTTTTTTTTTTTTTTTTTTCTTTAGTAAGCATAATAATTTCTGCTGACTCCTGATAGATGGCAGAAGGGCAGTCTGCCACCAGGTTTTTTTATTACCTGCAGACGTAAATGTTCAGTACCGGAAATACAGAGAACAGATAACGTACAGTGATCCAGATCAGCAAGTGGTATCAGTCAGCTACACTTGGGGTTTACACCACCAAAGCTGCTGGCCCAAAATTGAGCACTAGAAGCCTCAGCTGCAAAGACTTAACTCTTTATTTTCATCTGACATTCCTCTAGTGACACAGCAATCTCTGTGTGGGGTGTTTGGCTTTGTGTGGGGTGCTTAGCTTTGGAGAGCCACCCTGCAGATCAGCACACTTTTCCCTAAAAGTTTGACACTGACACTTGATCATACTCTTTGTCCTGATTTGCTTGTGACTCGGAACAAAACAAATACGGAAAGGAAAACGAGCCACCAAAGCAATACCCTTGCAGCAGCCATCCCATTCTACTGCCACAATCCCACACTGGGACAGAAGCTGCTGATTAGGGGACAGGGATTTTCCTTACCTCACTGACGATGGATGAGTGCGGATGTTTATACACCCAGTTATTGTGGCATGTGGTGAGCGGCAAGTTGCCCGCACTGTGATTGCTGGAGCGGGCAAGCGGGTTGGAACAGCTGACGGAGGAGTCCCACACAATATCCAGCCTCTCGCACTCTCCTCTGGAGGACACATTCCCAAGGCACAGGGGCAGTACCGTGAAGTTTCGTTCCTCTTCCAGTGTCCAGCCACATCGTTCGCTTAATTCAACTGCCCCAGGAATCCTGCACCAGTAGCTGTCTGGTGTCTGCCCAAGGAAAACCACGCTGGTGAACAGGAAAGAAAAAATTACGCCTGTCTGGCAAAGGAGGAAAAAGACCCTCTTTTGAAATCTTCCAAATTCCCCGGCTTCCTTCAAAACCTCATCAAAAGTTGGCATTATGTGAGGCAGCCTGTCCACTTGGGCAGTCCAAGAGATGGCAGAGTTTGCTTTCACACGTCCGATGACTGCTGGCACGTCCTACGAAAGTGACCGTCTCTCCTCCCGTCGCTCCTCTCTTCTTATATGCACGCGCGCACACACACAGACACAGACACACGGGTGAGCAATGCCAGTAGCACGAGTGGAACCAGAACGGGGCAAAGCTGCAGGCAGGCATGCAAGTGCACGCCCAAGCACCCACACGGAGATTCAGGTCATGTCAAGTGGCGTGGGGCTTACACACAGCCTGGGAGGAGTGAGCGCGATTTAAAGCGCACAAACATGTTGTAGGAGAGGAGGGGCGTGCATTTCCTATTCATCCTGAATGTTAAACACATTATGCAATAAACGCAGTTAACTCTTTTGGGGCGGGTGAGCCGCAAATGCCAGCTCCCACCGTGGCCATAATAAATTAATAGGTGTAACGATAAAGCAGAGAGTTAAATGGGAAAGAGCGCAGAAGCTGTTGGAAAAAGCAGCAGTGAGTGATGCAGCCTCTCTGCAGGATGTCAGGGGCAGAAAGCAAGCTGTTTCAAGGAGAGCTATAAAGTCTTCCCTTTAGCAAATAGAAATGAATACTGCAGCAAAGTTTAATTACTTCTCCAAAGCACTGTTTCGCCGTCTGTACAGATTTAATTTGCAAAAGTCTTTCCTTTCTGTGTGTAAATAAAGTGAGGCTCACAAACTGTGCCGGTCCAAAATCCATGATTTTTTTTTTAAAGTTGGATCTACCTGTTCAAGAAAGCTTTTATATGACCTTGTTAATTTTAATTTCACAAGGTCTTCCAAATATTTAAAAGAGAGATGACAAGTTTTTCTTCCTCCAAAAGTAATAGAAAACAAATTATTTCACTTTTCTCTTCAGCTGTTTGAGTGGGGGGAGAAGGGAAGGGGGAGCCAGGACTGGGATTCATTTTGTATGCACGTGAGCACATCTTGTGCAGAACTCCCTGAATCAAATCAGACATGCAATGGCAAGTGTTTTGCGCTTTGTTCAGGATCATGAGGTCCATTGCCACTCTATTCTCTTGTGAGAAGGAGCACAGGGACAGCACCTGTCAAAGATGTCTCCGGCAATCCCTTGTCTCTGGTTACCTACAGCTTTGCCCATGGCTGTCTATGGTTTTGAAGTGAAGTACAATTTCTAAAACAGTTAGATCCAGACCAAGGAAGGCTTTGATAACTATACAGGCTATCTGACGTGGACTTTGTAACAGACATGAAGACTGGTGCTGTGGTGTTAGCTTGGCATAGATGTGTGTTGCTAAGTAGATGTGCTGCTGTGCTTGCATCAGAAGATGCTTTTGAGGGAATTTTATTTGACTCCTGGTAACGCTGTTTTGCAGTAATCAAGCTTAGAGGCCATAAACACGTCACCTTTGGGTCTGGGTGTGTGTCTGAGGGGATGGGGCACTGTCTGATGGCTGGTTTCAAACAAGACAAGCTCTTTTATCCCAACAGGGCTAACTATGGGGGTCACTCATACTGAGATGGCAAAGGTGAGCTGGTTTATCCTGACAGTTTCCAGTGACTGAGGAGGAGCTTGTCTCTGTAGGGACCACTACAAAGACAAAGAAATGGGGACAGAGCCTGATACTCAGCCTGTGTTGCTCTCACAGCTCCGCTCGGGGATGTATTAAACCTCCACTGCTCCTCAAGCACTACCGCAATAAAAAATGTTGCATTTGTCCCTGTTGGGTATTAGCTCAATTCTGTATCATAAGTGTTAGTCTCCTGTAAGCCATGTACCAATATAGCTGTGCTCAGCATTTTACCTGTTTCAGAAATCCATTGGTGCAACTACCACTGATTCCACTCTTAGCTAAGCAGTGGAGCTAGACCAGATGTGGTTGAGTGAGAATTCAGTCCATTATTGCAACATTGCTTCTGGAGCTACTTTCTTTCCCAAAAGAAAGTACGGTCTAGTAGCTGGTTGTCAAAATTTCACACATCTCATCCATTATGCTCTTGTCATGCACAGCATGTGCATCGCAGTCTGCCAGACCTGCAGCCAGAAAACCTAGCAGCTGAGAGAGATCAGCACTAATGTCACGGCAGCGGACGACTGGGAGTCTTCCTAACATTCCCTGCTGTTACACTGCCAGTCATACACACAAGGATTCATTCAGTAAAATCAGTTGAACTGTCTGGCATCGGTGATGTCAAAGTGACCTTGGCTCCTCAGTGTTCACCTGTGTTTTCTTTTCTCTGTCCAAAAATGGCTTATCAGTATTTGCCACCATATCAGTGTGCTGCAAGACTCCAGTTTGTCAAAGAAATCTAAAATATCCCAGTGACAGATGCATGACAGTGTGCATTAGTGCATTTATTCTACAGCAAGGGATTCCCAGCTTCCCTGAGGTTTCCCTGGAACTTCAGCTCTGCATGCTGTGAGAGCTGAACGCATCTAAGGACGGGAAGATGATGGGTTTGTATACAAAGCCTGTGACTGTAACCTCTTGAAAGACTGCCTTTAAATCCTTGAAGACAGATCTCAGGGTCAAACCAGCATTTTAAACATTTTATCCTATACATACAGTAAAAAATGGTGCTCTTTGATACGGGGAAAGAAGCAAGGAAAGAAAGAGACACGGAAGATGTTTACTGATGAAGAAGACAGAAGCAGTAAAAGTAGATGTGGAGAAGACAACGGAAAGAAGGAGGGGGAAGAGTGGGAAGACAGCAAGCCAGGGAAAGAGCAGAGGCAGAAGCAGTGATGAAAGGGGAACAGAGGAGAAAGAGATCTAGAAGTACAACTAAATTATAATCATGAGCATCTTCGGTTGAAGTTCTGTTTAGAAGCCCACATGCCACACCTATTTCAGAAGCAGAATGAAAACTATGTAGTCTAGAGGGCAAAGCACTTATACTCCCTGTACACTCATGACACTAGACTACCATTTATACATGTCTGGGTGACGGCATGAGACATTTGGATCAATAGCTACTCTGACTAAATCCTGGAAAATTAAGACTTTACTGTAACACCCTGGGTAACCTTTGCCAGTGCTTCAGAGAAACACTTAAAAACTTGAAAATCCTTCTTTGGGACACTATAAGCAGTGGGGCAGTGACATCAGCCAGTCTGCAGACACCGGAGGGCACCATCCTGTGTAACAACACCATTTCCATGATAAAGTTATGCAGAAAAGCATGACCTAGGTTTATGATCTCCTACAGACACGTGCTTCTTGCTAAATAAAAGAGGGCCTGTGAACAAGTTTGGGCATTGATCATCCACCCTGCCTGTTATCTCACTGCTTGATGCTGCTTTATTTTGCACCACATACTCATCCCCCAGACAAATCTGTTATAGACTAGACAGCCCTAAGCAGCAGGGGTGCAAACCCGTAAGCATCACACCATCCTAGGGCCAGGAGACTGCCTACACTAGTCTTTTCTCCTGGTCTCCATGCCATGAGAAGGGGCAGGGTTCTCTAGAGCTCTGCATCTGGGGATTGTCTATTTGCTAACTGGTGACCTCACAGCAGAGACTGCCAGAAGGCACCTGGCAGCAGTAGCTGGAAGCACATTGCGCAGATCTTAATGGCAAAGCTTGGTTCACAGCAGAAGATGGCACAGCCCTTCACCATTCTTCACCACTCACTTCACCTTTCATGCATCTTCCAGCTGCATTCTGGGGTTTGGATCTGCGTTGCAAAAACCATTGCTCTTCCACGCTGCAGTGCAGAAGCCCGATGCCAGCCCCAGAAACACCGCATGTCCATAGAGGTCACGTTGTTACAACGTATCTTGTTAAGAAACCAAGCTGGAAAGTATATATGAGCTCAGTTTTGGAGGCTAAATCAATAGTGGATTGTTTAAGATCAGAGAGAGATCTCTTTTAGGGCAACTAGAGATGTTTACGTTCCCCTCTACCACACATGGTATAATCACATTCCAAGTCAGGACACTAAATCATGTGCAGCTTTTTCTCTGACAGTTCCTGTGCTTTGGTTTTTGTTGCTGCTGCTGCTGTTCTTTTCTCTTCGCTTTATTAATCCTTCCCACCACCCACTTTCATCTTCTTCTTTTATCTCCCCCTTTTTCTTCCAGATTTCCTCTTTTTCTTTGCGGAAGGTGGCAACTCTGCTCAATGGAGTCTGTCCTTTCCCAGGCCTCCAGATCAACTTAGCGAGCTGCAGGCTAAATTTGAGACATGGGAAAAGTCAATTCCAATCAACAGGGTTTCCACCTTTTGGCAATCCATGAAAGCAATGCACAATGCATTATACTCCCCTCCTTCACTATTTCCATGGCCTTTAGGTTGTTTTTACTATCTTGGTTCCAAGAACAAATATAAATAAATGTAGTTCTAGGAACTGTAGAGTACAACAACCAGGAGGGTCTGTACTCATCACTAGGACAGCAGCTGAAACAGCAGAGGAAAATGGGGACACAGGAGAGAAGGGAAAATCCAAACAAGGAAGAAAAAAAGCAGAGAGTGAAAGGAAAAGCAAAACAGGATCAAAGAGGTTCCTGTTTCTCTCCTCACAGGAGAGAAAATAAAACCTCAAATCAGACCAGTAGTGACCACATCTGAGACAGCCCATATCTCTCTTGTTTTGAGCACATGGAGGTAAAAAACTTGCAGCAAGGGAGGAAGCTATCCTCCACCCGCAGCCTGTGCTCATTCTCACACCCTTAGCTTTTCCTCCTGCTGCTCCGGTGCAGAGGGTGAGAGGCACACAGGGTTTAGATGCTCGCAGCCCCTGGGGCTCCCACAGGCTCATCCCCACCACAACCAGCAGCAAGAGTTCCCTCCCTGCTGCCCTCTTGCCCCACACCTCTCCTAGCACGTGCTCTCTGGGGTCGAAGCATCCTCTGCCACAAGGCAAATGGGATCCTGGTGGGTCTGTGTTTTCTTACCCAAATCCAGTGCTGTTTTGCCACCATGGTGCTTGCACACTGTTCCTCTTTGCCTGTTGGAGGAGATCAGGTGCCACACATTTGGGTGCCCGTGGATAGCCAGTGTCTGTTCCCCACTGACTTTAATCCTACTTAGAGAAATGTCCTGGTTTTGGCTGGGATAGAGTTAATTTTCTTCCTAGTAGCTGACACAGTGCTGTGTTTTGGATTTAAGATGAGAATAATGTTGATAACACACTGATGTTTTAGTTGTTGCTAAGTAGTACTGACATTAGTCAAGGAATTTTTCAGTTTCCCATGCTCTGCCAAGTGCACAAGAGGCTGGGAGGGAGCACAGCCAGGACAGTTGATCCAACCTGGCCAAAGGGCTATTCCATACCATATGACATCATGCTCAGTATATAAACTGGGGGGAGTTGGCCAGGGGGCAGCGATCGCTGCTCGGGGGTGGGCTGGGCATCAGTTGGTGGGTGGTGAGTGGTTGCATCACTTGTTTGGGTTTTTTTCCCCCCTGGGTTTTGTTCTTCTTCTTGTTGTTTTCCTTCTCACCATTTTATTATTATTATTATTATTATTATTGTTATTGTTATTGTTATCATCATCATCATCATCATCATCATCACTGTTGTTGTTATTGTTGTTGTTGTTGTTGTTATTTTATTTCCATTATTAAACTGTTTATCTCAACCCATGAGTTTTCTTACTTTTACCCTTCTGATTCTATCCCCCATCCCACTGCAGGGAGGGTGAGTGAGTGGCTGCATGGTGCTTAGTTGCCGGTTGGGGTTAAACCACAACAGGAAAGCAGCAGAAACCTGTGGCTGTCCAAGCATGTCTGGGAACACCTGCTCGTCAGGATTTCAGCTCAGTAGGAGAATAGGGAGTAACTGAAAGGGCTCATCAGCTTCTCCAAGGCCAGCTGAAGGAAGGGCAGCCAGAGGAAAAGGGGTTCCTACACACACATTTTTGTAGTCCATATGTGGCTTCCCTCATCCTTTTCCTCTTCACCCGGTCAAGCAGGGAGGCTGCACCAGGCTCTGCTTTCCTGTTCAGATAAATATGCCATAATCCCACAGCAAGTTTGTCAGGACCCTTGCTAATGACTTCAAATAACTAAGCATTTTGGCCATGAGATAAGACAAGCCAAGTTCACCAAAGGCTATTTTACACAATGGAACGAACAAGGGATATTTCCAGAGATGGGTGTAAAAGGCCTGATAAAACAAAAACATCCCCTGTGTTATCAGACAGCTGTGAATCACAAGCTTGCTTTCTCTCTCACCTTCACCTGCCTCAAGTCCTGCCTGGAAAGATGGGGGAAATCACATCGGTTTCGTTTGTGATTTCTCATGGTTGCACGTCCCTCTCCTGTGACTCAGTTTCCATCAAGTTTGGAAGCAAACATTTCTAAATCCTAAGAGAAGAGCTTTACGTGACAGTTTCCAGCCCCATTTTGTGAGAATAAAGGTGAAACATTTAAACCATATCAAGGATAGTATCAGTGCAATGAAGACTTCTGGGGGTGCCACTCACTAGCTGCCTGCTTCCCTAGCTGTTTCTGAAGCAGGGCTTTCATTAAAAAACAAACAAACAAAAAAACCAACACGAAAACCCTTGCAGAGTTTCTAACATTAGTCTTTTTATCTACTTTCATACCATTTATGTGCCCTTTCTATTGCATCATTTCTATTTCTGAGAATTCTTAGGATCTTTGAAGACCACTAAGCTCGTCAGTGTAACAAAAATGTTAGCATTCATATATATTAGAAGAAGGTAATAGAGCAATTCTCCTAGACCACCACTGTCCGTCTTATGGACAGCTTTGGGTAGAAGCAGCATGACTCAGTATAGAAGACAATTCAGGTTCAAAATACCTCATGAGCCTGAATAGCTAGCTGATCAAACTCCACATGGGAGAACTAATATACATCTTATATTTATGTGAAAAATTATTTCGTTTCAGAAAATTCCTGTTTCTGGCTTTCCAAGATAATAACCTTTTTTTTTTTTTTTTTTTTAACTACCACTGAAAAAGAACTGAGATACAGCTCTGCAGAAAATAAAAAAGGCTGCAGGAGCAGGGTAAATTCAGAGCAGCAGCAGAGAACCAGTGCACTCCAAATGCACCAGCAAAAGTTTGACGCATCCTGGAAGGAGGATGGGAACTAGTAATTTCTCAGTGCCTTTCTCTAATCTCCCTGTCGTTGTTTTTGGAAGCCCTTAGTGGTAACAGTCTATTTATAGTTGATTCTGCTTTTGTACTTCATCTCTGCTATAACATTGTGTCCTTTGTCCTAACTGCAAAATACCAACCCCAAGGAATTCTTTACAGATGTGTTCTCACCTCTTGCTTGATTAGTATGCTTTATTAATAGGAAGAGAGACCAGGCCACTTAGTTGGGCATACTCGCTCGCTGTTCACACTCTAGCACCTAGCACACTACTTAAAATGGGCATTTTTGGATATGTGGCCCTACCACAAGGCACTTCAATTGCTCAGTACTTTCAGTTGTTTTAACATTTATTGGCTTTTAAATGTCAGCACTTTTATCACACAGGATTTGTTATATTTTCCCTTCCTTAGTAAATGTTCCTGAGTGTACATAAGAAAAAAATACAAAGATGTAAATATCTGATGTGGAGACGCAAAACAAGAATGACTCAACAAGTATTTGAAAATCAAGGAATTGTTTACATTGGTCTGAGATCCTGAAATCCTGAGCAACCAGATGAGCTGAAACTAAGGCCAGTTCAAGCTGAATGCTTCTGAAGAAGCTGCATCATTCATATCTATTTTCCCATGAAACAACCCTACAGTGACTGGATGGAAACTATAACGCCTGCATCTTGGGAAGCTGGACTAGACAAAATAATGCAGATGGCAGAGGGAGTCATTGAGGTGGTTGCTGTATTTGTAGGCTGAGCTTTCAGTCATCAGGGTCTGCAGACCAAGCACACACCTTAACAGAGGACCCTAGTAAGGGGAGTGCAGTGATGAGGAAACTCGAACAGGTGGACCCTGGCAGTGCCACCATGATGCAAAGTATGGTGGGAGCAGGTGGAAAACCCTGGGCACCAGGAACTGGAAGGCATGATCTGCAAAAGACAACAGTGTTCTTCCTACCGTGAGGTTGCTCCCCTTGGCAGCTGGTCTCAGCAGAAGGTGTGCAACCCTTGACTCAGCCCTTGTAGCTGTGCAGTCGCCAAGAGCTGGGGCTACTGAATGATGAAGGGATATCATCAGCCACAGAGAAGGGATGGGACCACAGCTCCCCGCCCAGCTCCATGCTGGCCAGCTGCAGTGGAATAGGGAATTGGGAGGTCTTGGAAAGTCTGGGGCAGTGCCATGTACTGCCATGATGGGTGGCCTTCCCTGGGAGCAGGCCCACCATCAGTCCTCCAGGGCAGCCAGTCCTTCCAGTCCCACTTATCTGCTCCTCCATGCTGAGATGAGGACATGGGAAATGAACCCGTTTCAGTGAACAAACAGTTACTGGACTAACTGCTAGCTTCTTGAAACTTAGATTTAGGAGATTAATCCAAAGATGAGCTTTGTGAAAAGGTTATTTAGAAGATTAGTTCATATGGTATTTTTAGCAAAATGATAGCTGAAGAAAAGCAAAAGGGATTTCCTTTGGGGTTGTTTAATACATGAAAACAGCAACTTTACCCTATCATTTCCATATATGCATCAGCACAGCTGCTGGTGCAGTCCTGACCCCTCAAATAACTGCTCTCCTTCAGCATTGTATACAACAACAAACCATGCCTGGGCCAGTGGAGCCAAGGAGACATTTATGCTCCTGCACAGTGATAATGCATGAGCATGGACCTCATCTTCAGCAGGGCTGCAGACCTGTTGGGTTTAACCCGGTAGGCAGCTAAACACCACACAGCTGTTTGCTCAATCCCCTGCTCCCCATTGGGATGGGGGAAAGAATCAGAAAAAAAAGTAAAATTCGTGGGTTGAGATAAAGACAGTTTAATAGGACAGAAAAGGAAGGGAAAATGATAATAATAATAGTAATAGTATTATACAAAATGAGTGATGCACAATGCAATTGCTCACCACCCACCAGCCAATACCCAGCCAGTCCCCGAGCAGAGATTGCAGCCTCCTGGCCAACTCCCCCCAGTTTATATACTGAGCATGACATCATATGATATGGAATACCCCTTTGCTCAGTCTGGACCAACTATCTTGGCTGTGCCCCTTCCCAGTTTCTTGTGCACTTGGCAGAGCATGGGAAACTGAACAAGTCCTTGACTAGCATAAGCAGTACTTACCAATAACTAAAACATCAGTGTGTTATCAGCATTATTCTCAAACTAAATCCAAAACACAGCACTATGCCAGCTCCTAGGAAGAAAATGAATTCTATCCCAGATGAAACCAGGACAGTATCCACCCCTTATTCTATACTATCTACGTCATGCTCAGGCGTTACCCTTTCCAATAAATTCCAATTAATCACCACCACTTTTCCTTTCTTTTGATATATACACACAGATATCATTCCCTTAGTCTGTGGGCCATGCCTCTAAAATGTCCATTGAGTTCATTTAGTCCATGACTTTGGGCTCCATCTGTCATAACAGACTTTCAGGGCAGGAGAGATGGTGTGTGATATTGGTTGCATGTTGAAGCCAGTTCTGGTTCCATCACTGCTGGACTTTGCTCAGTTTTATTAAAGTTCATTCTTCATTCATCTGGGTGATTCTTACTGTAGTACCGCTCATATGGCATGTAGCAACCGTAGAAGAGATGACATACAGTGTTATATAGCAATTAACTTCATACAATTCAAATCATTGGCTATTTTCACCCAAAACCAAATCCCCTTGAGGTACACATCGGACTTCCCCATCCTTTCGCATTACCCACCAAGTGCACCCAGGTCCTTGAGCAAAAGCAATCCCATGAATGGGTTTGCCTTTGCCTCTGGCAGGAGTAACCCAGACTGTCTTCCCAGCATATTTCTTATGTGCACTACAAGGGCTTTATCCCCTTCTATGGTACGTAAAAGTTTTGATTGGGCAGGACCAGCTCCATTGGCAGATCCCTTAGTGTTGACTAACCAGGTGGCTTTTGCTAAATGCGTATCCCAATGTTTAAATATCCCACCACCCATTGCTCTCAGGGTAGTCTTTAGTAGTGCATTGTATCATTCCATCTTCCCAGAGGCTGGTGCATGATAAGGGATGTAATATACTCACTCAATGCCATGCTCTTTGGCCCAGGTGTCTATGAGGCTGTTTCAGAAATTAGTCCCGTTGTCTGACTCAATTCTTTCTAGGGTGCCATGTCACCATAGCACTTGCTTTTCAAGGCCCAGGATGGTGTTCAGGTGGTGGCATGGGGCACGGGATACATTTCCAGCCATCCAGTGGTTGCTTCCACCATTGTAAGCACATGGCACTTGCCTTGGCGGGTTTGTGGGAGTGTGATATAATCAATCTGGCAGGCCTCTCCATATTTATATTTCAGCCATCGTCCTCCATACCAGAAAGGCTTTAACTGCTCAGTCTGTTTGATTGCAGTGCATGTTTCACATTCATGGATAACCTGTGCAATAGTATCCATGGGCAAGTCCACCACTCAATCACAAGCCCATCTATATGTTGCATCTCTTCCTTGATGGCCTGAGGTGTCATGGGCCCACTGAGCTATAAATAATTCACCCTTAGGTTGCCAGTCCAGATCCACCTGAGCCACTTCAATCTTAGCGGCCTGAACCACCTGACGGTTATTTTGATGTCCTTCAGTGGCCCGACTCCTGGGTACGTGAGCATCTACGTGATGAACTTTTACAACCAGGTTCTCTTCCTGGGCAGCAATATCTTGCCACAATGCAGCAGCCCAGATGGGTTTTCCCCGCACTGCTAGCTGTTCTGCTTCCTTTGCTGCAACCACCCCCGCAGGGCATTTGCCACCATCCATGAGTCAGTCTAGAGATAAAGGACTCACCATTTTTCTCATTCAGCAATATCTAAAGCCAGCTGGATGGCTTCCACCTCTGCAAACTGACTCGACTCCCCTTCTTCAGCAGTTTCTGTGACTTGTCGTATAGGACTCCATACAGCAGCTTTCCACCTCTGATGTTTTCCCACAAGACGACAGGACCCATCAGTGAACAGGGCATATTGCTTCTCATTTTCTGGCAATTTATTATACAGTGAGGCCTCTTCAGCACGTCACCTCCTCCTCTGGCAATATTCCAAAATCTTTGCCTTCTGACTAGTCCATGATTGCTTCCAAGATTCCTGGGTGACTGGGGTTTCCTATTTGAGCCCGTTGTGTGATCACTGCGATCCACTTACTCCACGTAGCATCAGTTGCATGATGTCTAGAGGGGACCCTCCCTTTGAACATCCAGCCCAGCAACGGCAGTCAGGGTGACAGCAGGAGCTGTGCTTCGGTACCAAGCACTTCTGAAGCAGCTTGAACCACTTCATATGTCACCCATACCTCTTTCTCAGTTGGAGTATAACAGGCCTTGGATCCTCTGTATCCTCGACTCCAAAACCCTAGGGGTCAACCTCGAGTCTCCCCTGGTGCTTTCTGCCAGAGGCTCCAAGTAGGGCCATTCTCCCCAGCTGAGGTGTAGAGCACATTCTTTACATCTTGCCCTGCCTGGACTGGCCCAAGAGATACTGCATAAACTATCATCTCCCATTTAATTTGTTCAAAGGCTTGTTGCTGCTCAGGGACCCATGTGAAATCATTCTTCTTCCAAGTCACCTGGTAAAGAGGGCTTACAATCAGACTGTAATTTGGAATATGCATTCTCAAAAAACACATAACACCTAAGAAAGCTTGTGTTTCCTTTTTGCTAGTTGGTGGGGACATAGCTGTTATTTTGTTGGTCACATCCATTGGGATCTGACAACGTCCATCTTGCCATTTTATTCCTAAAAACTGGTTCTCCTGGGCAGGTCCCTTGACCTTATTCTGTTTGATGGCAAACTGGCTTTCAGAAGGATTTGGAATATTTTCTTCCCTTTCTCAAAAACCTCTCCTGCTCTGTTGCCCCATACGATGATGTCATCAATGTACTGCAGGTGTTCCAGAGCTTCACCCTGTTCCAGTGCCATCTGGGTCTGCCCATGGCAAATGGTGGGGCTGTGTTTCCACCCCTGGGGCAGTCGGTTCCAGGTGTACTGAACGCCCCTCCAAGTGAAAGCAAACTGTGCCTTGCACTCTGCTGCCAATGTGATTGAGAAAAATGGATTAGCAATATCAATTGTGGCATGCCACTTGGCTGCCTTTGACTCCAGTTCATACTGAAGTTGTAGCATGTCCAGCATGGCAGCACTCAGCAGTGGTGTGACTTCATTCAGACCATGATAGCGTACTGTTAGTCTCCACTCTCCATTAGATTTTTGCACTGGCCGTGTGGGACTGTTAAAGGGTGAGCGAGTCTTGCCGATCACTCCGTGTCTCTCCAGTTGACAAATCAGCTTATGGATGGGAATCAGGGAGTCTCGGTTGGTGCGGTATTGCCGCCAGTGCACTGTTGTGGTAACGATCGGTACCTGTTGTTCTTCCACCCTCAGCAATCCCACAATAGAAGGGTCCTTCAAGAGACCAGGCAAGGTAGACAGCCATTTAATTTCCTCTGTCCCCAAGGCAGCTATACCAAAAGCCCACCAGTACCTTTTTGGGTCCTTGAAATACCCTCTCCTGAGGTAGTCTATGCCAAGGATGCACAGAGCCCCTGGGCCAGTCACAATGGGGTGCTTCTGCCATTCATTCCCAGTTAGGCTCGCTTCAGCCTCCAATACAGCGGGCTGTTGGGATCCCCCTGTTGCTTGAGAAATGCAGATGGGTTCTGCCCCTTCCTAACTTGATGGCCACTGTGCACCAGTGGCCACTAGAGCCTTATACTCCTGTGGGTCTGATGTGCCAGGCCATCGAATCCACACAGTCGAGTAAACCCGGTGGTCCCTTTCCTCCACCTGGCTGGAGGCAGGACCCCTCTAGTCCTGGTTATAGTATTTGGTTGTTCACTACTTGTAAATACGAAATCACAAGTCCCTTTATTGAGATCAGGAGTAAGATCAGCCCTTGTGCTCTGTCTGGGGAACTGCCCACTGGAAACTGGAGCAGCAATTTTCCTGGAAGAAGCCCCTTCTGTGATTGTTTTCCCTTGCAAGTCACATACCTGTGCCTCTAAGGTTGGGGTAGATTTTCCATCCCACTTCCTTAGGTCCTCTCCCACTTCCTTAGGTCCTCTCCGTGGTCACGCAGGTAAAACCACAGGGTGGCCCATGGTGCGCACCCACTATATCCTCTCTCTTGGTTAGAGGGGCGCTTCCTCCTAATGGCTGAGATACTGGTCTGTACAGGTTGGGAGTAGGACATATCCTCTTTGAGTTGCTGGGCCTTCTGGGACAGTTTGTCCACAGCCAAGACGAGGGAGGAAGAGAGACTTTCTTTGTATTGCTGGAGTTGGCCAGCCAATTCATCCGCCATTGGTCCCTCTCCATCTTCCCAGATCATTACTGCCAATGAGTTGGCATACGATGAGGGGGAGCTCTGTACAAGCTTCTGCCACATGGATTGTGTGCACTGGTTTTTATCTGGATCTTTTGATAAGTGCTCTTTGTCCAGGTCATCAGAAATCACCTCCAGCTCAGCTAATTCTCTCAGGTACTGGATACCTCTCTCCATAGTGGTCTGCTTGCATGGGTGATGCATAACATTTTCCTTAAAGGGATACCTTTGCTTCAAGCCCTCCAGAGGCTGAGGGCTTGTGCCCCTTTTCCAATTGCTTTATCAATGCCCCCTTCCCTAGAAAGGGATCCCAGCTGCTTGGCTTCCCTACCCTCTAATTCCAGGCTACTGGCCCCATTTTCCCAGCATCAGAGCAGCCAGGTGATGATGTGCTCACCTGAATGATGACTAAAATCTTTTTGCATATCTCGCAGTTCACTCAGGCATAGGGATTGTGTGATTACCACCTCATTTATGGGTTCTGCCTCTTCCTCCTCTTCTCATGATGGCCCTGGTTCATCTTCATCCCTTACTAAATGAGCCGATCTTCTTGTGTATTTCTTCTTGTGTATAGGGGTGACTGATACTGGCATGGGATGGTTCTCTAGTTCAGCCACAGTGCCTGTCACTGGAGTTTGAGTAGCTGCAGTGTTTGTCACTACAGTTAGAGTCACTGCAGTGCCTGTCACAGAGGTTGGAGTAGTTGCAGTGCATATTGTGGGGTTTTGAGTAACTGCATTGCCTGTCACTGGGGTTTGAGTAGCCTCAGTGCCTGTTGCAGGGGTTGGAGTGGCTGCAGTGCCTGTCACAGGGATTGATCTCTGGATGATATTCTTAAATAGTTGTTTAACCCTAAACAAGACCTGACCCGCATTCAGGAGACATAGCAGTAGGAGCATGCTGGTTTGAACATCCAAGGGTATTCAAAATTCTCAAGAGCTGTTGTAACTAGCCTGAAGGAGAAAGGGATGGTGAAGGAGCAGGGGAAAGTGTCCCCTTCTGTCTCCCCCATAGATTGGTTCTCTGAGGAGAAGAGGTAAAAAGTGTAATTATTAATAGTTTCCAAGAAATGGCTGCCTAAGCTCCCAAAGTACGGGAATGACGGCAGTGCTGAGTACAATCTCATGACCGATAATTTTATCATACCATAAGCCAGTGTTACACAGTACAGTAAAGCGATAACTTTAATCCAGCTCCCAGAGGTGATAAACAGCAACACAGGGAATGCATATGTCAAGGTATTACATAGCACAACTCTGAACAAGCAAAACTCTGAGAGCAAATGAACCCACATTGCAACCAGTGACTATTAAACTAATATAATGAATGCTTATCACACATTTGTTTTAACATGCTCTGGTCAGACCTGTTGTTATTTCAAATCCTTTGTGCCCCACGTTCGGCACCAAAAAGGACTGCTGTGGTTTAATCCGGCAGGCAGCTAAACACCACACAGCTGTTTGCTCAATCCCCTGCTCCCCATTGGGATGGGGGAAAGAATCAGAAAAAAAAGTAAAATTCGTGGGTTGAGATAAAGACAGTTTAATAGGACAGAAAAGGAAGGGAAAATGATAATAATAATAGTATTATACAAAATGAGTGATGCACAATGCAATTGCTCACCACCCACCAACCGATACCCAGCCAGTCCCCGAGCAGCGATCACAGCCTCCTGGCCGACTCCCCCCAGTTTATATACTGAGCATGACATCATATGGTATGGAATACCCCTTTGCTCAGTCTGGACCAACTATCTTGGCTGTGCCCCTTCCCAGTTTCTTGTGCACTTGGCAGAGCACGGGAAGCTGAACAAGTCCTTGACTAGTGTTAAGCACTACTTAGCAACAACTAAAACATCAGTGTGTTATCAACATTATTCTCAAACTAAATCCAAAACACAGCACTATGTCAGCTCCTAGGAAGAAAACGAACTCTATCCCAGACGAAACCAGGACAGGGCCTCACCGCCTTCCCATGGGGGTGAGGGGGAGTGGAGCCCATTCCAGCCCTGCTGCCCATCCATCACAGGCTGGCATAGCAAGCGTGCAAGGTGATGCACATGTTGGAGCAGTTTGTGCACCAAGGAAGGCTGTCTGTCACGCACCTCATGTTTTGCAGGTCTGGCTTTCACCCTCCCATCTCTCATCCCAGCTTGGTAAGGACTTAAAGGCATCTTCACTGGTCTCCATCCTCTTCAAAATCATTTTTCAAAGGGATGGCTGACAATTTTGTACCAGATAGGGTACAACCTGGCACAACTAATGTGGGAAAAACTCTCTCTCTCTCACCCTTTCTTTCAGCAATATGATTTAGATGGTAATTTATTCTAAAGTACCAGAAACACCCCAATCACATTTTTCCTGGTAACAGCTTTTGCTCAGAGAGGTGGCACTAGCTAAGCAATAGGTCAGCTTTCAGTAAGGAAGCCTCTTGTTTATCTTCTGGAAGCCCATGGTCTTCCCAGCTAATCCTTGGCTGATTTTTCTATATTCAGGGAAGTTTCTCCCTTGGTTTTCCCATGACATCATGCTTTATTCTCATTTTATTTTGCTCCACCTCAATTTTCCCTCTGCTGGGGATGAACCTTCGGCAATTCCAGTCTTCTCCTGGACAAATCAATAAACTTGAATAAACACTGTGTACAATATGAGAAAACCCTGCTCCTGTTACTCTTCTGTTCCAGAAAGCCATCAGTCCAGGGGGAAACATTGGCCTTGTGACCTACATACAGAGGCCTAGGACCTTGCAACCACAGTCCCAGCTGTGATCCCTGTTAGTTCGTACTGTGCCAAGAGTGTTTTAGAGATTCATTGACTCAGAGCCTGTCCAGCCTTCTGTGTACAGAGGATGCATATTTTTTTGCCAGGAGGGGATTAAAGCACTTTCTGAAGTATGTTTTAAGAGGCAATGGGAACAAACTGAAATGCAACAGGTTCCTTCTGAACATCAGGAGACACTTCTTTACTGTGAGGGTGACCGAGCACTGGCACAGGTTGCCCAGGGAGGTTGTGGTGTGTCCATCCTTGGAGATATTCAAAAGCCATCTGGGCATGGTCCTGGGCAACTGGCTTTAGGTGGCCTTACTTGAGCAGAAGGTTTGGACTAGATGACCTCCAGAGGGCCCTTCCAGCCTCAACTAGTCTGTGACGATTCTGTGTTTCCTTTTCCCTGCAAAGCTCCAAGCAACTGCTGCCTACCTTACCTGTGCTAAGCCATTCCCCTCACTGCTGCTGGGAAACCAAATCAACCTGCATTTGTGTAAATTCAGCTCTGCTTTCTTATGCCTTTATCAGAAAATATTGTATGTGTGTGCAAAAACCTGTTAGTGCCAAATAACAAAATAATTCCTGTCAATTGCCTGCTGTGGTGGTACCAAGCCAGTTTTTTTCACCAGGCCTTGGGTCTAACTGCCACGCTGCCCATCGAGATGGTTATGCTAACAATACCTGAGCTAGACTAACCCACACTCACCTCCAGGCTGCCATGGCTAGCTTGCTTTGTTGAGGCATGCAGGCAAAAAGCCAACCCTGACCTGTACCTACACAAACAGAATAACTGCATGAGAATTTATAAGGTGAAAACATGAGAAATGGCAAAAAAGAGAAGCATTAAGTATATGATGAAAGAGAAGCAGTAGCTTAAAGGAATTGCTGACCCAGGTAGAAATATGGAGGCCAGCATACCACAGATACCAAATACCACTGTAAAACCAGCAAAACTGGGGGCAGGGGGTTAAGAGCAACCGGGGCAGTCTGTTTGGGAGGGGATGAGAATGGTAATGGGAAAGAGATTGGAAGAAGAATGGCACTGTCTGCTGCTGGTTTGCTCTGGTGTGGGCTGGCTGGCTGGCTCCACTCACCCTCACCAGGTCTCCTCAGTTTCTTCTTGTCTCGTGCTGGTATTTGTTGCTGCTTCTGCCTCTCTCCCTGCCTGAAGGCAGGTTTGGCTGTCAGACGCCTTGCTGAGAGCAAAGAGCAGCTTGTGGAGCAAAGATCTGTTTAAAACACTATTAAACCATGTGAGCTGGGCAAATGGAAAGGTGTGCAAAGCAGGAGCAGAGAGAAAGGAGAGGGAACAGATTAGCTGGTGCAATGATCATGCAGGGCCAGGTCCTCGTGGGAGACCTGCTGAGTTCCTCTGGTGGCCCCACTGCTCTGAGGAGACTTGGAAGAGCTGGAACCAGTCAGGGGGCAGGGGCAGGGGAGAAAGTGGTGGCCGCCCTGGACAACTCACTGTGCCTAGCTCTGCGTTTACCATCACTTCCACCTCCTGCTGTGAGTCCGCATGAGCGAGTGAGGGCAGAGGCACCACTGTGCCACCTGCTCCAGAGCCACAGCAGCCACACAGGGCTCCATCCTCACTAACACAGCTCACGCTGGCATCCAGAGGTCCTTTTCCCTGCTGCTGCAGCCTTGAACTCCTCCCATGTTTTGCAGATGTAGAGAAGCTGTAGAGAAGCTGAGTGAGTTTTGGAGACACCTCTGAAGGCTGCCAGAAGAGAATGGCCTGGGTTAGATCCTCACCAAAGGGCTGGAGAGGAGAAGGGATTCCTGGTTGGCTAAGGAGGCAGGAGGCATCCTCGTCCCCCAGTCCTCCCTGGGGACAGCACAGCAGGCCATGACCCCAGGGTAGCAAAAGTCTGTCTTCACCATGAGTGTCCACAGGGTGTCTCCAGTGCTGTCGCTGGAGGCAGTATTTCCAAAGAAGCTGGCCTCCCATGCAGGGAAAAATGACATCAGAGACGTGGCAGGGAAGCTGCTGTCCCAGATAGCACCCAGCATCTTACTGTCTGCTGCTGCAGTGTCCATGACACGGTGACTGAGGTCACGCATGCAGCTGATGCTCTCCTGCTGGAAGTGGGTTTCCCTTTACCACTCAGTTTTCTCAGAGAAATAAACTAATTATCTGTGTGTATGTGTATATGTGTGTATGTGTGTTCGTGTGTGCGCGCGCGCTTTCAGCCAAGGCTGGGTGAGGTTCAGCAGCGCCACACCAGTGGCAGCAGGTGGTGGCCAGGCCGTGTCATGGCCAGGTGGCACAGGCTGCTCCCGAGGGGCAGCCAAGGTGACACTTTGTGCATAGAGGCCTGATGCAAGACAAAACCTGAGGCAAAGGTCCCTGGCTAGAAAAACTCGATCATGAGGAGTGTTTGCAGACAAATGAGGAATGCAAGGCATTGAGCTTGAATGGGGACACGACACATAGGCAGTGTGACCACAGGATCAAGGAGAAAAACAAGGACACACAGGGATGGCCCAAAAGCCCTGCAGGGCATCCTACACACAGGCGCATCAGCCCACCTGGCACCGAGTCACGTCTTTCCAACAGCAAAATTCACCACATCACACTGAACTCAAAGGGAGCTGTGAGGGCGAGAGCAGGGGTTTGCATCACCGGGTGTTTCTGCAGTGCTGTGGGTACCGCCTGGGCACAGGCTCCTGCCAGCTGCCATGCCATGGGAGCAGGGAGGTTTTGTCCCCAGGAGGGGACCAAAAGTGGTCGCAGGAGTGAGGGGAAGCACAACTGCTCATCCAGTGGCTGTCACTCTCAGATACAGATTAGCAATGCTGAAAAGCAGCATCGTTGACTGTTACTACAGAACTAATACTGCCACCACCTCCATAGGGCTTCCATGGGGATGTGGTGTTCCCACACCCTTGCACTCAGCCTGCATTACCGATCACTCCCAGCACCTGCTCAGGAAACCTCGGCTCGTTCCTTTGGAGTTCTGAAATTTTTCAGACATTTTTCAGCTTCTCACTTGCTATGCAGCAGTTTTATTTAGCAGATCTAGAGGCTATGTTTTTAAGATTATTTTTTCATAGAGTTCACTGTTCCTGGAAAACCTGAGGTAACCACAGAGCAGACAGAAGTTTAAACAAAGTTCTTGCATGCTGTCATCTGACTTACTGAAAATCTTTTCTCTTAACAGTTATCACCTGCAATTATCTAAGAGCACACACAAGTGTTACAGGATCAGAATTTGGGAGTCTGCAGTGTATTTTTTCGCTTCTTGGTAACTGTCAGATTTGTTTTGCATTGGGCATGGCTTCGCAGTCTGTTGGCAGTGCAGATCAGCCCGGCAGAGCACCTGTGTGTGAACCACCGCAGAGTACATCCACTCCGGGACCAGCCTGCAAAGGAGTTTCTGCTGAGGTCTACCTACCCAGCCACACCTACCCTGCCCAAACTCTTTGAAGCAGATGCTCTCTCCTGCTTGGTATTGTCCTCAATAGCGGTATTTCTGCCTGCTATCCTCCTTGTGCCTGTGGAGTTCAAGAAAACAATGTTTCTCAAGAAGTGAAGCCACACATATCCCAGACACCAGATGTGTCTGATGCACAGGAGTGTCCGTGCACTACCAGGAGCAACGGCAGTGTGGCTGTAAGGCTTCTACTGCCGGGTTAAAAATGATGCAAAACGCTGAGCTGGCATAAACTTGCTCAGCTGGTTATGGTTTGTCCAGAAAGTACTGAAGATACCTTCTGGCAGTATCTGTGCTGGCTGAGGTCCCCCACCGTCTGCTGGCTTGGATATCACCTGTCATCCTGGGGCTGGCCTTGAAACCGATGTAAAAGCATAAAGTTGGCATAGACCCTACGTCATGTGCATTAATTCAACAGAAACTTGTGTTTGCCTGCAGGCAGTTCAAGTCAGCTTTGTGTGCTATGTGACCTGGGAACCAGCACTGGTGTTATTGGCATGGGACAATTCTGCTGCAGGTCCCAGCAGAGACGTATGCCTGAAATCAGGCAGAAAAGCTGAGATGTCCACACCTTCTGCTGTTATCGAGGGGCAGTTGCAGTTAAATATTAACATTGCTGTGATGTAGCTACAGTTTGGCCCAAAAATGTATGTAATAACACATGCTATATCACACGTATGACTAAGAATAGTCACTCACCTGGATGTTCCCCACAGGTGTGACTAACCACCCTGCCCACACACTTCCACTCTTAGGGACTCACAGAAATATATTTAATGATTATTTAGGCTCACAATTTCCTGGTACACTCATAGTCCACTTACTCATGTATTTATGGGAGCAGCCCAATAATTCAGAAGTTATTGGAAACTTCTTGTGGTGAATGGACAGCTTGCTCCATGGGAGAGTCAGGACATATATTTTACAAGGTCACTCAGTCCAAAATACCTCTCCAGAGAACAGCCTGTGCACTGTAAAAGTGCCCATGCTTCCAGCTCTGCCGCCTCAGTCTCAGGAAACCAGAGTGGGACCAGCGCTGTTTGCACGGCTGGCCACGCGGGTTGCAGGGCGGATGTTTGCCCATCACCTGCTGAGTAATGCAAGACCATACCTGCACACACACACACAGAGACACGCTGCTGTTCCCGTGCTTGAATCTGTGGCTCCTTCTGTGAATACTTCCTGCACTTTGTCCTTGTTTTTATCTTTATTTGACTTAGAGGCTTCAGTGATTAATCCCCAACTACCATTTTTCTATGTCAGTTTTAACTGCTTTAACTTATTAACTGATGATCTTAGAGGTCCTTTCCAATCTTAATGATTCCTAGTTTTTACTTTCATTATAAATAATCCAGCCACCAAGCCAGGAGGCTTGGGGTTACTACTCTACCTTTAATTGGTTTAGTGGTGGACTTGGTAATGTTAGGTTAATGGTTGGACTGATGATCTTAAAGGTCTTTTCCAACCTAAATGATTCTATGATTCTATAATTCTATAATAAGTGCTGTGTGTCTGATTCCAGGCCTTCTGTAATGTGAAAAGCAATTTATAACCACATCAGAAGAGATGGGTGTGTTTATTCATTTCACAGAAGCACTCAAATGGTGCTTTAACTGAGGGCCTTGTAGAAAACACAAGAATAATCTGTATAATGACACTGAAGTTGAAGTCTTCTGGTGTGGTGTAGGTGGGGGATTCTGTAATTGCCTGTCTCTTGTTAGACCACATTCACACCAGCAATCCTAACAGAATGTGCTTGTTTTGGCTGCGGTACAGTTAATTTTCATCATAGCAGCTAGTACGGGGCTATGTTTTGGATGTGTGCTGGAAACAGCCTTGATAACACAGGGATGTTTTCATTACTGCTGAGCAGCGCTTCCACAGAGTCAAGGCCTTGTCTGCTTCTCACCCCACCCCACCAGCGAGCAGGCTGGGGGTGCACAAGGGGTTGGGAGGGGACACAGCTGGGACAGCTGACCCCACCTGAACAAAAGCATATCCCACACCATGTGACATCATGCTCAGCATATAAAGCTGGGGGAAGAAGGAAGGGGTGACATTCAGAGTGATGGCATTTGTCTTGCCAAGTAACTGTTACACGTGATGGAGCCCTGCTTTCTTGGAGATGGCTGAACACCTGCCTGCTGAAGGGAATTCCTTGTTTTGCTTTGCTTGCGTGCACGGCTTTTGCTTTCCCTATTAAACTGTCTTTATCTCAACCCATGAGTTTTCTTACTCCTCTGATTCTCTCCCCATCCCACCGGAGGGGAGTGAGCAAGTGGCTGTGTGGTGCTTAGTTGCCAGCTGGGGTTAAACCACAACACAGCTGCACAGTGATACACAAGGAGCAGGGCTGTCAGAAATTCAGAAAATCAGGTCTCATAATGTTATACCACTTTTTATTCTATTAGGGCTGGCTTGAGACAACCCAGTGCTCCAGGTAACGGTATTTTGCTGCCTGAAGGATTGAATGGGTTTTCAGCAGGGGTCAGGTCAAAGACAGAGGTTGCAGGAGGAGTCAGGGCTGTCTGCCAGAGGCTGAGGCAGGGCAGAGTGGTGAGTTTGGGGTCTTTGAAGAAGACCAATTTGTCCTGAAGAACAAGAGTAGTCTCTCCCCATGCCTTCCTGTTCCTCTCCATCTTCCCAGGATCAGGACACTTTGCCCCAGTGCAGTCTTGTCTGACAAAACAGAGAGTCACCCTCTCCTCCATGCAGCCACCCATCACTCAGAGAAGCATCCCCTTCTCTCCCTCCCAGTGGGACCCCACTGGGTAAGTGTTGTCCCCACCGGCTAGGGGTGGAGAAAGGCACAGGCCAGGGCAGAGCTCCAGAAAGCCCAGGGCCCCCTGACTCTGGAAACAGTGGTGAGATGTGCTGCTCCCACCAGGGCAGCAGTGCTGGGAGCAGAGCCCCACAGAGGTGGGAAGGGGGCATCCCCCGCTCTGATCCCTGCAGGCAGTGCAGCCTCACCCCCTGCCACCACTTTTGCTCCTGCTCTGAGCTGGGGTGAGGCGCCGTGGGTGGCTCTATGCTTCACATCATGCTGTGCAGCTATGATACTCTGTCTCAGCACAGCAGTAAGTACGTGATTAATATGTGCAATCTAGGAATTAATTAAGCAATCATACACCCAAGACCTTACTGCAAAATTAAATGTCTGCAATTAACTATGTATTAAAGTCTTGCTGAACAGGGCCAATACTCAGCCTTCGTAGAAACGTCAGTGTCTTTTGGCTTTCCTGACAGCAAACCTGCTTGCTACTGGCCATTTTGCTTTTTCCTATGTTTTTTCTTCTTCCCTTTCAAAATCACAGGCTTCCTTTAAGCTGTGCTTCACCTGAAGCCTACTTAACTCGCGTCTTCCCTTTTATTCAAGACACAGAGCAGCTCCCACTCCTGCAGGGCTGCCAGTTCAAAAGAAGCAACTATATGTGGAAAAGAAAGAGTCAATGTGTTTAAACCACCCCAGAAGTTACTATGCCCAGGCTGAGAACAGTGAAATAGATACTGCCTCAGCCCTGGCCAGGTAACTATGGGTGCAGTTACCCAGTACATTGTCTCTGACAGAGAAACCTATCTTTGCCACCAGCAGAAACATGCTATGCTGCAGGCTCTGTCCCTAGGTTCACTCCATCTTCACTTATTTATCAAGTCCCTTGTGTAGGATCTAGCCTTGTAATACCTGTACTGTTTGCACTGCTCGTCTCGCGTTGAGTCCCGCTACCCTTAGAGCAGGTATCAGCAGCTCACGTACACAATATACAAATACATAATACTTGTATTGGAATAACAAACCTAGGACTTCAACTGAAAGTCTTGGGGATGGGGCTTGTTCTTTGCAGCAGTACATGGCTGCTCACCAGGAAGCTGAAGCCCTAGGACCTGTGTGCTTCCCAGTCACATCGTTGGCTGTGATGGCAGTCTGGGTTAAGATGCAAGGATAACAGTGGACAGCCTGTGCTGTACCTCTGCTGTACCTCTGCTGTACTGCCCCAGAGCTGGGAAGGATGGTCTGGCCAGGTCCAGCCTCAGCTCTGCTGCTGGGTATAGTCACCTGCTCCAGGCAGCTCTGGGAGGAGTTTTGTGAACTGGATGGGTGGGTGGGCTCAAGAAAAAGCTCAGATCAGCATTTAACAAAACCTGTGGTTTTTTTCTGAAGTGCCTAGCACACCCTCCAGGCTCTGTGCCGGTAGTTACAGGGCTGCCTGGACTCCTTTGCTCCCCTTGGTAACCTGTTATCGCTGTCCCTTTTGATAAGAGCAGCTATGCAAATCCCAGGTGCATTGTGGGGTGACCTTGCTGTCTCCTTGGGAAGTCAGAGCAAAGCAGCAGGATCCTGGGGACCATGGCACAGGTTCACAACAAGCAAAGCTGCCCCAGGGCCAATTCCCTCTCCCCAGGCAGCTCGAGCATCCCTCACCTTGGCCTAAGCAACTCCTCACACAGCACTCAGACAGCTCATGGATCCAAATAGCAGCGGCACAGCACCCTCAGCAAAAGCCATGCCACTTCATGACTGCAGAAATGAAATGTTCAGAGAACAAATTCCAGCAACACGTCATGCTCTATGCTATGGCAAAAGCCAAGGAGGACTGTGCACTGAGCTGTCTTGGTCATCGAGGGAGATATTCCTAGGTTGCACAATACTAGGTGGTAATTAGTGTTCAATGAGGAAATGAGCTCAAGCTGTGACTTTTGGATCTAGGTGCAAATAATCAAAAACTAGAGGGTTTTGCCAAATACAATGTGATTATCATTCAAGAAAAATGTGTTAGCAGTATGCAAGCCAACCGTAAAGTACACTTTGTTTCTCTCAGTTAGAAAAGACGTTCTTATGGTGCAAATAAATATCAAGTGCAAACACATTGTTTCAAATAACTTGAGCAGCCTAAAAACAAGGTGTGTAGGCTCCCTCTATAGTCAGCTCTTAGATATCTAGCCCTGAGTGCTGATCTGAAGAGCTGAGATCCCATGACACAAAGCACTGGTGTATTACAGACTCTTTGGCAGTCCAAATTTGCTTAAGCAATTTTTGACGGGCACCTTTCTCCCAGCAGGATTCACATGAGACTGGGTGTTGTCTGGCCACCCACAGCCAACCCCATCATGTCCTCACCACTTTACGCCCTCATTAATTTGCAGAAATGTCCCCATGTGTCAACACCTTGTCCAGATTAGCTGTGTACTGCATGGTGCTTCAACTGCTATTGACAGTTCTGGGTGCACAGATCTGCTATTAACCACCACTCTAGGCTCCTGCTATACATCTGGATATATATCTGGAGATACCCATCCTTCTCTGTTGATTGGACAGACCTGGACAACATGCATGGACAGCTAGCTCGGTCTAGATGCTCAGCTTTTACATGGATGACATTAGCTCAGGTGAAACCCTACCAAAAGCTGCAAGACAGCTGGTCTCCCTGTCACTACAAGGAGGGCATCCTCTCCTTTCCAGCTCCCCTCTCCCAGTGGCTCCCAGCCATGTGGTCCTGTCCCTTCCCTTGTGCTGGTTCTTCCTCAGCCCTTCACTGAGCCCCTGTGACTGACTACTGCAGGATAAATCTACCCAGATATTTGCTAGGATCAGCCTCTGCCTACTTAGCAAGTTGACTTAATTCACAGAGCATAGGACCAACAAGTGCCAGAATGGGCTGTAGGAAAGTGGATGGGGAGTGAGACCTTCACACCAAGAAATCAGACTGGCTCACCCTGTCTCATGCACCTGCACCCTAATGCATAGGCAGTGAACCCCAGTCAGAGCACAACTCACTGCATGATTGGATGTGCCCAGTGATTCTCCACCACATTCCTCTGAATGTAGTATGTCCTGCTCAGGTCCATGGTAGCACGTAATTATGGCAGACAGCATCATGCCCAAAGCTCCCTGTTAAACATGTATGCTCTTGTTATACCCACAGGAAACAGAGCTGTGATCAGGTCCATATGCATAGGTAAGCACCGAACCAAAATCATTACTGAACAGTGTGGATGAAAGAATGACTTACTAGAAGGAACTCAATGCAGAAACATTTACTCATGCAGGAAGGCTTGTAGGAGAACATCTCAGGAGTTTCATTGACCTGAATGACAACGTCTGTCTGAGGTGCCTCTAGTAAATCATTTTAGCCTAAACTCTCGAAGACCTGAAAACCAGTATCTCTGAAGAGCTAGCCTGCTAGATCTCTCTGCCTCAGTTTCTCGGTCTTCAGGAGTGATTTCATTAGAAGATGCTTTCAGATCTTTGAATCAGGGCTATTGTTTGACAGCAAAGATTTATATATACTGTCATTCTCAGTATGCATTTTTTTTAATGGATGGATTAGACCTGTCTTGTATCTGTAACTTTTTTTCAACAGTGTTTCAGGCTTGGCTTTGTTCACATTTCACCCAACCCTGTGAGCACACATCTAAAGCCCAGGAAGGTCAGAGTATGGGAAGGCTTACCCCAGCTTTTGGAAGGCTGACATGTTTTAAAGCAGGCATCGTAATGCTTCACTACTGTAAACTGAAGGGATTACTGATTATATGCAGTAAACCTGACACAGCTGACACTGTTTCATAAACTTGCCACTGCAGGGCAATATGGGTCTTCTCTCAGAAGCACAGATGCCCTCTGCTAACAGAGGAGCTCTGGCTTTGTTTGCTTTGCTCCTCTGGCTATCTTATATGTTATACACTAATTGATGTCATGCTGCATCTGTGCTAATAAATAAAATGGGCAGGCCCATTTTTTATTGCTGGAGGCATGGGGCATGGCATGGCTTACATCCGTACACACCATCCCCCATCAGAGTGATCTTTTCCCTTCTGCCTACCAGAAACAGCCTCTCCAGCATCACCACCCCAAACACACCTGGTCATTGTGAGGACTACGGTAGCGGGAATCAGGCAAAACAGTAAACAGGGTGGTAAAGAGTAAGTAGGGTGGATATGGGACAGTGCTTGAGCCCATACACAGTCCCATTTAGTTTCTCAGTACAGATGTCACCCTGGCAAGCTGTCATGCTGCCTCTGTTCATGTGCGCTCAGATCCACTAGCAGAACTGCATGCATGCTTACTCCCTGCTCTGCCCCCAGTGAAATGGAAAAAAACCCTGCTGCAAAACATCTTAAAGGGACCACATAAACATACTCAGGTGTGTCCAGGTGACAAGAGTCACAGGCCCTTATGATGGTGGGACTTCACATGCCCTTATGTTGGTGCGATGAACCACTCAGTTCCCCTAAGATTGCCTACACAGTTCCCCTAAGGTGTCACCATACACAAGAGGAAGTCTTGTTGGGATATTTGAGGGGGGCTCATGTGTCAATAACAAAAACCTCTGGATGTCATGCAATATCTGAAGCTACTCAGAGGTCACTCCCACTGTAGGACAATACTTTGCTTACTGGTGACACAAGAGACTACCCAAGTGACACTGCAGGTTTTCCAAGAGAAAGAACATCAGTTTGCCTTAAAAGTGGAGCTACAACCTTCTGCCAGCATAACTGGCATATGAACACAATAACTGCACTGGTCTTCCTTCTTGCTCTCCCCAGCATGAAACTACACTAGGCAGAATCAGGAAAGGGAGTAAAGCACATTTCCAGGATGCTTTATGCACTTCTTGTTGCATTTAAATCAGTTTTGTCTGACCCAGGTTTTAGCTGTTAACAAATGCATCAAATATGTGCACTGCTGAGTAGTGTGTGTGCAGGTGGGTGCAATGTTTAAAAGTTGCTAGTGCAGTGAGGTCCTAGAGTATTAGCAGGGGGGATAACCCATTCCCTCCTTCTGATGTAAAACAGACCTGAACAGAGTTAGGTAAACAGTTTAGCTGTAAACGGTCAAAGGTCTGGTCTTTTCTTAGCTGTGAAATATGTTTATTGCAAAGTAGCAGTCCCATTTGTGATTCATGACAGTTCCTAGGTATACAGGTCATTGTAACTCAACAGGGCTTGTTATTAATAGCCCTTTAAAACATCATGTCACTTATCACCTCTGTTTTCCTCCGAAGTTCATCGTTTAGTTTTGTGCTTCATAAAACTCAGAGAGGTCACTGGAGTGCTCCTTGGGGGAAAATTAACCTCGTGACAGCAGCCTGCTCAGGGATTCCCTTCAGAAGCACTAAACAAGCTACATAGTCATTTCAGTCTGGCTTAGAAAGAGGGGTAATAAAACCTGTCTGCAGAAAATTTGCAGGCAGAGATCTTTGCCCGTAGATGTTTTTTTTTGTCCAAATCCACACTTGTGGTGTTCAGCTGCACTGAACCTCTTTCCAGTCCTCCATCGTTGCTTACATTATCTGACACAAGCTAATTGTTTACAGGGCAGGCAAATGGGGAACAACATGAAAAGACCTTATGCAACCTATGGGAACACAACATTAATCATCCCCCTCAGTAGAACAGGAAGGATGTCTCCAGTGCTTAAGCACACATTTACACATTAACATTGTCTAACAAATTCACAGGAAATAACTGTAAAGTGTTCATGAGACTGTGCTGTGGTTTGCAGCAGCCTCTGCCCACCACCTCCCCAGGGTGCAGGGCAGGAGGCAGAAGGCAGGGCAGGCACATGAGGGCTGGTGATGGGTCTTGGGGCCGCTCTCAGCTCCTCTGGTGTGGGGCAGCTGCGTGTGAACCCCTACAAGTTTGTTTTCAACACCTCTGACTCAGAAGTACCAACTCATACTGCGGCACCTGGTCTGCTTCTTATTTGGGGCACAGCACTATTCTTTAGCTATTAGGTACCTAAAAGAAATGTGTCCTGTTGTGTCTTCTTTGCGTTGTCTTCTTCTACACCCCCAAAGCAGCATGCAAGCGGTCATCCATATCCAGTGTAATTCTGAGTATAAAGTTCTTCGGTTGTATACATATGAGGGAGAGGACAGCATTGCTCTCATAATATTTACGGCCTCTGAAAATACTAGACAAAGGAATTATCACCTACCCCACACTGTGCACTGACAGACTCTCAGTGACAGACTGAAAGGGCCATAATCTAAGACACCAGCTCTTGCATTTCAAGCATGTCATATACAAAACAAAATAACAACAGAGGCCAAAACAAGAGAGCCAAAGTTTGTTTAGAAATGGCATTTGAGAAACAAAGGTTGTGATGCATGGCTTGACAATTGAAAAGTTAATTAATTATTTGGTTTTGAGTTTTGAGCAAACACTTTGGCTGTTATATAAGCATGCAGTGAAGGACAAATCCCTGGAAAGCAGCTGAGTTAGATATTTTAATGAGCTACAGTAAACAAAGATGCCAACTGTGGATGACATTTTAGAGCAGATCAGAGAATTTGACTTCTTTCAGAAACAAGCCCTCTTTGTCTTATGCCTGCTTTCTGCTACCGTCGCTCCCATTTATGTGGATTTTTTTTCTGGCATTCACCCCCGAGCACCATTGTTGCAGCCCCGGCATGGCTGAGTTGAGCCAGAGGTGTGGCTGGAGCCTGGAGGAACAGCTGAATGCCATGGTTCCCAAGTGGGGCGGCTACAGGGATGGTTTCTGCAGCTGCTGCAGGAAGCACGAGGTGGACTGGAATGCAATAGCCATCAGCTGCGCTGACCCCCTTGGCAGCCTCATGGGCAACCATAGCACCATCCCCCTCGGTCTCTGCCAGGACTTCTGGGTCTATGATTCCATGGGGACCTCTCTTGTGACTGAGGTAAGACACAGTTCGTCCAGTGAAATCACTCTTGCCTGCACACCTTGAAGCTAGAAGATGCTGGATTGGTAAAGTTTGCCTTTGGCGCGCAGCCTGAGCCTGACTGCTAATAGATAGTGAATATCAGGACTGCTAGGAACTTAGAGCCAAGGTTTATATGGATAAATAATGGGAAATGATTGCTTTTCCTGGGAGGATAATACTGCAAGCTTGCCACAATCAGACAATGGCTATTCTCATAATGCAATATTTCAGTCACCAAACTGAGGGTAGCACCCCACAGTCCAAACTGAGGAATTGCACATTTGGGTAATAATCCAAACAGATACTCACATACAATGAACGAGAAGTAGAAGATGGGGCTGAATTTGTCAGATAATGACTTAGCAACTTCTGTTCTTCCAACTTACACTATCTAAACCAGATAGTTTAGAAAGTGAAAAACTGTGCAAACCGGTACTAACAGTCTAAAAGCCATGTAGAGACCTGAAGCACAGGAAGGACCTCAAGAGATCTCTACTTCTCCTCCAGTCCCAAATCTGTATTAACTATACCAAAACCATGCCTAGCAGATATTTCTGTAACCCATTCTTAAAAAAACTGTGATTCTGGATACCTCACAGCTTCCTTGGGCAGGGTATTCATATTCCCTTGCTTCGTTATTGTCACTATTACAAAGCAACTCCACCTCACTTTCCCTTGGGACAGATGGGATGGGCCAAAGAACACTCCCAGCTATCCTCCATGTCAGTCACACCAGGGAAACTGTCCTGAGCTGTTTGGTATGGCCCCAGCAAACTTGTCTGGGTTAGAAAGAGACTAAATAAGCAGCCAAAGACATTCATGCTTCTTTCTGGGCTGAAGTCTAGTTATACCTGAATTAGTATTTCCAGCCGTAGAGAAGTTAATGCCAGTTTGCCTTCCTCCTCTCACTGGGTGCAGGTTGGTAACCTGTTAATTGTAAATCAAAAGTAAGTTACAGAGTACCGGTACACTGCAGAGAAAAGTCAACCGAATCCTGGGCGTTTTGCCAGTGCTAATGAGGAGCAGGACAGCCATCTCTTGGCTGCCCTCCAGCAGGGCTCATGGCAGCCTCACCACTTCTCACGCCCAGCGCTGCTTTCACTCAGCAAGATAATACATGGTTAGAAACAGTCCTTGGCATCTGGGAAGGAGACGATCCTCCAAGTGCCCTCCAAATTTTAAGCAGATGGGTGGGGAGGAGAGGGTGAGATTTTTCTGAAAGTTTTAATTTGTTCATTCAAAGTTTCTCTCCCTTTCACGCTCTCCTTATGTGTCATTGTGCAATCATTTTCCAGGGTGTAACTTTTCCACAAGGTTTGGGAAATTCTGGACAAGGTGTATTGCAGATGTCAGTTTAAGAGATTAGAGGGTTTCTTTTCTGGAGCCTGTTTTTGTGAAGAGACTTTGTTTTCTTTGACAGCGGCAAACTGCAACACAAGCTCAGAGTTTGAGACGAATTTTTAACTCATACACCAAGAACTATTTGCCCATCTCTGTGATAAATTTGTTTAACATTAATTTTAACAGTATCCAGATGGCCATAAATCAGTTTCAAAATAGGATAGTTTTTCTCAGATACAGAAATAGAAGAAGTTGCTCCTTCCTAAATTTTCTTTGGACCCCCTTTTTCTCAGTTGGCTCTGCATGTAGCCAGATCTAGACCTTATTATCCCTCATCTCCTCTTTTCCATCACAAATGTCATTGTGCCATATATCTACCCACTGCAGGGGTTTTTTTAGGTTAGACTGAACAAATTTAATGCTTTGTAGCTGATGTTCTTGTGCATGTTTACCAAATTTTTCAGTAAAAGGACAAGAGAGGATGAGACTGGAATTTGAAGAGGTGAAGGTTACACAGGGTGAACAATCCTTCTGTAGAGTCAGTCTGCCTTGGAGAAATGGGTTTTTTTTCTTTGTATTCTCAGAACATAGCAGAGCACAATGAACAATAGCCTTTTCCTCCCATGCTGATAAGGCCCCCAAATCATCTCTGTTGGACCAATATTACTACCATTCCCTTCTTTTCACTTTCCCCCTCCTTCAAGGGGGAAGGTCTATGGGAAGGGGCACAGCCATCCCCCATAGTATTTCTGCAGTGTCACAAAATAAGGATGGGACTGTGTTTGTCAAGCTGGTCCCTGCTCCCATGTTTCATTACAGGCAAACACATCATCAGTTAGGTTGTGCACACCACCTCTGTGGGCAAAGTGACTACCACAGTCCTAGCTAACCCCAACCTGTCCCTCCACATGGACAAACATGCTTCTGAAGAAGCTCACCTACACAGGGATTGGACAGACCACTTTCCAGCCCTCAGTAAACCATTATCTTACTGCCAGTGAACCAGACCATGGTTTTTTTAAGCTTGCTGCTTAAACGGATTTTTCATCAGAAGATGGCGATTTATCAAAGTAACTCTTTTTGGCCATGTCTTGTGGCCAAAGGCTACACCTTTGGCAAAAAACTCTTTCAGGTGAAAGATGCCAAATGGCTACAGAGTACCACCAAGATCCTACATCCAGTCTTCAGTCCTGCGCTGGAGTCTCCTGTCTGATTTGGAGGACAAAGGTTGACATGCTTACACCAATTTTTGCTTTTCTTCACACACATTTTGAAAGATCTTTGTTTATTTTTTGCATCAGACATATATGTCAGCACCTGCATCCCCCTTTCCCTTAAATCCAAATTCTTGTTTTCTGGCCAGTCGTCTAGTGAATTTGAAAGTATTCCATCCTTTTTCCCCAGACTGATGTTCAGATAATGATGTGCAGCTTATGGGAGCAAATGAGGGGTATGTAGCAGCCGCTCATCCAGGCATGACAGGATATGAAACAGCAGTGAGCAGATCCCATGACCATCAGAGGCGCCACACTTCACACCACCTTTTCAGCACAGAGATGGATGGATTAAGCAACCACGTTCACTAGCAAAGGCATTTCTTGGCAGCATATGACTGTGTGAGCCAATACAAACCTGAGCTCCCAAACCCACAGCCATTTACATCAGAAATGTGCGCGCTCTCTCTCTCTGTCAAAATATTGAAGGATCTTTTTACCAAGGCTTATTATCAAGCAAAAGAATGAAAAGACATGAGAGAATAGGATAAAATTGTTGTTAAGATAAAGCACATGCATGTCATAGAGTCAAGGGGTTTTGTATTACTCTGCTCACTGCCATCCTGCAGTTCACTGTTCACCACAGTCCCTACACTGCAAGCACCCAAGAACAATACGAAATCCCATACCCAAAGAGTGTTGTGCTTAGGGCAAAAACAAACCCAGAAGCCTCAAATTTAGTAGAGGGAATGGGAAAAGGCCCATGAATTCTGTGCTTCCTGGTTTTGAGATATCCATCCTCTTCTCATCAGACAAACACAGACTTCTCAGTGCAGGTGGAATGCTAGTTTTCCCCTGAATGAGATTGCTGCAACCCACTGTACTCAGGACAACTCCTGCAAATGTTTCAGATGCTTCAGGGGAGGTTTCATAAGCTCTTTCCAAATGTACTTCTCTCTGAAGGATTAGACCTACTCATTTACTTGATTGGTCTCTGGGCACACATCCAGGTGCTGACTTTGACATTCAAGAGTCATAGGTGTCTTGGAAATGGCACCCCTGTGTTCCTAGAGAGCTCCTGAGGTCAGTGTTAACATGCAGCACTTGCACCTCTGCCACTCAGAGCTGGGGCACTGGGAAAGGGCCTTCTCAGGAGTGGGCTTCTCTCATGCTCATCCTCTGATGAGGCTGTCTTGGTCTGCCCTTTAAGGCAAGTCAAAAAAGTCTGTATGTCAGTCTCATGACAGGAGGAAAGTTTGAGTGATGGGATCTGCTGATGTTATTGTGGAGAACAGAAGATATTTATTTTGGCTGGCACTTATTAGCATGCTATTTTTTTTAGTGGACGTTGACTAATTGAATGGGTTTTATAAATCATACTTCTAACTGAATATATATCTCTGTCAGCTAGAAAACAAATGCCTTTCCAGTGTTCCAGTAAACTTGTTTCTTTTGGAAACAATTTATTTCTGACTATCAGTGAGTCACAGTGATACAGGGAATGACAAATAACAGGAACATACAAGACCCTCTTCAAGAAGCTCTCAATAGTCAGCCAAGGTTGATGAGAAAATAGGTAATGAACATAGTTATCAAACAAGATCCCCATTAAAAAGCTATTGCAACTCTGAAAGATGGACTGAAGAGCCACACCAGAACATTTCCTGAACTCATTAGCCAAGTCATTAACCAGAAGTGAACAGTGACCTAAAAACACAGGATGGGGGAGTCCCCTGGAGCTTCCATCAAGATGAAAAATGCTGCAAAGGGAAGAGCAGATGCAGACTCCTACCCAAAATGAACAGAGAAGAGGGGGACAGGCACCATCTCCAGCCTCTTCAAATGCTTTGGCCTGCCACCTACCCTGCCAGCAGCTGAACCTGTTTCTTTTCTTTTCTTCTTTCCCTCCACAGGTTTGGCCGAAAATTGTGCCTCCTGGTCACAGTCCTTATCAATTCAGCCTTGGGGGTTCTCAGGGCCTTTGCGCTGAGCTCTACATGGATGGTGTTCTTCTGCCTGATACAGGGACTGGTCAGCAAGGGGGCTGGCTAACAGGCTACGTCCTCAGTTATGGCAGCTTGCAATTACACTTTCTGGGCAGGAACCCCCTGTTTAGCAGTAGGGCTGACCCCTGTTGGCACCATCTGATTTTTAAGGAATCGTGTATAACAAGAGCAGGAAACGACACTGCTGTTTACTGCCAAACTGCACCTCTTTCCCTAAATGCAGGTGTTTATGACCCAAGCTTGCACCAGCTCGTAGACATAAATGGAATAATTAGGAGGCAGCTCTGGAAACTAGGGAGCGTTCATACCTGGAGAGGCACATGCCAAAATGAAGGACAAAGTCTAGAGACAAGAACTAATTGAAAATGCTGCGAAGATGTATGACACTTTTCCAGGAGAGGCAGCAAATGGTGCTGTGAGAGATAACGTGTGTTTCACAGCCTCGGTGCCAAAACGATTTTTGCTGTGCTGTTTCACATGCTTGGCAGGGGGGAGAGGCTCTGTTCCCAAGTTGCATGGATGAGGGAGATGAAGGCAAGCAAGTGCCAGCTGTCTATTTCATTTTCCCATTTAGTTCTTAGCTAGAACGAGTAGGAGGAAGAAAGCAACCTTTGCCCTGTATTGATGGGTGAGGGCCTGATACCCTCGAAGGGTCAAAGTCCCCAGCTGACCAGCGGAGGGGGAAGGGTCAGGACTTGCCCTGTGCTCTACACCAGGGACCCAGACCTGCTCTGCTTTCTCATCCAAACCCACGCCCGTGCACCATGCCACAAGGGCACGGCTAAACACAGGGGATCCACGTGGTTTTAGCTGGCAGGAGCTTTGGAGTCCCCCTGGCTCTCCACACCAATTTATTTTCTCTGTGCTTCATGCAACTTGTCTTTGCAGTTGCAGAATTTGTCTGCTCAAACTACCAGAGGGGAGTGGGCATTGGTCACCCGATTGCCTTCAGCCTAGGACTCCTCGTCCTCACCGCCCTGGCTTCTGCACTTCTGCTCTGGAGGTGGCTCCAGCTTGTGGTCACATTGCCCAATTTCTTCTTCCTGCTCTATTATGGGTAAGTGCCAACTGTTACAGCTCCCAGCAACACCAAGCCAAAACCAGGGGACTGTAACTGGGAGTTGAGGCTACTCTGTAGGGATCGGCTATAGCACTGTACGTAGGATTTCTAAGATGACATGGGATCACATCTGGCATTTTTCTGTTGTTCCATTCCCCCTTCCCAGGGCTTTGGTCTGAATCACCTGAGAGCAAGGCACCACCGGCAACATGTCGCAATGCTTCTGTTTGGAGTCCTTGCCACCCATCACAAACTAGTAAGTCATTATTTCTTGAACAGTACTTAAGTTACTGTGAGAAGTGAGTTTTTCTAATCATTGACTAAAATTGCTTTTTTCTTTTAATGCGATCAACAGACTTTTGTTGACTATTTGAAAAAAAATTGAGTGAAAATGCTCCTTAGAAAATTCCATAACTAGATCAGGGAACAGATTTGGGAGGGTTTTGTTTGGATTTTTTTTTTGAAGTTTATTTTTAACATGGAGAAGCTGAAGGATCAGGTTTACAGCTGTTCTTTTTTATATCCGCAGACTATTAGCCATTTCTAAAACACGTCAACAGAATTTATCTGAGTAATGTTTCCAAACTATAATAAGCTGGGTTTAACCTAAAAAAAAAAAAAAACCCAACAGGGCTGTTTTCATTCAAGTGGAGCACAAATCAGAGTGCAATCACTGACAGACACAGCTACCACTGAGTTCAATACCACCTGTGGATATTCAATACACTGTAGGGTCCTAGCCTGAGAAACTGAGTTCCATTTTCATCTTCTGTGTACCAGTAATGTGCATTTTCCTTCCCCATAGCTGTCACGCTTGTATGTGTTGCAGATGCCTGCCTGAGTCTCCCAGGTGGCTCATAGCTCAAAAGCAAAATGACAAAGCTATGAAAGTTATTAAGCACATTGCCAAGGGAAATAAGAAGCAGCTACCTCTCTCTTTCACTGCAGTTGCTGCATATATGCAAACTTCGAGGCAAATAATATTATGAGTTTGGGGTTGGTTTAGGTTTAGAGTAAGGAGCAGCTTGGAGACCAAAAGCACTGCAGTTCCTTAAAGCAAAGGTAAGTGAGTTTTCTTCAATTTGTCTCAGTTTTGCTCCCAACCAGCTGCAAATGTCAGTTCTTTGCACAAACTCTCTCCCAAAGGGTTTGGCTTCATTTGCACCCTGTTCTCTGCCCAGGTTCATGAGCTCTGTCCTCTATCAGGGGCTGATCATGCACATGGGAGTAGCCGCTGGGATCATGTATCTGGATTTCCTCTATTCTGCTCTTGTGGAGTTCCCAGGCGCCTTCACCCTCATGCATTGGCTGTCGTTACCCCTGGGCTGCGGCAAAAGTGATGGCAGGTGATGCTTGCCTCGTTACAGGGTTAGTCCCAGGCAGCGAGTCACACAAACCTCCTCTGTCAATGAATTCTCTCCCTGCCTCTTGATTACTGCCCTGGAAAATGAAAAACAATCCTTGCTAACCTGGCCCATGTCAGTATTGTGATCCAATGAAGACCAATACCACAAAAGCTAATGTATGTCCCACCATCATTTATAGCAGCTAATGAGAGGCTGGAGAAATGGGGTGAATTAAATTTCCAAAATGGGATCAAATCAGATGGCAAGTCTGCAAGTGCTAGATCATGAAGCATGCCATGTTAAGTCCACAATTTTTGTCTGGCCTAAAATTTGGATTTGAATGCACAATTCAGGGTTTTCATCCAAAAATTCCCATGTTTTCTGTTTCTAAAAAGGAAAAATGTATGGGCACACACTCACACGCACTGAAACACCATCTGGGTGCAGTAAGTGAGTGCTTTCTGCCATCAGCAGTACTGCTGCCATGAATGTAGGATATTGAGCAATCACTGTGACAGGCACTTGGCTTTTGTTTAGCTAAGTGTTCACTTCAAGGCCACAGTCTCAAAGCAACGCATCCTTTAAGGGCCACCAAATGAAACATCTTTCCTTTTTCTTTATGGAACACAACTAGACTGAAACCACAGACATAACAACGCCAAACAACTATCAGTTCACAGGGGAACAAGGACCAAACCACAAAATGTTACGGGAAAATGTCATAGGCAAAAAACCCCAAAGTTTCCAGACAATGGAAACTCTTTTTAATAAGCAACTGGGGAGTGCAGGGGCTATGCAAGGGACCGCTGGGCCTTGCTGGGGGAGCACAAGGGTGGGAGTGCTGCGGCCCCGCAGCTGCTGCCTGTGCCAGGGCACAGGGAGCAGCAGCACGCAGGTGAGCGCCTTGCACCGGGGACAGGTACGGCCGGTGAGGACTCTGCTGCCTACCTGGCTCAGCCCATGGTTTAACGCCCTGCCGGGCTTGGCAGCAGCACCTGCCAGCAGAGACCCCAGCCTTCATAGAATCATAAATAGTTTAGGTTGGAAAATACCCTTAAGATCATCAAGTCCAACCATTAACCTAGTACTGCCAAGTCATATCCCTAAGCACCACATTTACACATCTTTTAAATACCTCCAGGGATGGAGACTCAACCACTTCCCTGGGCAGCCTGTTCCAGTGCTTGACAACCTTTTGGTGAAGAGTTTTTTCCTAATATCCAATCTAAACATCCCCTGGCACAACTTGAGGCCATTTCCTCTTGTCTTCCCAGAAGAGACCAACACCCGCCTTGCTACAACCTCCTTTCAGGTAGTTGTAGAGAGTGATAAGGTCTCCCCTCAGCCTCCTCTTCTCCAGATTAAACAATCCCAGTTCCCTCAGCCACTCCTCATAAGACTAGTTCTCTAGACCCTTCACCAGCTTCATTGCCCTTCTCTGGACACATTCTGGCACCTCAAGGACCCATTTTGCCCCAGATCTGCCTTTACTGGGGCAGGGAAGCAGAAAAGGGCCGGCAGAGCAGCCGTAGCAAACCCAGCCCTCAACCCCACATGCAGGGGACGACCCTGGCCAACTCAGTGATCTTTTCCCCATTGCACTCTCCCAGCTGCCAGCAGTCTGTGGCTTGGGGACTTCCTGAGCCAGAGGTCATCTGCCTGCATTTCTGCTTCTGTCCCTCGTGGACCATCCTTCCACAAATTTTTCTATTGCCTTCTAAACACATTCATGCTGCTCGCGTCCCAGGCATCTGGCAGCAGCAACTTTCCCAGAATGAGTGCGAAATTAATGAAAGAACACTTTCTTCTGCTTGTTATAAAACTAAAAATGTCTTCAGGCTGCTCACTCACAGCTCATTTCTGTAGTGAGTGGGAGTGCATTCGTGAGCCCAGCTCACCTCCTCCAGGCTACACCTGGTTCTGCATGAAAGCAAGCACATAGACAGTAACTGGCTTTTAAGCTTTGGCATCCCAGAATTTGACTGGATATTAGGGAAGCTGGAAAATGAAAAGGAAGGCAAAGAGGAGTTGGAGGCAGCAAAGCCTCATGATGTCGGGGGCTGTGTGCAACTACAACATCATTAAGGATCAGTGATGGGGCGGGGGGAGAAAGCCCCATCACAGACACTCACTGGGAGCAGCATGAACAATAACAGGACACTGTGCATATTAAAGCATATTCATGCTTGTGTTTATGCATGTTTGTCTTCCTAATGCTGTGAGTTTGGTTTTTTGCATGGCCAAACTCCAAAACAGCTGTAAGGGATAAGGACTGAGGCGGGAGGTATAGTTTTCTAAGTAGATCTCCTTCAATAACATGCTGGAAAATCACTGCTTTTGAAAGTTGAAGGGTCCTCTCCACAGCCCTTGGGAAGCACTTAACATATGATTCACATCATATTCATTAATTAGTTGTGGTGGGTTTACCCTGGCTGGATGTCAAGTGCTCACCAAAGCCACTCAATCACTCCCCTTCTCAATTGGACAAGGGAGAGAAAATATTACAAAAAGCTTGTGGGTCAAGATAAGGACAGGGAGTTCACTCACCAATTAACGTCATGGGCAAAACAGACTCGATTTGGGGAAAATCTGTTTAATTTATTGCCAATCAAAACTGAGTAGGGTAATGAGAAACAAAACCAAATCTTAAAACACCTTCTGCCCACCCCTCCCTTTTTTCTGGATTCAACTTCACTCCCAATTTTCTCTACCTCCTCCCCCCGAGCAGCGCAGGGGGATGGGGAATGGGGGTTGCAGTCAGTTCATCACTCGTCATCTCTGCCGCTCCTTCCTCCTCAAGGGGAGGATTCCTCACACTCTTACCGTGCTCCAGCATGGGGTCCCTCCCATGGGAGACAGTCCTCCGTGAACTTCTGCAGCGTGGGTCCTTCCCATAGGATGCAGTTCTTCAGGAGCAGACTGCTCCAGTGTGGGTCCCCCATGGGGTCACAGGTCCTGCCAGGAGCCTGCTCCAGCGTGGGATTCCCATGGGGTCACAGACTCCTTGGGGCACATCCACCTGCTCAGGTGTGGGGTCCTCCCCGGGCTGCAGGTGGATATCTGCTGCACCGTGGACCTCCATGGGCTGCAGGGGCACAGCCTGCCTCACCATGGTCTTCACCATGGGCTGCAGGGGAATCTCTGCTCCAGTGCCTGGAGCACCTCCTCCTCCTCCTTCTTCATTGACCTTGGTAACTGCAGAGTCATTCCTCTCACATATTCTCACTCCTCACTCCAGCTGCAGTTTGTGTCCTGTTGGGTTTCTTTTTCCCAGCTTCTTAAATATGTTATCCCAGAGGCGCTACCATCATCACTGGTGGGCGTGGGCTTGGCCTTGGCCAGCGGTGGGTCCATCTTGGAGCCAGCTGGCATTGGCTCTATCAGACACAGGAGAAGCTTCTAGCAGCTTCTCACAGAAGCCACTCCTGTAGCTCCCCCGCTACCAAAACCTTGCCACCCAAACCCAATACACTTGTATATATTCTCTGGATTCACGTTTATCTCCTGACCAGTCCCAATTCTGGGAAAAGGCCCAATTTCGTCATCTTTTAAAACATCTACAGAATGTAGGATGACACAGTGTTGTACAGTAGGGATGGTATTGGAGCAAGTTGCAAATAAAATCTAGCACATGCATTATTTTGATCACACAATAAACAGGGAAACTGGAAACCACATGAGCTTTGTACTGGCCTGTAGGATGTGATTTTCTGCCAATTTGTGAACAAAAGCACACAAGAACACCTTGACAAAAAACCTTGTTAAGATTACAGGTTGCAGACAATAAGCCTTAATGAGTCTCTGATAGATCACAGAGCCTGTGGCCATGTTTGATGGGATAAAATTAGCACTGGAGTCTCCAAATAGCAGCTATGCTGGCATGGTGGTATTTGGATGTCGGTGCTGACAGCAACAGCAGAGGACAAGAACAGTGCTTAGAAAGCACTGCCCTGGACCACATCTGCAGCCAGGCTGTCCATCAGATGATGCCAGGGAGAACACCAGAAACTTTGTAAAAGTAAAGAGCAATTCTTTGCAAAACCCAGTTACTGAAGGTTGGTGGGTACCCTGAAACATGGAGGTTTTATGTTCTCTTTAGGCACTGTCCGTATACTGTGGTTTTAAGTAGTTGGGAGGGGGACAGGGTCTTCTTAAAAGACCAGTCTCACTTTCATTAACCTGGACACAGCCATGTCCAGGTGTTCCCTGGGTTGCCTGAGCCAGCCAATGGTTGGGCCCTGAAGTGCTTCTTCCCAAACCCTAGGGACAGCCCTGCCGCTGAGCTGGTTACCCTCCAGCAGCCCCAGGAGAAGACAAGCTTCAGCTGCTATTAATGGGAAGAGAAGCTGGCAAACTGTTGTTTTATCTAAGGCAGGATGTTAGACAGCTTGTCTCATACCCTGGAGGAGATCCACTCCTGCCACACACCCAGGACACAAAAGCTCTCTGCACTATGAGAGCAACCATGTGCAGCTGGACCAGATTTTACATGTTTCATTGATTTCCCAACTCCAGGAAGTAATACATGAATTGACAAGGTCGCCAGCAAGGAAATCGATGAAGCACATTTGCTCTTGTGCTCATTAAGGTGCCACCAGGATCAAATGCCAACATAACTTGCAGGTGGCTGTGAAGTGAAGGCACGCCAGAGCCTGCTACCTCTTCAGCTCCTGCTGTGGCAGTAGGAGTGCTTATGGAAAAAAATGCCAGTGTGATGGGTAAGGGTCCCAAGAGTCAGCTTTTGTAGTTACTCATTTATTCACCCTAGTATTTCCTTTGCTTGACTTCTTGCCTCCTCCCCCATTTTCTTTCTGCACAGAGTTTTCAACAGATTTTAAGTCAATGAACTATAATAAAGACAGACAGCTATTCTGCTAGATTTCTTTTGTTGCAGAGCAGAGACATCTCTGCAATCACAGCAGGACTCCCGCTCCACAGGAGACATAATTACATGCCCACTGTCCCTCTTGCCCATCTCAGGACCAGATTGGTCCTCTCTGACTCTCAAGCAAATATTAGTTTTGCAACTGCCTGGGCCAAAGTCACTTTACTCCAGATCTGTCCTTACCTTCTCAGAGCAACCTCGTCATGGTCCTGCTTCACTGGACAATATGCTTCCCTGCCTTTGAGGCCCTCAGAGCAACACAACTGAACATTAACTGGAGCTCAGGCCAGTCAAAAGCAAGGGCAAGATCACCTTACTGCCACAGCGGGAAGCAATCCTGGGGAAATAGCACACTGCCCGCCAGAGTCCAGCAACACTTTGCTCGGCTGGAAGCTCTCTCCCTGCAGATGATCATTAAATGGCAGCAGTATCTGGTGCCCTGCATACAGCATCCTTCTTGAAAAACAGCATTCGCCAACAGTGCTAGGGACCAACAAGACAGAAACAGTGAAGCAACAGTATTGCTGTGCCTGTTTTCCTCTGCAATCACAAGACTATTACAGTTGCTAAGTAGGAAGGACTAGGAAAATTGTGAAAGGTGCTGGATATTTCATGGCAGACCCAGCGTTGCCTCAGTGCTCCCTGAGGCACAGGACCCCTGGCCAAATCTCAGCTCAGAGTCCTGTAGGTCCCTAAGTCTGAGCCCAGCTCACTCCAAAGGTATGCCCCCTCCAAACACGTAGAGATACAGCTCTCTCCTGGCAGCAGCCCCATCCTAAGCCTCCAGTGGAGAGGACTCTGGTGGGGTCTCAGTCCTCTGGCAGCTGTAATGCTTTTCCCACCCTGACTGGAGTCTCAACATAATATTTTTAATAAAATTCTGCATGTCTGTGCATGGACACATTTATAATGCTATGGAGGCTTAGGAAAACAGTTTCATACAAAAAAAAAAGTATCGATTATCCACTATGAAGATGATATTACGACAAGAATATTCAGTGGTTACACACTGAAAACTGAGAAAGGCTCTTACTTTATGAAGGATTATGAGTCTTTCTCCCATGCACCCCTTTTCACGCTCTGGAGTTGCCACAAGCCCATCTTTGTGAGTTTAAGGATAGCCAATAAAATCCTGGATGAGGGCTACTGTACAGGCACATGGACTCACATGAACACCAAAACATGTAAGGGCTAGCAAAAAAAAAACCAAACCAAAACCCATCTGTGCAATTCTGTTGCAAGTTGTACCAAGACTGTATGAGGTTTGTAGTCATCTTGGCTCCATAACAGAAATAAACCTCTGTTACATTATGCTGTCCCTTCATAAGACAAAACAACAAAGTCAGACTTCATGGAGGCTTGTAAAGTTTTGTTGGGATGGACCCCACCATCCCCAAGTTAAGATCTGCCCCCATGTTGAGGTCCACACAGCTGGTACAAAAAGTTCCCAGCTCTGAAATATATTTATATTGTAGTGTACAGAGAGGGAAGCAGCTCTGCATAGGGACAATCCCATCAGAAACCCCCAAATGTTGTAAATGAAGGATAGGCAGACAAAAAAAAGAGGCAAGACAGGAGAGAGTATTTATTCCAATCTGCCTTTCCATGCTAGTGCCTTAAAGCAGGCTACCCAGAAAGACCTATGCCTTCTTCAGTCATGTGCTACTTCTGACGTTTGGACATTGAGATAGATCTTTTTGGCCTTTGGAGCACTTCGCCTGCAAGAACAACAAGACATGAGCAGCAAACCAGGAATGAAGGTGTCCAGTGAGCACCTAACTTCATGTTCTTCAGTTGCCCTGCCTCTTCCCCAGAGAAAATAAGCAGCTAATGCTCAAATCCTCTAGATTTGTTCTGACTCTTCAGTAGATACTGGTGCTTTGCTCACCTCATTAGTAGCTGTTATCAAGAATGCCCTTTTTCTGTTCCACAAGATCAGTTAGTTTTTTTAAGCACAAATCACATTTATAATAGTGTTGCAGCGGGTTTGAGAGACTAGTGCAGCTATTCACAGGCCAATAAAGGCCTATGCTGCTTGTTTTCAGATGCCTAGGTAGACAAGTGGTAAAAAGAAAATCTCTCCAGATAGAGTCTGGGAACTAACTAGTAACTTCTTGGAAGCGTAGGAGGCAGACAAGTAACCCTGGGCTTCCCCAGGGAGCTCTGGGCAGGGATTTTGCACAATTTCAAGTGAAAGCTGCTAAGAGTTCATCATCCTGACTCACCCATGAAAGTTTTCAACATCTTCAACAGTCTCAGGCAAAACTCTTCCTTTAGTTTCAGGTAGAAGCAACACCAATCCACCCGCAAGCAAACCAAGAACAGCTTCAAATTGAACAGATGCACAAAGAGCTTGTTAGCATATACCAACTTCCACCATACACACCACCTTCTTGCTGTCTGGCCCAAAGGACCCATAAATGGCATTTTATTTTGTTCTTCATACAAGATGTGCACGTCAAGGCTCTGTATGCAAACCTGGCATGCCACCTCTGGAGGATGTGACAGCCATGTGGAGAAAGCAATGAGCCAAGGTCAGTTGTGAGTTATGCTCTGAAATATGGCATCTCAGGCTGGACAGACAACTGTAAAGAGGGAAGAACCCTTTCTAGTCTGAGTGTATGCCAGGAAACAGATTCAATTTTTCTGCTATTTACATAACAAACTTTAGAAAATACATACACAATGTATTATCTCCTATACAATGTGATTAACTTCTCCATTGATAATTTCCTTTGCCCACTTTGTACATGTTTGGTGTCTATATTTTAAATCTGCCAAGCACCCTCCTAAACGTGCTGTCTGTTAAAAACTCTATATTGCCACTCAAGATATTTTTCTTTAAATAGTGTGCTGATCTAAAGGTTCAGAAAAGTTTTGCAGACCCTGACCTGAGAGTTCAGGTCGTTAGTCTGCAAACAGTCATCTTGCATTTATTTACCAACCTCTTTCCAAATAGCTGGAGAACAGCCAGTTAACAGGCTGTCAAAAAAGCTGAAATCTAACAGCTGTGCTTGTACTCCATTAAATTGACAATTATGTGGAATTCTAGGTTTTGGCTCCTGGACTGAGGCAATATACCTCACAGAAGAGCAGTAACTGATCAGATTTGAATTCATCAAAATAATAATCTCATCAAAACATTAGAACGTGTCAGATCTTTGCCATCTGTCGAACCTGTATTCACCTCTAGCTTCCTTTAAAATGCAAGGAACAATGATAAGGGCAAACGAGACATGAATGCATAAACAAGCCCCAGGTTGTTATAAACTGAAGGCTATGGCTTTTGTAGATGGGGAGGGGCTTCTGCTGAATTTGGGGCAACCGCCTTAGCTGCTTTTCCCTGACTTTGAAACTTGGGCCCTGCTGCTGCACTCCAGGAGCAGCTGGCAAGGAGGTAAGGTGCCACTTACTGAAGACTATTAGTGGCAGATCATGCCAGACTTCCACCAATCTGTAGACAATGAATGGGACGATGACTCCACCAACATCACACAAGGAGGAGCAGACCATCACCCCAAGGTTCCTGGTTCAACAGCAAAGGGATCACGTTAGCATCACACTACTGCGGACGGAAGAGCATGGATCACAGTTCTGACCCTTGCACCAGGCATGCAGCTTAGTAGACCACAAAATGCCAAAATAGTTTGCAAAGCCCTAGTTTTCCACTGGTGGGCACATGCAGAAGTTATTTAGACCTAAGTATTGCAAGAATAAAAAGCTTAGCAAATAGGAACAGGAGAGTATATCTATATTTTCACAGGTGTAAGCAAATTCCCAAGGTTAAAGATAGAAGAGAATCAGGCCCAAGGTGTCTGAGGGGAGTCTCTGGATACAGTAAAAATGTAAAACCATTAGCTTCAGTACATCTTAGGTGACCTGGTGCAAGGGGTGGCAAAGATCCTTCTGTTTGCTATACACCATTAATAAAATTTAAAACTCGACTGTATTCATTACGGATAGAAAAATAAAATTAATAGATTCTCATGATTTCATATGTTGTGTAGCTTCAGGTAATCGGTGTCTCTCCAATGAAGGAAGGAGTAAGATTCATTTAGTCAGTGCAGACCTCTTCTCTGCAGGCAATGGCCTACAGTCACTGGGCAGAAAAAAGAAATTTTGAAGAAGATTTAACTCCCAAGATTTAGATTTCTACAGCGCATCTACTTCTGAGCTATTCACCCTGCAGCCCACTTACAAATAGGGAAAAAATCCAGTCCTCAGATGAAGGGCTTGAGTTAACACACATTCTCCATAGCAGACTCCACTCTGGACAGATCCATTTAAACGTTATTTTGATTCAAACAAGATACAAATCCAAGCACTACATGGGACTTCAGAACCCTCATCCACCCTGGTTGTTTCCACTTTTCCCTTTATTTCAGTCACATGAGTTTTCATCTGCCTTAAAGTACATTTGTTGTCTTCATGAATCTACTTTTTAAAGCATTTTACTTATGCTCCACCTACTTTGAGTTCAGCAGTACCCGTGTAGTTCTGAAGCACTTGAGGATAACTTAGTTTAGCATAAAACATAACATACACATTGGCCTATTTTTTTCCAGGCCAAATGCCAATGGGGAGGAGCATGCATGCACCTACCTGATGTATGTTGGATACAGTTCGGTGTTTACAAAGCAAACCATTTCAAAAGACATTGTGATTCCCAGTCTCCCAATGCATGCAGCAATCAGTTTTAGCCAATGTATGTCTGCAGAGAAAATGCATTCAACACATTTAATAGTATCCCAGCAGTTTAGCATGAGTCAGTTAATACACCAGCGTTATTTTAGGGGTGACCTTTGAGCCCATATCACTTGATGTTTTTAAGGGCCCTTGTCTCACCTGTGTGAACGAGGGAATGAGCTTTGGCACGGGGACCCTCCCAAAGTGGCACGGGGAACCAAGGTGCTTTGAGATTTATTATTAGCACTGCTACAAATCAACCTCATCTCACTTCTGCAGCACGAGGAGCGCTACCAAAGGTCAGGCAGGCAGCACCCGACGGCAGGGGTGGGTTTGCGGACCTTTGGGGCTGGACCTTGGGAAAAGGGAGAGAGAGGTGACTCACCCTCTGGGATCAGGGCTGTGACAAGGCAGGCAGCACCTGCCACCAGGTTTGCCACAGCCCAGGGGTAGCGCCGCCCAACGCAGTCGATGGTGACAATGATGATGAAGGCGGCTGGGAACTCAACAAGCGCAGAATAGAGGAAATCCAGATACATGTTCCCGGAGGCCATTCCCATGTGCATGATGAGCCCCTGGTAGAGGATGGAGCTCGTGAACCTAGGCAGAGAAGAGTATCCCATCTTTGTTAGTCAGTCGGAGGACCGAGGTCTGTATCCTGCTGGAGTCTTTGTAACCAGAGCTTCAAAACCAGCTCTCCAACATTATCTTCTTACCAGTTGTACATCAAAATGAATGTGTTTTTTCTCATCTGTGGTGTCCTGACAAGGTCGATGAGTGAAGGACTCTGCTTTCTGCCATCTTCCTCTTCAAATTTAGTATCCTGAGGAAGAGCCAGTACAAAGTACAAAGTACAGTAAGTTTCTGCTGGGAGGAACTGATGGAAGGGACTATCATGATGCTTGCTTACATGCATGAGCAAACCCTGAGCTCACCTCAAAATGGGAAGGCATCTTTTTCCGATTTTTTTTAGCCATATCACTGACAATTTTCATAGCTTTGTCATTTTTTCCTTGAGAGATCAGCCACCTGGGAGACTCTGGGAGGCACCTACAATGCAAGTGGATGCTATTATATACCAAAACATAAAGCTCACATAGTGCTCCCATGTATGGAGACTGCAGAGAGAAGGCTTTGGTTGAATAGAAGCAGGTGGGGGATTTATTTGTTTGGGGTTTGGTTTTCTTTTTTTTTTTGGGGGGTGGGGGGGAGTGTCATCCCTCCCCCCCATGAAAAGTAATATATCCCACTGCTGAAATGGGAAGAGGAGCAGTTGTGGTAGTGGCTTTAGTCAGAGATGAGTTTACTAAAGATAAATCAGAGAAGGCCTTTGAGTGAGAGTAGTGCTATCATTTTGTTCAGCCTGTTCAGCAAAAACTGGCTCCTTTTAGGGAGTCATTTTCCAGTTGTGCCATCACAGCTTAAGAAGAAGTAAACAAGCTAAAACTGGCTTACCAATTCACAAATATGGAAAAAGGAAGAGCATGGATCTCTTTCTACTATTCCTAACCTCTCGACCAATCCAGACAATTTCTCAGATTGCACTCAAACTGAAAAATACCAATCAAAAAGAGAGGAGAGAATCCAAAGCAAAGATGAACCCACGTGCCTTCTTTTGTTTGGTCCACAGAAAGCTGCAAGTTTTTTCCTTAAAAGAACATACAAGCAACCTGTTATAGTTACGTTAGCATTCAACAATCTCTCAATTACCATCTTTTCAGTGTAGGATCCACTAAATTATTTCAAGGCATTTCTTTTTCTTTATGAAAACCTTAATGAAGATAATATATGATATTAAAACACTCTCGCCCAGTGTTTTTCAAAGTGGTCTTTCTTTTAAACAGAAGTCAGGTACAGCACACAGGCTAAGTTGCAATGACATCTCAGTTGCTGAGGGGTCTTATTTCCCTCTCCTTTTTGCTGCGTACCTCCTCTTTGCACTAAGAGGCACACACCACTGAAAAGCAGTGCCAAATCTCCCTCAGTATCAAGCCCTGGGAGGCAGAAGAAGCTGGGTTTTGGATCATGGGCAGAGGTACAACAAAAGCCTGTTTACCAGTAATAGAGCAGGAAGAAGCAGCTTGGCAGGGTGACGGTGAGCTGCAGCCGCCGCCAGTGAGGGATGGCATAAGCAATCCCATCAAACACCAGGAGCCCAACAGAGAAGGCCATCTGGTAGAGGATGCCCACCGTCCTCCGGTACTTCGGACCAACGACTTCCGTCACTGCAAACGTGCACAGAAACAGGTGAATGACAGCTCAGCCATGACCGCTCAGCGCAGCAGTAATTTCCTCTGCGGGGAGGCTGGAAGACCAATGCTGCGTTAATGCCCTGAAGAAACCGTCTTGGTAATCCTGGGCTTCCTGGCATAAAGCCTCCAGAAAAAAGTCCCCTGATGCTCACAGAGGAAGGTTTGCTTTTCTGTCACCCAAACTCTCAGCAGAGGAGAAAACACTGTTCCTGCTCTTACACTGGCCTAAGGCATCCAGTACTGTCCTCTGTTGTGCAAATCTCCAAGTAAAACAAACATTCCTCAAAGTATACAGATGGATTTTGTTATAAAATCTAACGCCAACCTACATAATGTCTCTAAGCCAATAACAAAACATCATATTTTGCTTTCTAAGTGCAGCCTTTCAGCTTGCGTCTCACTCCAAGAATACAAGAAATGCCTGTACCACAGGATGGCATACAGCTTCCTGGTCGGAATGGATTCATGACGCATCTGCACTTTGCAACTGCCCATCACAGGATAGAGCCACAGGTTAAGTCTTGTTGATACAAAGCTAAAAGTAACTATTCCAGCAGGCAGGCAGGCACGAACACACTCAAAATTTTGCATCTAGTTTTGTGATTTCAAGAAAGAAAACTGATTAGAAAAAGAACAGAAAGAAGTTACTTAGCAACTGAAGGAAGTGCTGCGTTTTGGAGCCACGGATTAGCTAATATTGCTTGGCCAAGGAATGCACAGAGACAAAGACTTCTCCTCAGGCTCAGTAGGACTGAGCAAAAAGCAGCTGAAGGGTAGAAAAGTGTCCCAGGAGAGTGTGACAAGGTTGCTCTGTCCTTGTGCCCTTCCCTGGGCATTCAGTATTGGCTACCCTTAGGGAGAGGATACAAGTTTAAAGGGGCTTTGGGGCTGATTCTGGGTGACTTCTCTCTCATGAAAGAGTTTCAAGGAGAATCCAGAAGTAACAAGGTGTGACTGAGGGAAAATATCAGGATAGAGGCATTCATTGTCCTCATAGGGATTTCATGTTCTAAAATGGAATGAAGTTCCCCAGAAGAGGTGATGAAGATTTCATTTGTGCCAGAAAAAGATTTAAGAGGGCAAGCAAGCATCTAGAATATGCACAGGAAGGAACAATCATGTCTTGGCAGAAGATGGTCTGGACTGTGGGCTAGATGTTTTTATTTTATTTATATCAGACATCTGGATAACTGCATTAGCAAGGTGTCCCTGCTAAAAGACTTAATAGAAGTTTAGGGTGTTGACATTTACATTTTTTCCACTATCACAGTGAGCTGGACCGCTAAGAACTAATTGGTAGAGCCACCTGACATCCTAATCCAGATAAGGGTCTACTGGGCATCATTTCAAACATTTAATTTGCTGCTTTGGTGATTGCTTGGTGTTGGGTATTTTTGACAAGAGCCTGAACTCCACACCAGAGAAGTCAGAGAAATCCCAGGCAGCTCTACCATGCACCAGAAAGTGGTCCTGAGCTGGCCCCAACCCTGCTGCCATGCAGCTGTGCTTCACCACCAGACACGATCAGCGCAAGGCACTGGGAGAGGCGTCAGCACAGCCTGGCTCCTTGCGTTGCTTTGCAATCCCCGGGTTGGCCTCTGCTCAGACAAGTGCACAGATACCCAAACAGTTTGTCTTTTTCTCAGCAAGTACATGCTGTTCTTTGGTTATTTTTAGGCTGTAAAGCCTCTGTTTGCCTTTGAATGTTCTTTGTGTCATAAAAATGCCTCCAATTTTCCCCACCCTCTACCTGCTACTTTCATGGCCTCCTCTGTCATCACCCCACCTGTGACTGGGCTGGAGCGGCTGCAGTCTGCCCCGGGGCCATCACCTTCCCCAGCCCGTGCCCGAGGGGAGGGAGAGGACCCCCGGGGCCCAGATCTGCAAAGGGGATCTGCACCATAAGGGAAAACCTATCTTGAGGTAACAGCCCTAATACACCACTGCTTGCTTGAGCTTTCAAGACTACTGTTACATCTCCCTAATGACAGTGCTTGAAAAAATCCTGAGAAGTCAAAGAGGGAGAAAACTCCTTGATAAAACGCCATGGGAGGCATTTTTTAAATGGCTTTTTTTTTGGGGGGGGGGGGGGTGTTGGGTTGTTTTTTTCTTCATCTTCTGCAGCCAGTCTTGCTCCTGGGAAAAGGTCTGAACTCACCCAGGATGTAGCCTGCAGTCCAGTAGCCCTTGCTGACCAGCCCTTGCAAGAACCGGAGGATGACTATCCACAGGTAAGTGGGCACGAAGACCAGAAGGATTCCACAGACAATGTTCACAAGAATTGTACTTAAGAGGCAAAATTTACGGCCAAACCTGGATTGGAAGATAATACATGTAAACCAAAACACTGGTCATGAAAACACAAGTGTTTTAAATTAATAAGAGCTTTGTGCATCTTTAAAAAAAAAAAAAACCAAAAACCACCAACCAATTTTGCTACACAAGGGATAGATACATACTAACTTTTATTCTTAGCCCATTACTCACTTGTCTGCTTTTCTATTCCCTGAAAAATTACTGTGCCATTTTCTCTGAAATTCTACAAAGGCTTTCAGGAAAAAGAAGATTTTCCTAAGTTAAAGAACAATAGTCCTGTATTTACATATATTTGGACTGTGACTGTTATCTCTGAATTTCAGAACAGGCAGCTTAGTAATCTGTTTTGTTATAATGGCAGTGAAAAATAAGTATGGGTTAATATTATCGTTCTGATATGTCTGCATGCACCAGATTTATAACAGATTTATACACCACAATCCTAATCTCCAAAAATCTAATATGTATGGATCTTGTTGTGAGTGGGCCACATTTCACAGCTGGAGCAACTCAGAACCTGCTGTACTAGCAGTCCTAGGCAGGTGGGGAACAAGGGCAGAAAGGGACTTCAAATACTGGCATGTTTCTTTTTAACACCGGCCACCTGGGCTAGGGCGGCTGTCTCTGCTGGCTCTGAACAGGGAGCTAAAGATGCCAGGATGCAGGGATTTCTGCTTTTTCACAGTGACTGCTGCTGTACTTATCTGGCAATCTCTGTGTCTACTATTTCAAAGTTTCTCCAAAGGAAGCAAGATGTTTCCAAGCTGCAGCCACACAGAGTGTGACAGATCAAGTGGGGGCTCCAAACCAGCATTCCCTGGCTTCGGTTAACACCCCAGGGCTCTGGTGTAGCATGGGAGGGAGTTTGGGGTGTACAGTCCTAAAATAGTCCTCATGGGCTCTGCAGGACTCGCCAAGCGGGAGATTTGTGCAAACCACCAGGTATGACCTGAGACAGAGTACTTGCTCCTCATACAGCAACTGAACATCCAGGGGTTGGCTGCCTTCTGAGATGGGCAGAGATGAATAGCAGTTGCACAACCTTTCTTTGCCTTTTTTAAGCTTAGCTGCTGAACACTGATAAAGGGGGTCAGAGAGTTTTACTGCCAGCCCACACGTACCTGTCTGCTATGTAGCCAATGTTTATGGAGCCAATAAAAAACCCAGCATTCACAGCAGACTGAAAGAGGTCCAGCTTCCAGGAGTCCTCACACACCAGGTTAAACTAAAGGAGCAACCACAGTTAGCAGCAAGAGAGTGAAACAAGGAGCTGGCTCACATCTACAAGTTTCCATTGCTTCAGTTAAAGATTTAAATTTGTTTCTGGGTCAATGACCATTTTATCAGCACCTGGAAACCCTACTGACTTAATTAAGTGTCCAACATTATAAACAGGGCCAAGCCCTTGAGCAGTTATTTCCCATTCATGTCTCATCTCTCATTACTGGAAAGAACATAACTGAGTTATTACTTGTCAAGATCAGGACCCTAATTTGCATTAGGCCTTGTTGATCAAATCAGCATGGACCTGATGATCACCCTGGGCTTTTCAAATGTGGGTTTTTTGTGGCCGATGGTGAACATTTCTAAGCAGTTCTGGTTGCCTCATACCCTTGCGTGCCACAGTAGTCCCTGCACACCCTTCAGGACTAAGGGTGACGCCTTCACTAAAGGTGTCGTAGATGCTTGTAGAAGCCTGCCTCGTCCTGCTTCCTGTGGAGCACCAGCTCCCCGAAGGAGGGTGGGAGGAGGTATCTGCATCTGCCCTTGAGGCCACAGCATTTCCTCTCTGCTCTGGCCTTTTGCTCAGCTAACTTGTCCTACAGCCTAATGTGTCTGGAGACCAGGTATTTTGTATCCAGGGCCAAGCTTTATACCACATGGGTACACACATATATTTGCCATCTGGCCTTAGTTCTCTTACCTTACTTAAGTAGATATACATAAAAGCTACTGGAGAATAAGTTATTTCAAAAAGCTGTCCTAACATGACTGAGAATCCCTTCCCATTCTACTGGTCGCTCGGTTTATTTAAAGCCATGCATCTTTAATCAACATAAAACCAGATACTCCTCCTGATGCTCTGTGGGGCTTCCCATGAGGATATTCTTCCATGTGTAAATTTTTCTTCAAGCAAAGTAACATGCTTTACTTTGCACTATTCATCCCCTTGCTTAGCTGCCAGAGCAAGGGACAACGTAACAGAGCCCAAGAGCCTTCATGGAAAAAGTCACATCCAGAAGAAAAACACATTGCCAAAACGCACACAGAGAGATGTGTGACATTTCTGGTTATCCTGTGAAGGAAGCAGCCCGCGGGCCTGGCCTTGCACCCCCTTCAGAAGAAAAGGGAAGACAACTGACGTAAGAGCATGACTGCGCGAATCCACACAGACTGGAAGTTTTCACCTTCCCTCAATCTCAAGAGATCATGGTGGGAGCATCTGGACCACAGCACCTCCTCGAGCCTTTTGCAGCAAGATGTGCCTGCTGCGCTGCTGCTTTGTAGAAGTCCTGGGTCACCCTCTGTTTGAGGTGTCTCACTTCTTCACTTTAATATCACACAGTCCATATTTTATTAAAAGAAGTACAATTACAGTACACCACCTAAAATCTAGCTCCAACCTCTTACAGAACTATAAATGCTGAAGTTGCTAGAGCACAGAATTTACCTGCACCTGTGTTTGTGTTAGATATATGAGGGAAAGAATCCTGACTTCCACCAGCTCTAAATATTTGGTGGAACTTTCTATGACAAGATCAAGTTTGTCATTCCAGATACTGATTTTTTTTTAAAGTTAAAGCACCTAAACCCCTAAAGTACCCTAAGTAGCTTAAATACCATTTTCAGTTTATTCACGTCTTCTGAGAACACAAAACAGACATCGGATTTTCTGCAATTTATTCCTGAATTAAGCTGTTTAGTTGTACGGGGTGATTACCTTTCCCCCATCCATAGTCATTCAATCATATTTGAAACAAACTTTAAAAAATTTTCTGCCTTAGAAAAAAGAAACAAAATCAAGACCTTCACATCTGGGCACGGATCCCAGGAAGATTGGGAGGTCTGTGCTGCGCACCCACCTGGGGATCAGCCGGTTTTGTTTGTAGTGCTGCGAGCCGCTGATCCCTCACAGGCACTGTTTACACACCTCCACCAATCGGACCTCTCATGTGACGGGAGTTTCATTCAGAACTGGACTTTATCTACCTAGGGATTTATTTGCTGAAATATGCTTTGCTCCCCAGCTGGAGATATAAGCCTCCTGAGCAGCCAAGGCAACATTTCACAGCAAGGACAGAGGGAAGACAACTTGCAAAGCGCCCTGTGCAAAGTTGTGCAAGAGGATCCCCTCGTCCAGGTAAGCAGGTGTCATTTTAACACAGCCTAGGCTACACCAACTTTCCCCCACATGCCTCAGCTTGTCTGTAACTGAGGGGGCAAGGGAAGGGGGGGTACTTGGTTTTACCTCAGTCACAAGAGATGTCCCTGGGGAGTCGTAGACCCAGCCGTCCCGGCAGGGACCAAGGGGGACGGTGCTTCGGTTGCCCATGAGGCTGCCGAGGGGATCGGTGCAGCTGATGCCTGTTGTGTTCCAGTCCACCTCGTACCTCCTGCAGCGGCTTCCAAAACTCTCCCCGCGGCCACCCCACTCAGGAACTGTGTGATTCAGCTGCTCCTCCAGGCTCCAGCCACACCGCTGGCTCAGCTCAGCCACCCCAGGACTGAAGCAGCGATGCTCGGGGATGAAACCAAAGAAGACAACACCCACATACACTGGGCTGAAGGCAGCAGAAAGCAAACACAGGACAAAGAAGGTTTGCTTCTGGAACCTGTCAAATTCTCCAACATTCTCCAAAATGTCATCAAGGGTTGGCATTTTGGCATCAAAACCACCCCAAAAACCTCATCTAGGTCTTCTCTGCAGCACTGATATATTTAGTTGGCAGCAAAGCTATTTAAGTAACAATGACATTTGACCAAAAGTCAAGACTAACTCCATAAATTATTAAACTACATGTTGCAAGCTCTATTTTTTAGGTTTCATTTGAAATCAGACCTTAATCCACCCAGGGAGAATTTGCATTTAACCCCTAATCAGAGCACATATGTTCCTTTTCTCCAGAAAACCCGCTAACAGCCACAGCACTTCAGGTTTTTTTATTAGCCAAACCAGCTCCTCAAAGAAGAGGCATTTTAAGGAGCGAGTGTAGGTGGAAAATTCCACCAACATGCAAGCAAATGAAAAGTTTAGTGTAGCAGTTGCTGGGCACTACATGTGAACAAGGCTAATCAACCAGGTTTGATAAAGAATAAGTAAGAATAAGTAAGCACACTGTGAAACAGAAGCATCTTTATATTGAGCCATGTAATGGTAAAGGAATGGCTTTCCCACAAACTCCAAGATCATGTATGTCTCACCCTTGCAGCCACCCTCACTCTCCACGCTCCTTCATTTCCAAGGAAAACCTCTCCCACCTACATCAGGGAACAAAATTTCCACTTGACCATATTTTTGCGGTGCTACAAAAGATGAAAAGCATTCATTAGGAATTACGCACTGGGAATAGCTTTGGGAAGCCATAATAGAAAATACTTCTGGCCAAAACAGCTATTTCTTACCCTAAAAGACCTGTAAGACTTTAGGTAGAATTCATTGTGGGGCACCCCCAAAAAAATCCAGTTATATCAGGCTCCAGTGCTACTTTATGCTGTCTATGGATAGACACTTGCTACTCCAACACCTTTTGCTGACAACAGCTGCTTCCATCAGAAAGAAAAGCATAAGTGAAGAAAACATTTTAAAGATGGAAAAAAAGTGAAAAATGGTCTGGAAAGTGTCTTGCACAGTTTAGGCAACCAGCCAAAAAAAAATTAAAGACCTCCTCTCAATACACTCCAAAAATTAAACCAGCTTAGAAGGCCATTCTGGCCCGGGGACAGAAAGAGAACCAGTTCTTCACCTGGTCTCACTGCCCATCAGCCGTCAGAGAAACAGTGGCCTAACCAGCTAGGAAAGCTGCTTTGTGGGCCAGCACTCTAAGATCATTCCCTGCTTCACACGGATGTGCCCCCTCCTCTCCCACCTCCTCTTCTCAGGCAGGAATGGCTGAAGCAAGGGAACAAGAACTCCCCTCCTGCAGCCACTTACAGCTGTGTTACCCCAAGCCCGGCTCAGCACCACCCCACACCAAACTTGCACCTCCGTGGCTGCAGGGGCTCCACGTGGAGCTGGGGAGGGTGGCGGGGACACACAAGCGCGCGGCAGCCGCCGCCGCGCTCACAGCCTGCCCCCGCAGCCTCCCTTCAGCAGGAGGCTGTGCGCAGCCAGCCGAGGCCACGGAAACCGAAATGCAAGCCGGCCTGGGAAGTGGGTGAAGTTTAAAGGCATTAGGCTGGATCTTGAAAACACACCCAAAAAGCTTCACATCACTTCTTTCCTAGCTTTTTTTTTTTTTTTTTTTTTTGCCAGTTGGTAATGGTGTGCATAAGTTCCACGTGAGCTAAAAAAGCTAGATCCAGACTGGGCCTTTTTTCCGGATTTCCCACCACCCTCTCTGCAGTCCAGACAAGGGTTGGGTGGCACTGTGCCATGTGGGTGGGTGTCTGTCCTGGTTTCAGCTGGGATAGAGTTAGTTTTCTTCCTAGTAGCTGGCATAGTGCTGTATTTTGGATTTAGTAGAAGAATGTTGATAACACACTGATGTTTTAGTTGTTGCTAAGTACTGCTTATGCTAGTCAAGGACTTTTCAGCTTCTCATGCTCTACCAACTAAGAAGGCTGGAGATGCACAAGAAGCTGGGAGGGGGCACAGCCAGAACAGCTGAGCCAAACTGGCCAAAGGGCTATTCCATACCATGTGACATCACGCTCAGCATAGAAACTAGGGGAAAGCTGGCTGGGGGGCCACTGCGCAGGGACTGACTGGGCATCGGTCAGCGGGTGGTGAGCAATTGCCTTGTGCATCACTTTTTTTGTATATTCTTTTATCATTATTATTACTATTTTATTTTATTTCAATTATTAAACTGTTCTTATCTCAATCCACGAGGTTGGGTCTGGTGGTTTGGTGGGATTTTTTTCCCCACCGATTCTCTCCCCCATCCTACTGGGGATGAGGGGAGCAAGCAACTGGCTGTGTAGTGGCTCAGTTGCCAGCTGGGATTAAACAACAGTCCTTTTTGGCACCCAGCATGGGGCTCGAAGGGTTTGAGATAATAAAAGATTAACCAGAGCATATTAAGGAATTTATATCTCTTAACAGTTGCAGGTCATAATATTGATTCATCTGTTCTCACTATTAGTCTATCTGATCTGCACCATGCTCTTTTTTTTTTGCTATACATGTTAAAGATTAGTGTTGATTTTTGCAGTTTGCTGTGCTGTGCAGTGATTAGTGATGTTTTGCCTGGGAGATTTGTTATTAAAACACTGGCCTTGAGCTTATCTGATAGTTGAGCTTTGTACTGAAGCCATTACTGTACTTCGGTACCACCTCGTGGAGACAATTAGCAATTACACTTTTTATGGAGGAAGTAACAGCACCTTCTCTACCTTCTTCTATGTTTCCTCCATCACAATAATTTTTCAGTATCTTGAAAATCCTTGGATAGCTAAGATACTTCTATTAGTATTTTTTGGGAATATTGTTTCAGTTTTGTCTAAGGTTAATAAGCAGTTTAAGAATACCATCCAGAGATCTGCCCCAAGGCTGGATAGTTGAGTGGCAGGGTGTGTGGGATAGCATGGGCAAAAGCCTAGGATGATGGGCACCTCCAGTGTTTTGCAAATTCACCCCAGAACAAGTGCAGAATCCTGAAAAATTAGTAGAATATTTGGAAAAAGTATGCTGTTACCCTGGCAATTCTAGGGAGACATAAATCACTGCAATGTGGTGGGGCCTGGCCCATGCCTACTGAGCCCTGTTCAGCACTATTCAGTACCCTCAAGGGGAAGAGAAGGTCTCTGGAGCTGATGACAAAATGACAGGCACTGCCACTACTCCAACCCCCGCCACAGGCACTGCAGCTGAACCAGGGAAGCAACCTGTGCCAATATCAGTTGCCCCTATACACAAGAAGAAATCTTAGAAGCAAAAGTCAGCTCCTTTAGTAAGGGATGATGAAAAAGCAGGGCCAGCAGGAGAAGAGGAGGAGGAAGAGGAAGAGCTCATAAATGAGGCAATAACCACACAACCCCTATCCCTGCATGAACTGCGATATGCAAAAAGATTTTAGTCGTCATTCAGGCGAGCACATCATCACCTGGCTGCTCTGATGCTGGGAAAACAGGGCCAGTAGCCTGGAATTAGAGGGTAGGGAAGCCAAGCAGCTGGGATCCCTTTCTAGGGAAGGGGGCATTGATAAAGCAATTGGAAAAGGGGCACAAGCCCTCAGCCTCTGGAGGGCTTGAAGCAAAGGTATCCCTTTAAGGAAAATGTTATGCATCACCCATGCAAGCAGACCACTATGGAGAGAGGTATCCAGTACCTGAGAGAATTAGCTGAGCTGGAGGTGATTTCTGATGACCTGGACAAAGAGCACTTATCAAAAGATCCAGATAAAAACCAGTGCACACAATCCATGTGGCAGAAGCTTGTACAGAGCTCCCCCTCATCGTATGCCAACTCATTGGCAGTAATGATCTGGGAAGATGGAGAGGGACCAATGGCGGATGAATTGGCTGGCCAACTCCAGCAATACAAAGAAAGTCTCTCTTCCTCCCTCGTCTTGGCTGTGGACAAACTGTCCCAGAAGGCCCAGCAACTCAAAGAGGATATGTCCTACTCCCAACATGTACAGACCAGTATCTCAGCCATTAGGAGGAAGCACCCCTCTAAGAGAGAGGATATAGTGGGTGCGCACCATGGGCCACCCTGTGGTTTTACCTGCGTGACCACGGAGAGGACCTAAGGAAGTAGGAGAGGACCTAAGGAAGTGGGATGGAAAATCTACCCCAACCTTAGAGGCACAGGTATGTGACTTGCAAGGGAAAACAATCACAGAAGGGGCTTCTTCCAGGAAAATTGCTGCTCCAGTTTCCAGTGGGCTGTTCCCCAGACAGAGCACAAGGGCTGATCTTACTCCTGATCTCAATAAAGGGACTTGTGATTTCGTATTTACAAGTAGTGAACAACCAAATACTATAACCAGGACTAGAGGGGTCCTGCCTCCAGCCAGGTGGAGGAAAGGGACCACCGGGTTTACTCGACTGTGTGGATTCGATGGCCTGGCACATCAGACCCACAGGAGTATAAGGCTCTAGTGGCCACTGGTGCACAGTGGCCATCAAGTTAGGAAGGGGCAGAACCCATCTGCATTTCTCAAGCAACAGGGGGATCCCAACAGCCCGCTGTATTGGAGGCTGAAGCGAGCCTAACTGGGAATGAGTGGCAGAAGCACCCCATTGTGACTGGCCCAGGGGCTCTGTGCATCCTTGGCATAGACTACCTCAGGAGAGGGTATTTCAAGGACCCAAAAAGGTACTGGTGGGCTTTTGGTATAGCTGCCTTGGGGACAGAGGAAATTAAATGGCTGTCTACCTTGCCTGGCCTCTTGAAGGACCCTTCTGTTGTGGGATTGCTGAGGGTGGAAGAACAACAGGTACCGATCGTTACCACAACAGTGCACTGGCGGCAATACCGCACCAACCGAGACTCCCTGATTCCCATCCATAAGCTGATTTGTCAACTGGAGAGACACGGAGTGATCGGCGAGACTCGCTCACCCTTTAACAGTCCCACACGGCCAGTGCAAAAATCTAATGGAGAGTGGAGACTAACAGTACGCTATCATGGTCTGAATGAAGTCACACCACTGCTGAGTGCTGCCATGCTGGACATGCTACAACTTCAGTATGAACTGGAGTCAAAGGCAGCCAAGTGGCATGCCACAGCTGATATCGCTATCAACAGTGCTCAGTTGCTGGCTGGGATTAAACCACAACAATGTCTTAGAGGCTTGCTGCCCAGGGAGCTGTGCTGTTGACTGGCAGGGTTTCTGCTTCTGGCCCAGCCATTTGTATGTACTTGTCTGGTCCCCACTATTCTCATAACACTTCCCTCCCTATGGTTAAGCAGGGTATTCTACTGGAAAAATAGTCTGGTGAAGCAAGTCATGCATCCAGCTCTGAACAATATAAGATTCAGTCAGCCTACCTACAAATGCCTAGATAAAGACTGGGCAATAGTTCCTAAGACTACACACTGAAGTCACTCACCACTCTCAGCTGCGTATTAGAAATATGTCATTGGTATTGCTCAGATAAGCACCCCCAGGCAGAGTGCCTCAGTCACAACAAAGAGACCATGCAGTGTTATGCCTGAATACATGGGAAGTCATCTCATGCAGAATTTCGTGGATCAAATGACTCCAAGATGCCAGCCTTGAAGACTTGGGGAAGGGAAGCAGCATTCTTCAACATCCATTGAGAGAACTATTGCAGTGGTAACTGACAGCATTAAAAATGCATTGTCAAGCCTCTTATTCCCCCAAATTAACCTAATGCTAAATATGGAAAATGCTTTTTTTTTTTTTTTTTTTTAAAAGTATGACAAGATGCAGCTTTGGCCAAACTTATTTACAGCTTCACTGGTAACAATACAAGAGAAGAAACCCCAAATCTAATAAAAGAAATAATACACCACTGAGGTTTACCTTTATATTTTGACCTTTGTCATCAAACATCGGTTTTTGTTTTGAGTGATGTGATTAAGATACTAGCTATCACAGCAAAAAAGGGTATCACACCAGGCTGATGCTCAGCATTACAGACTAGTCTAAGAAAGATTCCAGACTTGAGATGTGGTATTTGGAATACCCACCTCATATCTTTTATTGAAATTGCTGAATACTTTATATTACACTATTTTGATTCAAAATGGAGTTTTTATAAAAAGAAACCATTCTTAAAACTGAGTATGCCAGCCAAAAGGAACAATGAAAAGTTTCCAAAAGTTCTGACCAATGCATGTACTTGTATGACGCTTTGAAACCTCATCATTGCCCATAATTTAATTTAGGAAACACCTGGAGAAGAGCAAGACAGACTACTAGAGGAAATTTGACTTGCATTCATTGCCAGCAACATTTCAGATCAATGACCATGGCCAGGACCATAGCATAACAGATAGAACTTAGGCTACCAGAAAAATATTGGCCCAATTTTTTTTTATTGTAATTAATACCAAAGAGATGTTGTGCCGACTAGGGCTCCTCTAGTTGTTGGGCTTTGCTTGGTGATGACAAACTGGGCAGTGCAGATTGTATTATAGGAATTCTGCCTCTTTGTCCTTGCAAACTCTTGTTCTGCGTGCAGTCGGCCTAGTTCAGCCATCATCTAGGAGAATAAAAAAATATTTGGGTGCTTGTCAGCTGCTTAGGCAAACTGATGCAGTCAGTCAGATGACCAGTACCAAAAAAATATCATGCAAAGAACAGCAACCATTTCAGGCTAAAGCTATACAGAGTTGTACCTTTCAATCAACCAATGATCTGTTTAAATTAGAATGGATATTCAAATTTACAGGATAAATTAGACCAGCTCCAAAATTTACATCAAATCATCCCAACACATAAAAGTTATATTTTTCCTTGTCTTATGATGGGTGAACCCATAGAATAATACCCTGCCGGCAGGAAGAACATGTTGCTATTAAGCAAACCTGAGTAGTGAGAATCAATAAATACAAGGAGTTAAAATGCTAGTAGTCAGATAACTTGAGTCTCTGGAGCCAGGGGCTTCACTGAGCCTTAATCATTTCTTTTCAAAGGTTTCTCCTTTTTAAGCAAGCATTTAACATCTATGCTGAGGCTTAAAAAAAAAAAAAAAAAAAAAAAAGTGTCCTGGCTAGAGAGAATCAACGTTACTCAGTCAACTGGATGTTAGAAATCCAGTCATTACTGAACAGATCATTGTAAACAACCAGGAAATCTTTCTCTTCTTCCCTTTTCAATGGTTTCTTGTTAAAGGCATAATTCAGAAAAAACCTTTCAGGCTGAAGTCTTCATATTTGGTTGGAAATGTCGTCCCATTATATATAATCTCTCTATATATATTTGATTAGGCACAAGAGGGGTTATTAAACATTCAACAAGTCCTCATCACTATCATCATGAAACGATACTGTATTTGTAGAGTTCTGTGCCTGCTGCTGCCCTGGCTTGGCTTTTGCTTTCCTTTCCTTTTCCCCATTCAGCAAATAAGCTTTATCATCACTCCCGAGACTGGGTGGCTTCTTTGGTGGGTGCTTGCTCTTATCTAGTCCTCTTCCTGTCTGAATCTTTACATCTGGAATGGTTAACACCTCATCCTCACTGTCCAGGTCATCCACGTGGAGAGAGGTAAAGGCTTCAGATGTAACAGACTTGGTAGTAATGTGACCATTCTCCTGCCCTCCTTTTGCTGTTCTTTGATTTGGTGCTGCGATTTCCTCCATAAGCCACTCTGTTTCATTCTCATTAGCTTCTTCTTCACTGCTTATCTGCAAGGAAGAAAAAAAAAAAGAAAAAAAGTAAGAGGAGACCATATACCACTCTAGACTCTGCCACACGCCGATCTCCCCAATTCTCAGACCCCACACCACTCATGGCCTTGGGTTTAACTTAGTCGTAAGTTAGTACTGCAATAGCATGCTGTTACTATCGCTTTTCACTATGTCTGAAACAGAATTCTTTCTCTTCCTGTACCTTTATGGGTTATTTGGCTATTTACAGACTGCTCTTCATTTCCTCAACTCTATCTTCCTTTCCCATTTCACAATATAAATGTAGATATTGTGTAGATATCCTGAAGCCACACAGTATGGTTTCCATGCACTGAAGGAACTAGGAATTAAGGGGGGTTTATTTATTAATAAAAGCTTCATATTAAAAAAAACTTGACAAGACACAAAACCTTCGATCTTGCCACTTTATTACCTTTGTGTATTTGTAGGAAACACCAGATGTTCTTCTGCAGCAGTTCGTTATCTTGTTTATTACCATTTCCCTAAAGAAGGGGAAGAACACTGCATTAGCGAGACTGTATCCCCCTTATTAGCCCTTGCTTTTCTTCATTGGATTTTTTAACATCAACATAAAGCATTTCACCAAGCAAGCTGCAAGCTATCGCATAGTGACACTTGACCCTGAACCACTACAATTAACAAAATTCAGTCCATGATGATGTACATCTTCCCCCTTACCACAGCTTCAGGGTGACTGTTCTGGAACACCTCTGGCCTTGATGTCTAAGGGAAAAAAAAAACCACAAACTTGTCTGGAAAGCGGAGAATCAGGAGGACTTGCACTTGTTCCTTGCTGCTGTGTATGGTTCCAGCTTGACGCCATAAAAGGAGAGGGATATCAAATACTAACAATATTGTCACATTGGTTTATCCTCCTTAATTAACAGTTGTCCACAATAGAGACTACCCCAATTCACTTGTGTACTCTCAACTGTGTGCCCTTTTTACATGGACCTTCAGATAGTAATGGGGAATTCAGAAAAACCACCAGTTTGACAGTTGATGCTGCCAACTGAAAAACAGAACTTAAATCTCTAAAGTTCTCTACTTCCCTTTCACTGAGGAAACCAAGTCCTACCAAAGAAACTTCTAAAGCCTCCCAATCATTTCTTACCTTGTCTCTTTTTTGTAGAACAGCAAGATCATAAGGCATGCAGAGAGAACAACCAGGAGGACACTCAGCACAGCACCAACAGCCTGACTTCTCCTTGAAAGGCCTTTGTGTATTTGGGCCTCCTGATCAGTCTGGTGCTCATTGATTCCTGGATCATTGGTCGGTCTAATAACATAGATTGGGAAGAAAAGGACGAGTAAGATCTATTGATCAGTTGCATCAAACTGGATTAGAAACTGCAGATTCAAAGAAATTAAACACGCCACACCGTCCTGCCAGTCCTATCTAACAGCTATGAAGAACTGAATTCAGGGGATTTCATTCTAAGTAAAAATCACTGAAAAAATAAAAATTTATGTACTGTGCCTACATCCTGGTATGCTTTCCAACAGTGCATAAAACTGATTACAGTCAAGACTGAAGTGCATGATTAGGCACTCTAGAGCTTACACAGCAGCAGCTATTTTAGAACGAAACCTGCACCTGAGCAAGCTGCAAAAGCTACAGCAATTATTTACCTTCCAGCTGACTATGGCACTACACAGACCTCAATAGCTAATTGCCTGTTTAAACCAGAATAAACAATTTCCCTGTGTTTTCAAGCTAGCAAACAGAAAGTGAACAGAAGCAGTCACTCCATTCTTCGCAGTGAGGCTGCCCACATGTCAAGAATGCTGGTAAACACCTAGATACAGTCACTCTGCTTTAAACACTGTTACCTCATTACTCCTTTTTGGATCTGTAGATAAGTTGATCATAATTAATTGCAGAAATACCTCACTGTTCCTCTAAAACCTGTAATGATTTTCACTCCAGCCTGAAGAATTAGGCAGATAGAGGGGAAGGCCAGTCTTCACTGTGGCTTTAAAGTTTTTCCAGACAGTAAAGCAAGGAGGACAAAAAAACCTTACCCAAATACTGGCTACTCCTCTCAGTAACATGAAACAGCATATTCTGTTAGCTACAGTAGGTTTTACTTAGTGAGAACAACAATATTGCATGCCTGTCCATTTCCCATGCAAAAAAGCAGCTCTCTGTACAGATCAACTTGGCAAGCTTTTATTTGGTGGTCGTGTGCTAAACATTACATACATGAACACCAATTCCATCTACCCATGAGTCTACTGCTTTTTTAGCTTTTCATTTTTTCACAATCATTGTGATGAACAAATACAAAAAACCCTTCAGCTGAGAACTGCTGACAAGAGCTGCTTTCAGAAAATGGTTAACTACTCACATTAATGGACACACAGCAGATGTGTACCAGGTAAATAAATACTGGCAATCTGCTGTCTCATGAAGGAATTCAGGGATGCCTTCCTTTACGTGTAGACTGCAGTGGAATAAAATGGTTGAAGACACAAACTTTGATTTATCTTTACCACATCTGGAGTCTGATGAAAATATGACATCCAAGTCATCATCTACAACAAGAAGAAAACCTTATAGTTTACTACTTCCTTTAGAACACTCTATTAGCACTAAACACTGGAAAGTTATGTATTTGTTCTGCAGTAACAGCTTACACTTTGCAGTATCTGCACATGAGCTTATACTTTTACATAGCTGATCCCATCAGTCGCTATGGAACAGCGGGCTAAGCTGAGAAGTACAAGAAGCTACAAGAGAAAGTAGCTAGATAAATGAGATCATTGCTTATGCAGCACAAACACAGAGGAAAACAGGAGACCAAGTCTTCTATCTTGCATTGTTTCTACCAGTCTTTCAACAAGTGTCAAGCCCAAACCCTACTAAGGACACATTTGCAACTGAGCTTACACAACAAGAAATAAAAACAACCTAAATTCTGCTGGACAGACTCTGGATACCTTTACAGAAATCAATTAGCACAGATATTGTGAATCAAGAACTATTTTCTGATGAAGCAATTCACATGGAGTATCAAGCAATACTGGCTAGTAAGCAAGTACTTACCCTCAACATAATATTTAGCTTTTCTGGCAGAACCAATTATCCGAAAGCGATGTTCATTAGTTTTAACCTGGCAGATGTTTGCTCCAGAGCATTCTGAGAAACTTGAGTTTCTTATACCAGAAAGTTGAATTTCATATACATATTTATCACCATTTGTCCGTATGTCACCAGAAGCAGTGTACAACCTGAAGAAACAGAGGGCAGGTCTATCCTTAAGTCGAAACTTACAGATTTAGGTTATTCCAAGACATAAGGCTGGCAACAGTGGTAGCTGCTACCACTGGTTGATTCCAGAGCAAGCTGGAGTGACTGATTCAGCAACCAGAAAAGACACAAGACTGAGGCTTCCTCCCTGAACATTACAAATGAGGATTACATTTAGCATAAATATAATTTTTCTAAGAATGCACAAAAAGCAAACTTTTCTAGTTATATTGCCCTCAATAGGTGTATGAACACATAAATACCTCGAAAGGATTAAGATAAACCGGAGACAAAAGCATGATCCAGCAGCTCATACACAAGCTAGCCTACTGACCATAAGAACCATATTGCGTGCTCTGTAGCTATGATAAATGGCATAGCTTAGCTGTCTTCTCCAGAAGGGTAACTAGTTCTACCATAAGTATTACCTAAGTACTATTTACAATTGCATCCTTTCACAGTGCTGGTCAGAGTGAGAATACTTTGAGATTCATAGCTATTTGTTCTAGCCACCCGCTTGAAGACTGACCTTGCTCAAATATAACTTGCCTTTAATCTCACATTAGACCGAGTTCTATTTTTGTCCTGACTTCCTCTCCTCCTTCATCCAGGCCTGTTTGATTTTTTGTTTTTCTCTATGCTTGTAATGCTATCACCATGTTTGCTCAGAAGGTTTATTCACAACACTTCTGCTCAGTTACTCCAATCCTCCACACTAATGGTTTGTGCCCTGCAAGCAGAGTTTGTTGTTCCCATAACACTAGTATGGGCAGATTTCCTTCTGTAACACTAGCATTGATGTCAAATATAGTAGTTTATAAGAGATTCTGGACCAGCATTATGTGCAATGTGTAGTACAGTCAGTGTAACTGCTGGTCTTCCCCTCCCTCTCCTGAGTTCAGTCATGCTTGATCATTCCTCCAGAGCTGTCCTTCCTCACTTCTAAGGCTTCTGAAGCATGGGTTCCTACTTCAATATTGATCGTCTGAGCAGGAAAAAAGGTGCTATGTAAAAAGCCAAGGAGTACTCTAGGTGAAAAAAAATCAAGTTCTCTAGCACTGAACACATAGTCTACACACTACGGAAGAGAGCAATAACCCATAATAAAGAGATGTAACATCAAGGTGAGCATGTGCATGCTTTAGACTAGTCTTGAGTACACCCAGACATGCTCAAAGCTATAAGCCCAGCTGTGAGCCACACTGTTAATCAGGCCTTTTAAGTCAGTCATTGGTACAAGGTGAATTCAGTGCTATTTCCACTTGACAGCTAAGAACTGTTAAGGCAACATAGAATATTCGCACCAAGCTCTCTTTTCTTGCAGTACAGTTCTACAGGACTAAGGTGTTGTGGTTTTTGGTTGTTGTTGGGGTTATGCTGTTTTGGGGTTTTTTGGGGGAATGTTTTTTTTTGGGTTTTGTGGGTTTTTTTGTTTCTTTCTTACTTGTAATAAACATCCCCTAAAGAGAAGTTTTTCCCAGTTGCAGGATCAATAACTGTTCCGTTCACCACCTCCACCTCCTGCTGCTTCACAGCACAAGCTGCACGTGTGTCCCAAGTGATATAGTAAGCACAGTTTTCTTCATCAATCCTACGAAATAACAGACACAATTAATGATTCCAGGAAATGGTAACAAGTGCTTTGCTTAGTATCTTGAGAAAGGGAATACACACGGCTGCTAACCCATGGGTGGGAATGTCCTGCCTAAGCATCATGCCAACAGTAAGCTAAAATAGTCAAGTAGCACTCGGGGGGGGGGGGGGGGGGGGCAGGGGGAAAGCACTACTTGGCTACTTGAAGACTTGCACTGCACTTTTCTGTAGTTCCAAGACATAAAAAGACCTGGCTCCACTTGAACTTCCTATTTCAAAAGTTCCAGAAGTCACAGTGTATCGGAGGGTTTTATCAAAATACTTTAGCTAACAAACACATCAGGCTGCTCTTGGCAGGTTTAACATGCTGCACATTATTTAACTAGGACAAGGAGTATAATAAGGTAGTCAGATTTTGCTGCCTAGTTCTTTGACTCATACAGAGCATCTTGCTCAATTTCCCAATACTACAAACAATATACAGTAAACCAAAACAAGACTGAGCAAAAAGCCATCAAGCTTTCTCAGTATTTTTGATCATGCATATATACCTCACTTTGGACAGCTTCTAGTTAAATAATCTGTATTGAGGCAACAATAAACCATGTTTTAATAGCTCAATCACTTACCTACAGTAAGTGTTTTCTATTAAACAGATTTTGAGCAAAGTTAAAAGTGGTTGTACTACAACTGACATTGAAAACAACATCATCCCAGCCATTGTCAGATCTAATTCGGAAGTAGAATGCTTACATTTTTGCCCAGAAATTTTAAGATAAATACAGAATACAATTGTTTATGGAAGTGAACAGGTGCAGAAACTCCAGAAGATCCATGTCTTACAAGTACAGACCAAGGATTATTTTAGGGACTGTCCAATAGAACAGACGGTCACTGTCCAGAGACTTGCAGTTTACTAGAGAGGTACAAAGGAATAAACCATGAGGATGAGTGGTATGTTAATTTGTTACTCACCTCTGCAGCATGGGCATGCCAACTGTTTTTGCACACTTCAGTTCTATAATTGTCGTTACTTTCTTGTTTTTCCTACATTCCTGCCCACTGGAGTAACTAATATACACTGTATCACCTAGAAGAGAAAAATGGTGACAGTCAAGGTTTTTGTAAGCAGCTGTCAGAAATTCCCTTTGCTCATTCTCCAGACTTCATTACTTTAGATTAACTTCTAGGATTTTTTTTTTCCCCTGCATAGACCATATATCAATTACAGCACTTCAGTAATTTGAGGCCTTCACACTGATGATCATTTAAAAATCACTCCTCAAACACCTTTGTATTTACATCATACCGTGTGTTCAGGTCACCAGTACGGCCATAAGGAATGTTTACATTTAAGACATAATTTTTTAACCATAAGAGTAAACAAAAATATCCATTTATAAACAAACTCGGGCAATAAACACATGCAATACATCTCATTGTTTTTGTAGCTGGATGGAAAATTCCCCTCAATTTCATAAAATCAGCAGCAATTTAGAAAGTATTCTTTAAACTGAAAACTTGAGTAAGGTTGAGAGTTTTTTATTCCTTTTCTTAAGAGTGAAGCCAATTAGTCATCTTTCACATGCTGCTTTAATTGAAGAAGTCAGTGACATAGAACAAGTCTTTCAAAACGGGATGAACAAAAACAATTCCCCCCCTCCCACAGTTACAGAATCACAGACTGGTTGAGGTTGGAAGACACCTCTGGAGGTCATCTGGTCCAATCCCCTTGCTCAAGCAGGGCCACCTGGAGCCACGTGCCCAAGACTATACCCAGATGGCTTTTGAGTATCTCCAAGGTAGGAGACTCCACAACTTCTTTGGGCAACCTGTGCCAGTGTTCAGTTACCCTCACTGTAAAAAAGTGTTTCTTGATGTTCAGACAGACAATTCACTTCTTACAGCTTTAATGACAACACTTTATTTGCTTCAATGTTTTTTCATGGCTGAAACACCACTTTTAAGTTTGGCAGTAGCATTTACTGGTTTTGGTTTTAAACAGAAGATTCACTGGTAAAGATATTTCAAAATAAAAGCTTCACCACAATTTAAGAACCACTATAGCTAGGTTGTAAGATTTAACCATCTCTAGCTCTCTACAGGAACAAAAGTAACTCTACCTGTCAGATTCAGCTTCTGTGTATGAACAAGTCCAAGAACTTGAACATCTCCATTGTTGCTTTTCCTGCAAATACTGGCTCTTTCAGGGCAGCCTGTGGGTCCCTCATGTACCCTCTGACAGAGATTCACATAGTACCTATAGAGAACACGGTAGACAAAACTTCTTTAAAACTAATTTAGGCTAAACTGAAGAAGTGAGATATAAACTTTAGAATCCTCCAGGGAAGCTAGCCAGGTTGAAAGAAGTTAAACACTCTATAATCAGCTGACAGAATAAAGCACGCACTAAGGTTTAGCAGATTACTTCTAACTATCATTTTCAAGTAAATGACTCTGTGCAAAAAAATTGATCATTTACCAGACTAGTTCACTAGTTAATTTTGACCTAGGTCAAAACTAGAAATTGGAACTGAGTCAAGAAATGCCCAAAATTTTTTTTAGCTATAAAGGTTATACTACTATACTAAATTCAGCATCTCTTGCGTGCTATACCAGTTAAGTTTTAAGCAAGGTGGTGAATGAAACAGTTTTGTTACCCCACAGTTTATCATAAGTTTAGAATTAGATGCTCTCACGCTTGCCAGTTCATTTCTATTTGCTAACTGGAGGGGGGAGGCTGGAGAGGTTGATGAGTTCCTGCCATTCATATTTTCCTCTAAGCTGATTCTTAGAGGAATGAGGGGAAAAAAAGCCCTACTTAAAGTTTAGACAAAAAGTTACACACTTGAGTCAAAAGACAGCAGCAAAGTCATTAAGATTTTTGTTCGACATAGTTAAGAATCCAAAAAATTGCATTTAAACTACAAAATTACTTTGTTAAGCTAGCAGTTTAAATAGAAAGCCTTTAAAACGCTTTTAGTTGAGACTTACTCATCCTTTAAAAAGAGTAACCAACAGAGGGAAGGGGTGAGGATGAAGACAATAATTATTCATCCTCTTCAGATAAAATGGGTTCCTTTCTGGTTTTTTGTCTACATGCGGTGTTAAGCATCGACAGTTTTAAGACACTATCAGCAATTTAAACAGACTCTGAACAGGAACCAAACAGAAATATTATGTCACACTACAACTTCAACTGTAGTGATTAGCAAGCCGCTCCCTGGGAGTTGCTCATTACTCACGAGTTCCCATTGTGGAAAAAGATCCATGATCCCGTCAGGGAAGAGAGCATTCTCAAGTCATAAGTTCTGTGTTTTTGGACAAACTTGCACTCCATCTTCTTGGGAGGACAAACAGCCTGAGTCTTCCATTCAAATGTCACAGCACAGCCAAGTGTCTCACTCAGAAGGTGTGGTCTCCCAACACCAGCATTTTCATCACATGTGAAGATAATGGTAGATTCCCTTCTTGCAGTTGCTATACGGGGGAAGGTTGGAAAAAAAAAAAGAAAAAATTACTTTGCAAGAGGCTTTCAGGCATGTATGGATTTTAGTGTAGCAATTTTGCAGCATCAACAAAAATTTTAATCAGGTATTGCTTCAGGTAGCAAAGAGGCACAAATGCTTTACCTAGCAATTTTATTCCCTAGGTTAGCTTTCATGCTTTTTAGAAAGTAGCGTTCCTTCCAAAATGACTGATCTCCATCAAAGCAGAGTCATCACTTATGACTTGAACACTCATGATCCAAAGACACGAACTTTTTATTTCAAAAGTATTTTGCTCACTCACTTGAGTAGTCAGGTTTGTCCCATAGATTCCTTGTCTTGCCCACTCCTACCCCTTCACCTCCACTGTATTGCACCAGAGGTCTTCTGCCCAGCCTGATAATGGCTAACTCCCCATGTTAGCTCAGATCCTTGCAAGTGAAATATAGAAAGTTCTTACCATTACCACAAAATCCCCACTTTCCATCTCCCTGGTAGTTTTCAGTTGTAGCACACCATGGCCTATTCTTTTCTTCTGTAATACATTCCTTATAGGTCTTCCCTTTGTACTTGAAGGGGAACACACAAAGCTCTCCCTTTTCAGTCACTGAGAAGGAAAGGTATATCCTCTTAATAACTTGCAGTAGAATAGCAAGCATATCCATATTCAGGGGCATATCCAAACCCTGTACTTCAATACTGAAGAACAGTCATAGGCAGAGGCAGACAATAGAAATACTGAAACATTGAGTCTAAACCCAACTAGAAAATCAGGATGTAGCGTACAATTAGCACTCCTACAGAAAAGTTGCACTCTCTCTTCTAGGAGATACATGTTGACATTGCAGATTAGTATGGTGCATGTGATTTAATGGAACTACATGTTTCTATTAACGTATGCAAAATCCATGTTGTTTCCCTCCTATCACAACAAAACCTCATATTTTAAGGGTAAAAAAAGCTGCCAAGTTTTTACATAAAGAATGGATCTGCTTCAATCTCACCTGGAGGGCACCGATCACCTCCTGTATACTGCAAGATGACCGTTTCATCCTGGTGGCTATAGTCCATTTTCATTTCTTTTATGTTTCCAAAAGATGACACACCACTTTCAGATGTCAGGCACACTGCCCCATCTTTGCATTTTCCCTGGGGCACGTCTGCTGCCTGACTGCATACACCAACATGGTAACTGTTAGATCCAGAAAGCACCTGTGTGGACATCCAGAAGCGTCATAAACGAGTGCCTCAGAGCCTACAGTCAATGCTTACGAAGAACCACCCATGTGCTTTATAAACCAAGTCTCACACAGTACTTGCATAATGCAGGAGGAAAATAAGATAACTAATTTTGCAAGTCTGGCCTTTAATATGGAAAAACTGCAGATAAAGCACACCCACAGGACCAAGGATATAGTCTGTTCAGCAGACTTGTTTTCATGTTCAGGATTCTGCCACAGGTGAAGATTTCTCCCTCCTTTCCCCATCAGTATATCCATGAATTTCCCTCTCAAAAACACTAAAAAATTGATGTTACTCCCTCTAATATTATTCCCTCTGTCAGAAGCCCAACAAATATCAACACTGACCACAGCTGCAGCACATGCTTCAAACTCCTCTCACACTCCAGGATGCTTAAAAGAAACCCCTACTTCAGTTTTAAAATGTTGACAGCAATGGGCAATTTAAAAAACCAAGCCACATACCACCAGAAGGCATTACCTTGAATGATCTTCCAGAAAGGCTGGTCAGGTTAAAAGTATAGTGTAGCTGTTCATCAGTCACAGAGCAGCCTAAAGTTTTCACTTTATCAGGACACACAACTGGAGTTTCCCACTCGAACACAAAACTGCAGTCAAGCTTCCTTATCATCTTTGGCTTGCCCTGTTACCAAAGAACACAGCAAGATACATTAGGTTTAATTTGTGGAGAGTTTGTTGTTCTTTTTGCATTCCCTCCCTCCTCTCTGCAACAGTTAGACTCAATTATTACCAAGGCTAGACTTTACTGACTGCAGGACAAACACCATGCCTTCGTATTACAACCAGTACCAAAAAAGCTACAAGTGAAGTACATTCTACCTAGTTCCAGAAAACAATCAAAGCAGTAATTGAAGTACACGAGCTTTCTTATTAATTAGGGTCAAGATTTTGATGTTCAGCTTAGTTGAAAGCAGCAACAAAAATGTGAGAGCTGTGTTTCTCCATGGTAGAGAACATTAAGAAAGTTCGCTGAGTTAAGGTTTAGAAAGAATGCTGTTTCCTTTGTCATACTTTAAATAAAAATATGAGCATGGCCTGTGTAATATTCAGAGCTGCCTAGAGTTTCAGCTCATGCCCCATGTTGATAGAAAATGGTTCCACTGAGCACCTCAAATAAGATCCAGTTTGACAAACATCATACCTAAGTGGTTCTCTACAGTTTGTTAAAACATTCAAAAAATTCAAGAAGTGTTAGATTCGCACCACCATGCAACGTCAATTTAGTGTTCAGGTGTCAACACAAAATAAAAACTTAAGTATCCAAATGCAAACTTTTGAAGCTGTGTATGATTATGGAAAGGGTTACAACAGAGGGGAAACATTCCACAGTAATAGCTTTACAAACAGTTACACTGGTTCTTGTGTTAGCTTTTGGACTTAGACAAGGTGCAATACAGCATTAAGTTTAATGCCAACAATAGGTTATCGCTACATTAGTTCAGTGGAATCTGATCCTTGAAACCATCAGAACCTGCTACTCTCAAGCCTAAAGTTCATGCATGCTATGAAATTTTGCCTGGTTAAGAATACAAATACTAAGTATTTAAGTATTTAAGTAGTTAAGAATACAAATGCTAAGTATACTCCTTGTTGAAACAAGACCATCCCTACATGCTAGAAACAAATCCTTGACTTAGTTTTAAACAAAGCTAATGCTGGTTACTACCCACTTCCCATTGCACCCCAATATCAACATAAGTTTAATAGATGTCTTACCAGACTAGTTCCTTGGCTGCAGTGAAATACAATAAGAGAAGTATAGTTCAATTTGTTGTTTATCTGACAAGGAGTAGTGCTGTTGTAAATGATGTAAACTTCATTTACAGCCTCATTTAACTTGGGAGGTTCAGTAACACGACCAATATCCTACACAAGCAAAAATATGTATTAAGAGACATATGGGACAAACCTAGATTTCAGATCAGCCCAGAAATTCAGATCAATTCAGATTCATCTGTTTGGTTTACATGGGAGCACAACTATTGCACTTTTGAAAACTGCATTCTATATTCAAAGAACAGCTGTTTTATTTCAATCCTAACAAAACACAAGTTGAGCAGCTCAAAATACTCTGATTAAGCTTGACAAAAGCCAGGGAGGTTCTGCGTCTTACGAGTAGATTCTTCTTGAAATCATTGTGCCAAAATACCAACACATCACTTAAAAATAGTGTAGTATTAACAATAGAGTAAGGTCCGTAGATCAATGTGGAAGTTCATGGAAAACAATCTCAACTTTTTATGTGCATCTTTTACAGCTCACAAACAAGACCTCAAAAGGTAAAAACTTCCATTTCTCAAGGTAATAACACAGACAAGTTAACCAATATTCTGTCACAGGCTTGCTATTCATGCTGCTGTCAAGTTCTTACATGAAAATACTAAATGCATTTTGGAGCATGCTAGCACATATCCTCCTTCATGTTGCAACAGGCTATCATGGGATCAAACACACCATTTCTGTGCCACAGAATGGCAGACTAAGAGGCATTCTGCTTCCCAGTCTCTGTATTTGGTGCACAGCACTATGAAAAAATTCGCTGTAGTAATTTTTCATATTTGTCACTGTATGGAATCTTCTGACACCCAAAAAAATCACCGGGGTTCAGGATAGGAAAATACTTCGTGGGGAAAAGCGATGAAAGGGAATTTTGCAGGGTAGATTTTAATTTTGTATTCCATTTCTTTAACCCATTGTCAAGCCTCTGGTTCAAATCAGGTCTCTAGGCAGGGATACTGTTTTAAACTAGCAGGAAATGCACGTTTTGGTGACTCCAGACATAGTACTTACTATTGGCAATTCATTAACAGGAACCATGCAAACAGCCGCTCCAGGTGGGCAATTGACATCTTTGATAGGATTGAGAGGCTCACAAATGTTGATGTAGAAGTCTGGAGAAACATCTGTTATATCTTCATCCACAAATGCCTCATAATACCCAGTGCGATGGATCAGAGGAGACAGATCAATAACAGAACTGCCGTTCAATACTGAGCACTTCACCTACAAGAAAGGACGTTTTATTGCTCTTATTCTTTTATTACTTGCTTTGATTTATTAACAAACATCCTGTCCTTCATAGGGCCAGAACTGTGGCTACATTTTAAAAGTTTCAAATTTTATTTAAGTAAAACAGCATTTGTTACAATTTTTACTTGTCTATAGATACTAAGAACCTACAAGCTGCATATGAAAAACCTCAGTCATTGAAACATTCTTATGGAACAGAGTCCATATCAGAACAATACCAAGATATAAAGCCCTGGCATGCATACTCCAGCATACAGTCCCTATGTCCTCACAAGATCAGTAGATCCTACAGTTCCTTCATCTCCCTATCTCCTACACATTGGACCATCTCCAATAACCAAGCTTGGTTATAACAATGTAAAGTTGTTGTATTGCAAGTTGATGGCTTGAGCACTGTGCTTCCTCAGAACCTATTTCATACATTCTTAAAGTGCATAAGCTTACTGACATTCTACCTGGAATGTGGGAAGCCTATTCTTGTTTAGATATGAGATAAGGATTAACTAACAAAATTACCGTTTAATTTCAGGACAAATAATCATCATTGTTACCTAGCTATCGCCACACTGAAATAGCTAGGGTCACTGTGGATATACTGTGAAAAGAGATCAGAAATGCACAAATGATTACTGAACAAAGTTAATAGGCTAGAAAACACAATGGTTTTGGGTACTGTTGATTTGTATTGCAGCATGGTACATACTACTGAAGAGGAAACCAGAGCTATGTGTAGCAGAACTCTTACAGAAGAAGGAGGGGACATGTGACAGTTCCTGTTGGGGAAAGGAAAACTGGAAAATGTTTTTCCTAAATGGAAGCAAGAGCTGTGGTAGCACTGAGACAGTGATGAGGAAAACAACTTGTCACAGAGAATTATGGTCACAGTAGAAGCAATCAAGGCAGTGAAAAGAATGATTAGGCAGATTCACAAAAGGTAATGTTCAGGCATTAAGAAAAGGTCTGAATTCACCTTATAGCTCATTTAGCTTTCTATTCCTATTGCTGGTTTTTACCCTGTGCACCCACTACTGGTAACAATTTCACTAGCTAAAATTAACTAAAGTAAGACTAGCTCAAAGTATTGTCTGGAACACCAGTTCATCTAGAGTTGACCAAATCATGTTATTACAGCATGTGTTATACAGCAGAGGCAGATCCTAAATTCATGCTATCAATGTTTATCAGTTTTTGCACTGAGCAAACTGATCATACACTTGCCTGGCCTCTATAGTCACTTGCTTAGAAACAAAGACTATTCCCATGCACAGAGATGCTGTCCATCCTCAACCCAACCTAAGCTCTGTTAGCCTGTTGCACTGGAGGATCTTAACCATCAATTCCCAAGAAGATGCCCTATGGCTTCCATTTGAGCTGTACAGAAAAGCAGCTAAATAGGTTCCACAGAGGAGTTATTCTGAAGTGTTAAACTTTTAACTTGGCTCACCATGTGGACCAGAAGTTTGCCAAGTATTGTTTATGCCAGCTGAAAACGTCAGTAAGAAATGTATTTGAGAACTTCTATATGAACTTGGGTTCTGTGCTACAGGAAGAGACCTTTCCCTCAAGGAATTTAAAGCATACACTGATATTATGCCTAACACCACCCCCCCACACACACCCCCACCCCCGAAATTTAGTCCCACAAGTGTTTTCTGTAGAAGTAATTCTTACCTCTTCCTCACAAGCCAAGGAAGTATGCCAAGAGAAGTAACTAGTGCATGTCTGCTCATCAAAAGACAGAAAAACAGGCTCGCTGTCAACTCCAACATCAGACTTGCATACAAAGCTAAAATAGCTTTTATGCTTCAATTCAGGGTCTGGATCCTCTGCAGGGCAAGGATCTCCATCTTCATAGACAAGCTTTAACACCTGATCTTCGTAAGTTAAAGTTTTACTTGGTTTTCCAGCATTAATTGGTTTTGGACCACCAGTGATGCAGACAGCTAAAGTAAAAAAGAAGAATGAACAAAACAGATCAAGTCTAACATAACTGCCCTTTAAAACTGCACCTTACAACATGAACAGCAGGAAACTTAGGATTTTAGTCTCACTTTAATTCTCTTATGAAATATAGGCTTTTTCACACCATCCAGAGTTGCCATTAAACTGAGCTGAACTGCACTGAAACAAAGACCAAATATTGCCAATTAATACTTCGTTAAACCAGCAGAACGTACTGCACGTATACACATTTAAGCAGTCACAAAGCAGTGTTTGGTTACCACTTCTCTGAAAACCAAGAGATTAACACAAAATGTCAGCCAGATTATATATCATTTTATTAAGATGCCTCAAAAACCAAATCAATCCAGTATTTCCTTCCAACTACACAAAAATAATTTTTAATTCACAAACGATACTCCTATTTTAGCATTTAAGATGCCTAAATATTACTTCATATTCAGTTTGACAAAAGAGCTAACAATTCAACCTGCTAGTAAGCAGCTTAAAATACAAGTTAACTTCTACTGATGTTTCAGAAGCATCCAAAACAGAACAGAAAGCTAGAAAGAGGACTGGCAAGAGTTTGAAGTGTGGACACAAGGCTCAGTGCAGATGCATTACAACAATACGTCACCATAGAGCCATTTTTGTGCTCAGCTCACTCTAGCTGGAAGCTAAGAGGCGCAGTAGAAATGTCTACACTCCTGCCCTCATGTCCAAAAGAATACCCACCCATTCAGACCTAAAGGGATTGGACTGGAAGTGAGCCCATGTAAGAGGTTTACATTCCAAGTTTAGGAGTGGAGTTTGATAGGAATACATCACTTCATTTCCTGAAACAGTTTTAGGATCTTTTCCTAGCCAATTCAGCCATACAGCTGTTCTCTTCACTCCTTCCACATCTGCAGTAAAACCTGCCCCTTGCATTTTACTGTAAACTCCAGCATAAGTATTTCCTTTGGGTACTCTATAGTCAGTGATTACAGTATCAGAGGGGATAAGACGCTTACCAGCTCCATTAGCACATGAACTTTTAGCTTCAGCGCAAACGTTCAACTCAATTTTTCTGTTGTGCGAATCACTGATGGTATAGCCAGACTCTCGCTTTAGCGATGTCAGATCAAAGAGGTGGCCTGTAGGCAGATCAGGGAATAATTTAATTTTTTTTTCAATTCGAAATCAAGGACATTTCTTTGTATTAAAAGCTTTCAGTAACTTAATTTAGTAGGAAGGTCAACCAGCTTCTACTTGCCTGCTAGCTTAGAAAGGCAAACAGTTACTAATTCATATTAGTAATTAGAGGTAAAACTAGTTCCAGAACTATAGACTATATATGTTCCAAGGGACATTGCATGACCTCACAAGATATTTCTACCCACTGATAAGCTTGTTAGTCACTATCCAGAGGATGCATCACACTGTGCTTTTCTAACGAAGCCCTCAAGAACACAAATGCAGTGGTGCTGCTTCCAGCAGCCTCTTCCACATACAAAATCCTGAGGCCTCCTCCTTACCTGTTGCAGGATTGGTTACCCGGCAGTCATTTTGCACATTGCTTTTAAGAGGACACGCAGCAGCGGTGAACCATAAGAAGGTATATTCACAATCCTCAATGGCCGTTATAAGTTCTGGCTTCGATTCCTAAACATGAAACAGCAGAGACAGTGACATCTCTCCAGGGCGATACTATTATGACTTCAGGCCATGGGGTTATCCCTGAAGCCTACATCTGAGCTCAGTTCAAATTCCAGTCCTAGGGCTCAACAGACCATCGTGGTCCAATGAATTAACCCAAGGACAGAGTATTTAACTGTGACTATTTCAAAAACACAACAGTACAGAATCATTATCAGGAGCAATAAAATTGATGAGAGGAGAGCTAACGGCAGCCTAGCTGGGCAATAGAAAAATCCAAAAGGTGAGGGTAAGACATCTGACCAAATAGAAGAGTACTTAATGGCAAGGCATACAGATGTGCAAGACTTAAGAACTACACAGCCAATAGCATTATTTACTACTTGAAACACTTCCAAACCTGCAATACATTCATCTTCAAGACACAAACTGACAATTTGAAGCTATTACAATTGATAAAATCTGTGCTAGCAGATTGTACAAAAAGGATCTCAAACTGCTCAGCATCTAACGTTCAAGTACTTACAAGCCAGCCGGTCTGCTTACAAGACTGGCTCCCATCCAACTACAGATGATTAGGGAATAGATAAGAACTGCCCACCATTCTCCATACACATACATTGGTACGAACAACTCATGAAAACATAAAACCCCACCAGAAGGAGCCCACTTACAATTTTGCTTTCATCACACTTGAGGCGCAGTATCGTTGTTTTCTTGCGAATTTTATCTGGACACTGCTCCCCATTAATATATTTCAGAACAGAAATACCGTTTTCCCACCGGGGACCATCAGCCACTTCCCCGAGACTTGTACATTTTCCACCCTCCATGAGGGAGGCAGCGGCATCAGAAGGACAGGAACCTATACAGATGAACAAAAACTGCATTATTACTCCAACTGTTATTAAGGCTTACTTGCCTGGAATAAAACTCCACTACTCTACTTTCAGGTATGTCATGGCTAATCTACCTCCAAGCCACTGTCCAAACCATACTCACTGGGGTGTTTTTTTCCCCAAAATTACAAGGAGCAGCAACCGCCTGACTTCACTCAATGCCATGCAGAAAGTAGTGGCAGCTACTACTGGGGAAGTAGACTACTACACAGAGTGAAATGCTAGAGTCTGTTACCTGGTCTTCTACTGCACAAAACGTAGAGTCAGTCAGAAAATGCCATAGAGAAAATTCTGAAGTTAACATCTTGTGCCAAAAGATTATTTTAATCTTTAAGAGCTATAGCAGACTTTGTGTAAGGATGGAAGAGCTAGAGTGCTGAAGTTATCAAGAGAAGATAAGAGTTGCTAGTGAATCTCATCTGCCAAGCAGATGGAAGTCAGGCCCACAATCTACCCTTCCCTCTATTGCTGAAATTATACCACTGTCTCCACATACTGTGCTTTGCGATTTTTTCACTCTGAACAACCAGCAGTACTGTCCTACCACTTGCCTCCCAGCTACAGTGAGAATATATTTTTATTTTGCTCTTACGTGCAGCACCATATGGTACTAAGGGCTTGCAGACATTAATATAGTATTTCTGTGCAGAAGCAGATAGAGCAATTGCCTCCCAATTCTCCCTATGCCGTGTCAGAGATGAAAAGTCATAGAAGTTTCCTTCATCATCCCTGTAAAAAAGACAAAGGATTCAAATTAATAGGCATTTTAAAAAAAAAATCAAGTAATGGTAAGTTACAATTCTGAAGTTACTACAGTAACTTTTAACGTGATAACTCTATAAGCAGAGTATCATGCTGGAAAAGAAATCTGCACCAGACTCATTGCTCCCTAAAAAACTCAAATTCGGTACAGATATATATCACTGCACCAGCCATCCCCACAGTAACTGTCCACATGTACACAGCCCTCATCCAATGCAAGAGTAATTCTGACGTTTCACTGAAGCATGCAGGCATTCAGTGCATAGCAAGCAAAGCACAGTTACAGTGGGTGGTTTTACCTTAGGGTAGAAACATATCATGATGCCAGATGTTAAAACCATGTGCCAATTAGCAGCCACATTTGACCCCACTTATCAAATCTTAATGAGCTAATACTTGGTTGTGACAGAAATAGATTACATTTTTTCTGGAGCTTTATTTGGTGGAAGTTCCAAACAGACAGCAGTTGTATTCTTGTTTAAATTAGCTATAGTTAAATAATAACTAGACACTTGTAACAACCTAACATATTCAGAGTTCAACCGTCAATAACCACATACCCAACAGTTCACTTTGATACTAAGCTTATTCCCCAGAAGAAGCTCAAAGAAAGTATTTTTCTTCAGTGAAATTAGTTTTAGGAAGTACAAATCGCAAAAATTATTTAGAATACATTGTTGGCATTAAATGCCACATTAGCTGGCTACTGACAAGTCAAAATACAATAGCTAAAGTGGCAGTATTGCGGAGTTGCAATAAGGCTGTATTTGTTTCTGTCATCATACAGCTCCATTTTAAGTTTGTGGAAACAACTTACTTGTAGGAGCACTCAGTAGATTTAACAGGTGGGCAAGCATACTGAGTATGCCATTCAAACATATAGGTGCAATCTGGTGTTTCCTTCAAAAATACAGGCTGAAAGAACAACATACAAAAGGAATTTACTTTCTCATTTAGATACACTGAAGCTACCAAAATGTCTCAGTCTTGCTTCAAGATCCAGAAACTTGTATTTACATATTATCTTAGAGCCACACTATGCCTCTGGCCAGCTGAAAGCATGGTTTCTCCCAAAACCAAGTTTATCCACATGCACACTTCTGATAAAAGGGCAGCCATTAGGAGCTTCTACCTCTTCCATGAAGTAATGGGAAGAGCAAAAGTAACTCTAGGCACCATTGTTTAAGAACAGGAAGGAAAGTACAAGTACAGAGAGAGATACTAAGAGCAAGTAACAAGCTTATTTTGGCCTGGCCATATAACATCTGCTTTCCTGCAGATTCATCCTCCTACCTTTTATTTCTTACAAAGAAACGGCTGTTATTTCTGGGAGAACGTCCCTTCCCAACATCTCCAAAAGCTTTGCTAATGGCAGGCATGCCTTAAAGGAACAACATGCCCTGACTTTCCCAGGGCATAACAAAGGTACCTTCCATAAATAGGAAATTCAAAACATTCGTCATTTTTTTATTACCTCACAGGACCTTTCAATCTCCTGCCTAATCTGTAGATGATCAGGTAAGTCCTTGAAGGAAGCTAGTTCATGTTCTTCACCTTACCTTTCCACACATCAAGAAGGTAACTCTGGAAGACAGTACGTACAGGAAGGATGTTTTGAAACTAACCTCAGATGTAGTCTTGTCACAATAGAATAATATAGCAGTTGATCGTTCGTATATTTTATGACATTTTTCTCCACTGGTGTAATTAATCATTATTAAACCATTTTTGAAAGTCAGTTTTTCTGTAAGCAAGCCTAGAAGCAAAGAGTTGAGAAAGTAAACAGCTAATCGAGTAAATACATGATTGCAGTAATGCCTCTGGCAACAGGGTTACACAGACAGCAATAACATGCACAATGAAGTACTCTAAAACTTGTGACCTAGTTATTGAATGAGTACTACTCCAGTACAGTAGGTTTGAGCTCATTCCTAATTGTGTGTCAAGCTAACTATATACATGACATTTTATTTGCACATGAAGCGAAAGTGGTAGGGTGTTTTATCTCATAAGATGTACAAGATTAGCAAGAACCCCTCTTGCATCACATAGTAGCTTCAATTACACCCTGGTTAATCTTCCCATTCTCTAAGTTCCTTCCGATCAAGTGCTGTACCTGCTACTTTTCTGAAAGTATTATCCATCTTCTTTACTTGACATGATGACACAGTGTGAGCCTCTGGTTTGCAAGGTTCTGTTATTTCTCCACAAACTCTGAAGTAGTAGTCATACTCATCTGTACTCACTTTTATGTCTTTATTGGAAAGTGGCTTCAGGTTGTAAACATGACCATACCTTGGATCTTTCACCTGGCAATCCTCTCCTTTAAAGAAAAGTTAAGAATTTAAACTACAATTTAATATCCGTGAGCCATGCCAAATACATTTAGGACAATTAAGGCTTACTGGCACAAATAAGGCCACAAAAACAAGTAGCTAGCACTTTAGGGCAGTGACACTGAAGAACCATTTTAGTCCAGCAAAGCAGCTTGTTTCAAGAAGTCACCAATATCCAGAACTGTAAGACTAAGCTACAAATGGAACATTTCTTTTCTAACTGCCACTAAAGCAAGATGCAGAAGTCACACTGTAGTTCAAAAACTACCTCAAAGTGGCCTCACATGTTCTTCCTTTAGCCATGCTGAAGGTTAAGTACAGAACCAGAGACACTAAGTCCAACACTTGCTTAATTATCTGGAAAGAACAGCAAGGTCACAAGGCCAAAGCAAAAGTTGTCCTAGATGTCAGTCTTGTATCTTCTTTTAACAGCTATGTAGTTTGCCAAATTAGGAAATAATTGATAATAGGATGTTAGCTACAGCTTACAGGTCTACCAAGATGCATACAGAAAAGGTTTGGGAAAATTCTAGTTTCATGAGTCTAACCAGCTGATATGCATCAGTAACTTTGATGCTGATCAAGTCCTCAGTTTTAAAGTGACCCTTTGCTCAATATTCTGAAGCTTTTAAAAAAAACATCAGATTGTATCACATGATTATTATGTTCCCCTCAATCTTCCAACAAGTTGGTACAAGTTAAAGACATCACATCAGTTTCCCTCCCTTCAAAACCACAACTCTTGTCACCAGTGTCCTGCACAGTAATTGTGTGCTACAGAGCAGTAGCTTGTAAACATTCCTCTTATGCTTCGTAAGATCACTGACAGTTTCAAAAAGTCTAGGACTGTTGCAACAGATCCTTTACAGGAACTCTGGATGTTTTATAAGGCATTATCTACAAGTTGCCAAACAAAGCCTGCAAGAGCAGAGAAGATACCTGCACACTCAACTTCCCATCTAAGAGCCAACCGAGTACCAGAACTAAAACCTGCGATTCCTTCTTGCATGTCCTGTAGTCAACTGTAAACTCTAATACTCTCCCTGCTGGTCTCGCCCCATTGTCTAACATGGGTCAAGTTTACAGTATAGCTTCCAGTCTTCAGTGAGGGACAGGGAATGACTTGCCAGGCATAGGATCAACTGCGTTCTCATGAAACCTGATGCTTTTTTTAAGATTTACAAGACACTAGTAAGTCTGCCTGTGATTTAACAAGGTAGTACTATGATCTGGCAGAGACAGCATTATTATTTTATCTTATTTCCCTAGACAGGAAACAGGTTAGTTGCTTTTAGTATTTGCCTGTCATCCTAAATAGTACTTTTAATGTTAGAGCAAAAAGTAACATTGCTCTTACATGTTAGTTGGCTTAAAGCTCAGAAGAGACATCCCTTCACAAGCCAGCACCTTTACAGAAAGATTCACAGGGCAAGAAACAAACATAGCTTCACTAAGTATTTACTTGTACAGATTTGTTTGATATTTTAAAGCTGAAATAACTACACTTACCTTCTGCTTTGTGAACAGGACACGCTGCCAAGGTTCTCCAAACAAATACAAACTCACAGTCATCCTCTTGCTCAAACACCGGTGATCCCTACAGAAAAGAGCCATATGAAGGAGGCTTACTAACAATTACATTGCAAGTCTCAAAACATACATGCAGAATCCTTTTTTATTACAGTTGCACAGTCCAAGATCTCTATTATCAAATTTCAGTACTCATTTTCAGCAAAGAGCTGCTTTTGGTGGCTCACAGGACTCCACAATAGAGTTCACTGTTGTGTTCTACAGGCTCAGGAAAGCAGTTGTAAGGAGAGACAAGGAAAAAACCTGAATACAAGATACTACTTTTTTAGAACCAGCCTCTCCATTCCAAGAGGAATAAACACTGTCTATTTTGTTACAGTAAGTCCAAGCTCTAAAATCCTTATTAATAGCAACTGACACAGAAAATTACCATTGTATGATCGCACTGGAAGATTATACGTGTAGAATAATGCTGCTTATCTTTGCATATGTCACCATTCAAGTAGATAATGCTTAATGACCCATCCGTAGCAGCCTGTGGGTTTATCTGAATGACTCCAAGGTTCTTGCCTTTATCACCATATTTCACACAAGATCCTATGGCACCACCTATAGGCAAAAGAAGCAGCCTGTATTTTAGTCAAAAGCTTTGACAACTAGAGTTGACTTTATTGTAAAATAACATAATGGAGTAGCTTTTAGAAAGCTTTGAGCATTAAAGCAGACTGTCTCTAACTCCTGAAGCAGAACACAACAGAAGTGTTTTCATAAATACAGTTAGAGACATTGTGTGTCCAAAGCCTTTGAGGAATAGAAAAAGTTACTGTTCTGCGTTCATTGAAATTTTTAAAACTGCACTAACTTATCTGCTCCCACAGACTGACAGAAGACTGCAGCAACAGGTTAAATAAATCAAACTGGTTAGAAGTGCAATAAGATATGGCATAAGCTTCTCATTCTGGCCTCATTCAGTTACAAGGCTTCAACAACATTTAACTTTCATCTTTAAAAAAAAATAAAATAAAATCAGGGATACTGGCAAATACTAAACTCAATGCATTTTTCCCAAAATCCATTCCCACACATCTCAATGCAAGAGTCCTGATGAGCATTAAGACTACTCTCAGTTTGAGAAAATCTGTTTATTATACCCTTGACGTACCTCACCCAGGTCTATGCAAGTTCAGTGATTGAACGGGCAGGATTCAAGAAATCCTATTAAAATACCAAGGGATGTCATTCTGCATTTAAAGGTCTTGCATCAGAAGTCACAAGTTAAGAAATGCTTGCTGCTTGGCTTACCAGGGCATCCAGGCACATAGGGTAAAGGCTTGCAGACATTCAAGAAAAATGTTTGCTTCTTTGCTTCCTTTGAAGTGTCTATAGCAACCCATGGTTCACCCTCTTTGCTCAAGTCACTTAAGTCATACTCATTGCCAGCAGCATCTGAAAGATGTGGTACATACAGTAAGCATACGTAAGTAACATACACGCATAAGTAACCTATTAGATACTTGCAGCAGTATTGGGTTTGGAATGATAGAAGTTTCACTGATGAATACACATAATTCAAAGCAATTTTCAGAATCCCATTAGATATCCATGGAGAGAAGGTACTGTTGCCATACAAAATGTCACTACAGCAAATGTAGAACAGAGTTCCCTTGACAGTTACTTCCCACAAGTAACTACTCCACAATTCACAGGTGTACTTTTCCAGAGGCCAATACTAAATTAATCCATTTTCTTCAGAGTTGGGCTGAAGCAGCACTCAGTCATGAAAAGAACTAAAGGTTTTCAAAGTAATTATTAGCTCTCTTGTGTATACCACTATGTTCCACATTAGCTTCTTGCCTATCTTTATAAGTTAAGCCTGCTTCAAACCACTTACCTCCTCTCCCTCTCTACAACTTCTATGAAGACTGCAAGTCTTACAGATGTCTTCACAACAGGTATTCTTAAAGCCCTCCTCTACAGAAGTTTGTTGTTCAGTTAAGCCTTCCAACATTTGTTGGACAGAGCACACCCAAATTCCAGGTACTTACCTGTAACCTGGCAGTCTACAGGAGCAGGAGCACAGGCCAGAGCTGTGTGAAACTCAAAAAAAGTATCATGGATGTTCAGCGCACTGTTTATCTCTTCACGCACAAACTTAAGCTCTCCAGGATATGAATCATTACAAATGAAAGTCACCGTGAACATGTCTGATGACCCTGTAAAACAAACACTTATCTGCTGCTGGTTCACTCGGGAATATTTGAATTTAAGTTTAAACTAACACTTGCCTTTAAAATTTTCTAACAGTATCTTATTACTAACTGCTTCAAGGAAAAAGCTACCTTATTTTTTATGGGTTTTTAACTGTAGATACACAGGCTTTCTTTAGAGACCTGTGCTAAATTGCCTAGCAGCCACAATTGTCTACAAATGGGGGACCAGAATGCCTTGACACATTTCAAGAGCATAATTACCTTCACTGAACTGTGCTTCCTAGGTCATTGACATGATATATTTGGAGAAACAGAAAACCTATAAAACATCAAGTCAGCTGTACCAGCAACCTCTAAATTACATCACACATAGCAAAGTTTCTGGTTTGGGGGTTTTCTTTGTCTGTTTGTAAGAAGTTCAGTGTAATGACTGCAGAAAAATAATACTGATACTACTGAAGCAGCATATGTTAAGTTCTGTTTAGTCCTCCTTTCCACAGCCCACAAGAAATGGTAGAATTATGGGCGGGAGTAGCATCTGTCATCAATGTATCCTAGCGTTATCAAAATGATAGAAGCTCTCAAAGCAAAATACACAAGAGCTCAATCACTTGTTTCCCGTTGCATATTAGGTACGAAAACATCACAACTGGAAAAATAAGAGATATCACCATAGCAATCTGTACAGAGGACGAACATGCAGGAGCATCTGAGGTTCCTGAATCCAAAGTCCTGTTTTTCTAAAAACCTTTCGTTAACGTGTCATATGCCTTTCTATGAAAACTGAGTTTCAGTACAGTTGGAGAGCATGTAAAATCCAAAAGCTAGATGCACATTTTTTTCACCAGTCTTACCTGCAAAACAGACTTAAATTCATGAAGTAGGTGTACATGAAATACTAGAGCACTTATTCAAGAAATTCCACGTAAGAGAGTATAAGCTTACTGAAAAAAAGCCTTTCAGATATGAAACAACTTTAGAGAGCATTACTCATGAAACTGAAGCTTAAAGCAATGACTTCATTTAGAAAAAGAGCCAGAGTTCATTTTTCTTGTTTTCCCAATTTGACTATCCATTTCTCCATGCAAGGAGCGATATTTTTCACCTACTCAGTAAAGAAAAAAAATCCTGTACTATATTTGGTCTCTTTCCAGAAGTTTTGAAATGCATATGTATTACTGAAAACTGAGCCATTAACATTCTGCATGATATGATCTCTTCCTAAAATTTTCATATGAACTAGCTTGTTTAAGTGACAAACACCAAGCCCAGTAGGTTTCAGTATGTGTACAAAAGAAGAAATGAAGACCATTCACAGAGAATTGTACAGTATCAGCATCCATCTCCACTGCGTATTTCCTGAACTCACCTGATTGAACACGAAGAGGACCTCTGTAGGTAAGAGTTAGAAACCCTTCACCAGACAGATACAGGGTTTTGTCCAATTCCACCAGCCTCACCGATGTCAGATTTTCTGCTTCACATCCAGCAGCTGTTTTGCCATTGATTTTACCACAATCTGGCATGGATCCACAGATGTTTAGCTAGAAGTTTTGAAAACATGTGCATGTACACAGTATCAACTGCATCAGAAGAATTAGGTCCACATAGCCATTTCTACAGCAGTAAAACTCACTTGTCAAGAACTATTTCAAACAGCATGAAGTGTCTGTCGTCTCTAGACTGCAAGACAACCAACTATAATACAGAAACAATATCCTCAATCTTCAGCTTACAGGGTCCACAAATTGTCCCCACTAGAAGTACAGGATGTGGTTTAGCAAGTTTATTCTTAGACTAAAAAACACTATGGTAGTATCTGTGGACAGCCTAGGATTACTGATACATGCAGATCACATTAAGAACACTGATATGGACAGATTAAATCTCTTTCTAGGCTTCCATTGTCCATTTCTTCAGCACCAGCAGATAAACTGGTACGATGCAACAGAGTCCATAACTGGAAAACCATGCATAGCCTCGGAAGCGTGGCTACCTTGTTGTTTGCTAAGAACCAGAAGTTTGATGCTTTTAAGACCATCTGAGATGCATCAAGTTATCTTCCATTCCTCCCTTCAAGCACAGTACTTTCCCACCAACTCAAATTTCACAAAAGGACTGAGTCAAAGCTCCACTTGCTCACTAAGCAAGACTGGAAAAATGCAACAACAGCATCCATAAGCAACAGATTGTACAGTCAGAATCCTTACCAAGAACTTCTTTCCAATGCCAGCAGCCATGTAGCCTTTTGCAGAAGCTAATGGCTGCAGATTGAACAGAAAGCCAGTGTTTGGATCTCGCACAGAGCAGGACTGAAAAAAAAAAAAAAAGAAAAAAATTATGACAGCACTATTTTCTCCTTCTGCGTTTCTTGTGTTTAAGTTTTACCTCTAACTTGTTTAAAGAGCCAAAATAGTGATTTACACACATTCCTAGCCTGCATACCAATCAGCAACTTAATTTGGACAACCAGAATACAGCTCTGGCAGTAGCAACACTCCATTCAATTCTTTTGCACAGTTGTCATTGACATCAGCCACATACCAACATATCAAAGTGCAATTTAATAGATGATATCTGTCAGGTTAGCTAAAAGCAAGGAAACTTTAACTGCAGGTTGTTTTCACGCTAACAAGTTTATGTTGAGACCTGTAAAGTAGAAGCAACTGAGTAGCTCAGTATTAAAGCAAGCCCCATTTGATGATCTGTACACAAAAAAGGCCAATAAATATCCTTATATATAAACTCAGTTTTACTAGCAACCTTGTAAGGGAATGAAATATTCAGTGCCACAGCAAGTAAGTTGATCTCAAGAGAAAGCACTTGAATACTTTGGTCAGAAGTTACACATTTCAGGAACACTTCCAGAAGAAAGCAATGAGATACCACAAGATTCCATCACAATCAACTTCAGGCTTCACTGTAGTTAGTTTTCACCAAGAGTCATTTAAACACAGCAACCAGAAGCACTAGAAAAAAAGTACTTTGACACTATGAATACAATTATGTCCCCCTTTCTCACCTGAGAATCATCTTTTGTTTCCTTGATTGGACAAGCAGCCTCAGTTTCCCATAAGAACGTGGCCACACATTCCATCATAGCTATAAACCGTGGGCTGCTACTCTGAAAACAGATTGCAGACAGAAGACCAGAATAAGTAAGTGTAACAGCCAACACCTTCTCATGTTTGAGATTCCACTTTATAAAAAACTGTCAGGTTCTTCTAAAAGACTTCACTACAAATGCACACAACTCTCACCCTGCTTCCCCATCCCCTATTTATTTTGAAGGTCACCGCTGAATACTTTGCTAAACACTTTGCTAAAGCTTAATGACATGCTAAGAACTGAATCTGACATCCAAATATTCAGATTAAATTCAGTACTGAATCTAGACATGCATAACCAGACACTGCCTCAGTCTAAGCTTTGAAGAGTTTTAGGGTAAAATGCATAGTCTACGCTAAAAAACGAAAGTAAAAATCAAGCAACACAAAACTCTGTTGGCTGAGGCAACAATATAACAGGAGTATTAATTATACACAATTCATGTCAGTGTTTTCAGGCAAAAGCAAAGCAGTTCATAACTGCTTGAACTCACAGATTTTCACCATACCTCTTGGACTGGAGGTTATGTGAGCAAGGGAAGTACAACCTCCAGATTCACAAACCAGCAAGAACAAGTCTAGGCAAGCATCAGTCTAACGATCCCCTCAGTCTAAACTTCAGTATGTGGAGTTGTATCATCAAAAGCTTTATAGATTTAAGAACTCGTCTACAATCAACAAGCTACAGAGGATGCAGAACCTAAGCTTGAAGATACATTTTACAATATTCTTAAGAGGGTCTGCAATGTTTGCATGTGTAACTCCTCAGTCTTAACTCCCCATGTATTTTTCATGCTAATTAGACTAGTCTGAAATATCACTGTCCACTGAGGCTGTTAGTTTTTAACTAGTTCTTGCTTACAGTAAAATAGTCCAAGACACATGCTTCTCTAGCATCTAAGTCAGCTTTGTTTTTACATCTCTATTTTAAGTCCTCAAGAAGTCTCCCTTGTCATGAATCTGCTATACGCTGTATATCTTCGTGTAGCTTCACATTATATGATGGAAAACCTACTATGATGAAGCAACAACTGAAAGATCATTTGTCCTTACAAGAGTGCCCTTGGAACAGATGAAGTGGATGGTGGTGGTATAAGTAGTTTTCTTTCCATCAGCATCAATGCACACAGAGCCGTTTACATAGGTTAGAAAAATGTGTCCAGGTCTTTCAACTACTAGTTCTTTGCTGGCAACACCAAGATTACTAATAGAGGTGACTTCAGAGTAAGGAACCTAGAAATAAAGAAAAGCATGTCAGCAAGTCTAAACTCATGTGAGGAGTTATAGATACAGTCAAAAAGAAGAAAATACCTGTCACAATAATCTTGTATACAGAAGGTTATCTTGAGAGTTTTGAGGATAACAAAGATGTAGAGATCCCCTGACATTTCTCCCCCATTCTGTACTAAAGGTTCACATATTTAACAGACAAGTTCCAGAAGCAGGCATGGTTTAGTTCTTTGTCGTTTCTATTTTTGGTACAATAGGGTGCTGTAGTGCCTCACAACAGCTGTCCTCATCTCACCAGCTACACAGCTTAGGAATTTAGGAAGGCCTATACCGCATGCACACTAAGTAGGATTTAATTTGTACAGCTCCTTAAAACAAAGTATGTGGAAGCCTCCAGGCATTCTTAGAATTGACCTTAGAGATCTGCCATGCTTAGCAAAGCCTAAAAAGCGCTATCAGAAACTGAACATTACAATAACAATAGGTGCTACTACCAAGATCCAAATTAATCTTCTGCAAGACAACTAGTGTTTCCTATTTTTGAGAAACTATTTTAAGTTAGTGACAGCAACCAACAGAAGAATACACCTCCAAAGCAGCTCTGCCCTCAAAGACTTCTGCTTTTTCGTTTTTCTTTTTTTTTTTTTTTAAAAAACTACTCTGTGTTTAGGTTGACCTAATGTGCTCACTTTTTACTCCAGTGTCTTCAGCAATGAAGCCCTAACGTGTCTCCATATGCAAAGTAGGTAGCCTTACACAACAAGGACTAATGCCAGCACATGGAACTAGTAATATTTAGTTCAAGTGCCACGATGGTGATGTACAGATTCAGTCACTCAGACATCCTCTTCAACAGTATGGAGGGAAGGTATTCTCTCCATTTTACAGAAGAAATTAGGACAGGTTGCTAAGCCTCTAGTTCAACTTTCCCTACAGCTTTGAGCAGCACTGAAGCCAGGCCTTGGGCAAAGTGTCCACCCAGTGTCAGCACAAACAGTCCCACAATAAATTGTTACACTTCAGGGAAATATAGAATTCTGCAATGATTATGCCAACATTACGGATGCACAGAATACCACTGTATTTTGCACTAAGAAGCCAGAATTCATGTGCCTATCTTGCATACCCCTTAATCTCACTCACTTGGCAAACCAGCTCTGAGCTGGGATGGAAAGGCTACTCACATGATCATGCTGATATTCCATCTGACAGACAGATGCTCGACGGTCGCATCCTGGGACAGCAACCAGCGGTCGACAGACATTTATGTAGTACTTCTTGCGCTCACTTGGTCTTGAATTATCCACGGCATACCAGTTTTCTCCTCTCTTCTCAGATTTTGCTAAGCTGAGCAGGATGAGAAAGTTCTACGTTAAGAACACACATTCTTCATAGATTCTGTCTAGCTTTCTCTGTCAGTCTCAAGAAATAGAGCAACTGTAAGGCATTTCAAAATAACTTTTAATACAGTTAAAAAGAATACTCCTAGAAAGCAGAGCACAGTTGACAAATTAGTAAGTTTTTATTAAGCAAAACCATCCCAAAAAGGTCAACTTGCTTCTTAGGAGGCAAGTCAATATACTAGAGGGAAATACTGTCTTCATTTCAAGATACTTGCAATTAAGATTGTCACAACAGACTAAGTTCCTAGTGCTGTCTACACAGGACACCAACTTCATCCAGCGCTAAGCTATCAGCCACTAACTAGAATAGCCAAGTTACGTTGTATATGTTACTATCCTACCTTGACAAGTCATACTGGTCCATGGTGTTAGGATCAGTCACAACACATTCCAATGGCACTTCAGGACAAGCATATTCAGTGTACCACCTGAAGTTGTATGTATAGTTATCTTCTATCTAAAAACCAGCAGAACAGGTCAGTGAGGGTTTCCACACAGAATACTTTGTGACTCACAGCTACTCCTTTATATCTTAAGCTTGTTATTTCCCCTTGGTTTTGGGATATACCTTCTCAGACTGATTTGTGTAGGTCTGTTTTGTTGTAGATCTTGTCATTTGCCGTGTCACCAGAAATACTCTTTCCAAAAATAATAGAATCAGAGCAATCAGAGCAATGTAACTGCTGTCTGCTGTGTTACAGGACACAAGAGTCCTACCACTTCTCACTTCTCAGCCAGTTTGGGTTTTTTCAGCTAGAAATACAAGGTGATCAAAAGCACTAGTAGTTACATAGCCCAGAGACTAGAAAAGAGTGAAGTAAGAACCTGGATCCAGGTGAACAGCTTACTGTTCAGTGGTCAAGCCAAGCTTTATGGCTGTAACAAGAGGCAGATATACCAAGAGAAATAACTATTTCTCTTAGACTGCTTTATAGATACTGGATATTTCCATCCATGAATCTCTGCTTACACTGGCCTAGCAGCAATTATTGTCAGGATCTGGGGATGGAGATCCTTCCCTTCTTCATATAGAACTTCTTACCTGATATTCAGGCTGACCTATTCCAGCCTGACGGTCACACAGGAAAGTTATAAGGGTAGATCGCTGTGTTTTCTTCTCATCGTTGTATGCTGTACCATTTTTGTAGGTCAACTGAATCAGACCATCATAATATGAAAGTTTGGAACTGGGCAGTCCAAGACTCCAAAACTGATCCTTACTAGAGAAGAAAAAGTGGGCTTTGAGACTGAACAGAATGCAAAATCAATTCTCTATTTAACAGAAGTCTTACAAGTAATAAGCACACAGATAAGTTTATAGAAGACACCATAAGACGACAAAAGAATTAAATAAAGTTGACTAGATATAAGTGAGCTAGGATGAATAGAATGCTGCTAAAAGGAAACTTAAAATATGAACAGGTGTCCTTCTTTGGAAAGGAAAGGAAGCTGTACCTTGCCTAGATATCTAGAAAACTTTAACACGCCCTTCTCTAGAGGAGTGACAGAAATATCAAGTTCCCATTCTCCAGAGTAGAATTCAAACTGCAGACACCCTAATGCCGGGCTCAAACTGGTTCCATGCAAATACCTGTGGACAGTGAAGACCTAAGGACTGCACAACAAGAAGTCTTCTCACTCAGTGAAGAAAACTGCCTTCACATGCTCAGAACCAGCTTTGGTTCAGGGGAGTTTCTTTACTCTGACTTAAGGCTGTATCAGACCTAGCCTGACCACCTTCCCCTGAAGAAGGTTTTCAGTGTCTGCAGTGAACTCTCTTTGGCTGGAGAGTAACTCAGACAAAGCCAACTCAAATACAGCTGCATGTGTTTGCACTGTACCACCTCTCTGGCAACAGGCTGACCTGGAACCTGAAGTGCACAGGTACCATCTCAGACACACCCTGTAGAAGATAACAGCAATGATGCTGTTAGAGTAGCAGTACACACTGGGACTGTGCCTGCACAGCACTTTTAGTAATGGAAGTACAATGCAACACTCAAGCTCCGGGCTCCACCCTCTGCATAAGGCAGCCACCACTCACCCTGAGTGCAGCAGTGCTTCTTTAGGCCAGCTCTTGGAATCCAGCTGACCCTGAATCCAAATTGTGGGTTGGCTTAATACAGCTGCAGCAGTTCATCTACAGCTTACAATCCCCTTGGGAAACATAAGGGGGAGCAACGGACACACTCATTCAATCTCAAAAGCTAGCTTAAGCAAGATTACATGTATGTGCACTTTGCTTGAAACAGCTGGCAGCATAATTACTGCTCTACCAATATTTTACATGCAGATTACCTGAATCTATCACAGGCAGCACAGTAATTATTTTAGATGCAATTTCACTGTTACACACAAACAACACATCATGCAACAAGAGATCTTCTATTACAGACAACAGAACTAGTTACTCACCTTTGTGTTACTTGGCATGCTGCTGATTTTGTGTGACACAACTCATCCTGCACACTGCCACAGATGTTTATGTAAAACAAGTATTCAGTAGTATTAACTATATAGTGCCCATTTTTCTTGGCCAGAGGTGATAAATCAAAAGAGAAGCCTAATTGGGTAGAAATAAACTGTATCAGTTTAATTTTTTCCTGCCATCTCTCACAGGTTTTGATTCTACCAGTCACACAGTTAGTTCACTTCCCCCCAAATAACTCTTCTTCCATGTCATTATCATTCCAGAAACAATCTGGACATACTAAAAGCCTGTTTTCTTATACAGAGATACTACAGTAAAACACACATTCACCTATTTTCCTCCACACACACTATGGGGAATATTAAGCTCGTGCTGTTCTGATCTTCCATACACATGTGCTTAAAACTGCTGCGCTCAAATGTTGTGCGTGCTTAGGCTTAGACTTAGGCTGAACTTGCTTTGGTTTTGCACATCAAAAGGACCCAGTGTTGTGACACAAGTTCTATCCCTCACGACCTTTCAATTTGCTGCACATAAATACATACCTGCCTGAGGATCAGAGACTTGACAGTTGTCTCCTTCAGTTTTAGACAGGACACATGCAGCAGCAGTATACCAATCAAATGCGTATGAACATACACCCTCAGACATCAAGATTGGAGCACTTTCTAGATCACCTGGTATCACAAAAGCAATGTGTTACATATACAGACAGTCAGGCTGCCAAAACAAACTATCAATTTAAGCCTAGGAACACTAACTCCTCCCCAACGCAGACCAAGACTAACTGTTAAAGTACCTCTCCTCTGAAAATGAGGACTAAATAGAACCAAAAATTCCTTGCACAAATTCTTTGCATCCTCCTCCACAGAATAAAAGTTTAGCCCAGAGATGAAGATGCACTGCTCAGTCTGTTCCTGAGTACTATCACACTCTTAGAAAAAAATGTTTGCTTTGATACACAAACCTCGTGTTTTGCTACAAAGCAACAGCTTTATTAGGAAGTAGTGCATAATCTGATACTAACAGCTAGCACACTTGGAGGATTCAGCTTCCTCAGACTGAAGTAAAGGAATACAGGTTTCCTATTTCCCTGGAAGATGGTTAAGCTAGTGGGCTATTATATGGAGATGAACAACATTAACAACTTATGCAAATGTTTCTGCTTCTCATAAACTGCAAGCAGTTTAGACACAAAACACACTTATTGGAAAAGAAGGTTAAAGTATTTAATCTCAGTTCAGAACCTGTCTTCCCCATCAAGACAACCTAGGGATAGAAAGTGCTTTGTATAGCTTCCAGGTATTTGTGGAGCTTTAAACACTTAAAACATACTTTCATTGTGCTTTGGGAGAATCTTAGTTCAAGAGACTTAATCAAGGGTCTTTAAAGAATACTTGTATAAAAGGTGAACAGAGCTAAATACCTGCAGTTACACTGCTATCATCCTAGTAAACAAACCACAATGCTTCAGCTTTTGCGTAGAAAGAAATAAAAGACAAAGGCACATGCTAATATTTAGCACTCGTGCCTGGGCATATTAAATGATCTCCAGTTTTTAACTGGATCAGAGAACAGGGTGTGGATATTCTCACCTGGTCTGCACACTAAAGTGATGACAGTTTTGATTTTCTTGTTAATACCACAGCTGTCTCCATTTGAATAGGTAAGCTGAATATTTTCTCCAACCTTTTTAGGAGAAGATACAAATGTTCCAAGATTCTTACTCTTGTTTTGTTTATCTGTAAAGATAATAAATACAAAAATACAAATACAAAAACAAAAAATAAATTTGTTTCCCTGGAAAGACAGTGATGTTTACGCTATTAAGAGAATATTAACTAGCCAAATGGGAAGTCTTAAGAAAGCATATGATCAGGAGTTTGTTTTTAACCTTGCCAAAACCATGCTACAAAGCCTGGAGGAGAGCATAATACCATTCTTTAGTTAGAAAAGGCTACTTGCATCATTTCTTCTGTGGTCTTTGGGAGCACAAGCAAAATGTGCTCCTAACTTCTGTTTCCCCAAATAACTGAAGGCACTCAGGGCAGCCAACTCTATTTGCAGAGGAAATGCCAAACCTTCAGAGCCTTCAAAAAAAAAACCACCACACCCAAAACAGAACAAAAAAAAAACAAACCAAAAGACTCACCTACAGAACAAATAGCAGCATCATCTGAACAGCTGGAAGCTCCTCCTCTCTTCAGCACTTTACGGCAGACATTGATGTAATAATGTTTCCTCCCTACCTCCGAAAAGCTACTGTCCACAGCTTCCCAGTTCTGGGCTAACTCTGAAATACAGGGCGTCATTAAGAACAAGTTATCTGACTTAATTCTTCTAGCCTCTCCATGCCAAAATGCCTTTTATCACAAAAAAAGACACACATTTAAAACCACTTAAGATGTCAGCAACTAAGGCAGTCATGGATATGGCTACTTTCATAAGGCACTCACTCTTTTTTGGATGAGGGAAGTGAACACCAGTACCAGAAATTAACTAAGAAAAGCAAAAGCTGATAAATGTTCAGCTAAAGAATTGCACTAGAGATGGCATGTAAACTCAAGACAAAAGTAACTGAAAGCTAGTTTCCACTGGCATACCTGAACTGCGGATCAGAGGTGACAAGTCATAGTGTTTTCTCTTATCAGCAACTCTGCAAAGGAGATCTTCTTTCTCTTTAACACATGCATATTTTGTATCCCAAGTGAAAAAATATGTGCAGTCCACTTCACCAGTAAACACTGGAGTTCCTCTACCATCATTACCTTAACATTGAAGATGGATAAGCAGATGTTAGCTTTCCAGTGGGGGAAGGGGAGAAAAGCAAGGAGACTTGAGGACTAGCAATGAGCAAAGATGACAGAAATCCTTTTGCTGCACAGGACTTGCATTTGTGGTTGCAGGTGGGTTTTTTTGTGGTGGGGAGGGTTGGGGGTTGTTTGTTTCTTTTTTACTGTTGGCTAAGAAACAAGGCTCTTTTACACCTCAATATTCTTGATCATCAGTGTAAATTCAGAATAGCAATGCTACTACACAGCACAAAACAAAACTGCCGGCCATAGAAATTAGTGCTTACTCTAACAATATTTGTTCCTTGTGTTAGCTGTGGCTCAAAGCATGCATTCCTTTGAACATAAGGTCTACTAGCAAGCACAGAAGTCAAACCCTGAGCAGAGTCATCACAGCTTGTTAAACTCACCTGCTGTTTCATTGCACTCAAAGTTTATGACAGTCATTCTCTGAAAGCCGGAACTACATGCATCCCCATTCGGATAAATTAAAGTGAGATCCCCATCAGAATATCTGAGTAAAAAGTCAGTGTTAGATAGAAACATGGGATCAGACACAATCACGCAGTGTTCTTCACATAACAGAAGCCACACTCTTGTTTATTTAATAATTGTCTCACTCGAAGGGAAAACAAATGCTTGTTCAACATTAATAGTGGTATTTCTACTGCAACAAAGGTTTGTATCCACTGCTTTTTCTAGTTACTTTTCATGAATTTGTATAAAGTTTAAAGAATGCTCTAAAGCTGTTCCTGCTTTGAATAGAATAGAATATTTGTGCACTATAGACTATTTCAGTTGGAAGGGACTTCCAACAATCATCTAGTCCAACTGCCTGACCAATTCGGGGATGACCAAAAGTTAAAGCATGTTGTTAAGGGCATTGTCCAAATGCCTCAAATCCTGACAGGCTTGGGGCATGGACCACCTCTCCAGGAAGGCTGTTCCAGTGTTTGACCACGCTCTTGGTAAAGAAATGCTTCCTAATGTCCAGTCTAAACCTCCCCTGGTGCAGCTTTGAACCATTCCCATGTGTCCTATCACTGGATACCAGGGAGAAGAGATCAGTGCCTCCCCTCTCCATTTCCCCTCCTCAGGAAGCTGTAGAGAGCAATGAGGTCACCCCTCAGCCTCCTTTTCTCCAAAGGTGGAAAATCTGTTCCTATTAGTTTATTGCATGGCTATTTTTGCAGGTGGAAGAAGTCATACGTCCTGGAAGATCACTCCAACAAGTCTGTCACATGCTGACAGAATAGAAAACCATATCTAGGTGAATAAGCTCTGCTTTGCAATCTCATGCAAACTATTGTCCCAGTATGCCACTTCGGAATCCTGACGTTCTAAAAAAAAAAAAAAAACCACCAACAAAAAAACAACAAACCACCAAAAAACCCCCCACAAAACCAAACAAAAAAAACCCCACAGTCACAAAATCCTGGACTTCAGTACTCTTGGATATGATTAATGCATTCTCTTGCAAAGGAAGCAGAGATGCCCTCTTATTGAGGACAGGTTTTAAAACATCCAATCCTTATGCCACTTTACATGCAAAACTCAAGGAGGGCAAGAGGCGACATGGCACAATCTGCAATTCTGACAAAGCTGATAAAAGTTTCTTCCCTGTCTAGGCAGTGGCCTCTACCAACCCCATCCACTCCGTCATTTGCTAATGATATCCTGGCATACTGTTAATGTTTTTCTATATAAAACTGAGCAAAAATACTTTCATTTTTTAATGAAATATTGCTTACGTGACAAATAAGGTCATCAAATTAGGAAACAAAGATCAGTCATTCAGAGAAGTTAACAGGGCTAGAGAGCCTTTACACACCTTAAGGTTTGGTTCTGGAATCTTCCTGCCACTTTTTGCTGGTTATTTGAAGATTTTACTTGGCAAGATGAAACGTATCCTGTGCTGTCCTTGCAGTTACCCGCCCTAGTTTCCCCGCATATATTCAAGTAATAGTAATACTCCTTTTTGTCATCTTTGGCTAAATATGGTGTGACAAAATCTGAATGAATAAGAAAAAGAAAAGTGTTCTAAAACCCAGCAGAACAGATGTAAAACACCAAATATCTATAGAGGACATTTTTCCTGTCTCCAAACATGACACTGGAAAACTGGCTAGTCACACCACAAAAGAAAAATAGTGAGCTTACCTGGAAATTGAATAAGTGGTCTTAAATCAATGGAGATATCATGTTGCTCATCAGTCAGAAGACAGCTCTTACTCTCCAGGTAATCCCTGTGACAGGCATACTCAGTAACCCACTCTATTTCATACCGGCAATTTGTTTTTGCTGTGAGTTTGGGACCTGCACTCTGATACAGAAATGAACAGAATTTAAATTAAAAGTACAGAGACTTATTTGAAATACAATCTTTAAAGCAACAGTATCCCATTCCTTTAGGGTCAGTAATGACTAACTTCACCTGTAAATTGCTTAACAGCTGCTAACATTGTCTCTGGCCTCTCAGAAATAGGTGTTGAGAAGAAAGTAAAACAGCTCTTAGTAAAACAGCTCTTATTAATGATGTGGCAAACTAGAAGTCTAAACAGAGGTAAAGTATCAGGCATTAGCAGAAGGTCAGCAACCATAACAGTACATTAAAAAGCACTTTTCCTTAACGTGTTGGCAAAAGCAGAGATATGTGAGCCCAAATTGCTAAGCATAACTTGGATTGTGTTTGCCTCTGAGGAGTCCTCAAAGAAGGCAGCAGCGATCAAGAGTTCTTGGAAGGCAAAACAGCCTCTTAGACACGGGTGGTTTAGCAACTTTGATTCCTTCAGTCCAAATCAAGACTGAAAGAAGTCTGAGAATTCTTTAGCCAACACTTCTGTCAGATGCATTTTCTGTAGTGAAATCTTTTTGCACCTCTGGGAGAAGGGGTAGTCTTGTTTTTCCTCACTTTAAAGTGAAACATTTAGAAGCTTGCCTCATTTCACAAATCTGTATTTTTACCACCCACTAAAACAACAGGCACAGGTAAAGTATCAGATAAGTTACAGGTACAAGTAACATCAGCAATACTATTCATACTACATATGTGCATAGCTGTAGTGCGGTATTACAAAGTGACAGTAGAGAAAGGCCTATAGTTTGTTTCTGCAGTGATGAGGATGAAGTATGGTACCTATCTAGATCAGATGAGAGACAAAACATTAAACCAGAAGTTAGCCAGATAAGAGTTCCTCCTTCACTAACCTCCAACCAAAAGCATCACAATATGAAATGGCAGAGCATTAGCAATAGCCACTCTGGCCCAATTTAAGGAATATGAGTGGCTGAGATTACCTGACATCACATCAAAGTGATCATCATACTGCATTGACACTAGGCTGAAACTGTGTCCTGCAAAAAATAAGTTGCTGCTTAACACTACAGATTTTACTTTAAGGTAATAGGAGTTCATGAGCCTGCTTAGTAGAGTGACAGACTTTTACCATGCAATGAGACTTGCTAGCTATTTTTTTCACCTGAGAAAGGACAGATTAATAAAGAAACGAGTTACAGGCAACAGTTGTAGGCATGCCCGGCCTGACTGATGATGGAAGAGTGCTCATGAGCAAGCAGAGCTCCGGGCCAAGAATTAACACTGTACTAACTCTGTCCTATTCTCAGAGGAAAGCTTTGAACCCAGAAAAGGACAACCAAATTCACCAAAACAAGAAAGAACACACCCCTGGGAAAATTTTATTCAAGTTGTTGTTTATCTCTTCAGAAAGTCTTCTAGAATTTATTTAGATTCCTACACTCTTCATGAGCTCCAAACTAGGAGGATTTCTGTTCCCTTCAGCCTTCAAAAAAAAATGAAAGATAACACACACAGAAGTTAAAGACTAGCCATTTAACACAAACTAAAACAGCAAAGTTACCTCTTCTCCCCTCTTTGATGGGCACACAAAAGTGATTGTCACTGCTGGGTTATGGCCTAGGCAGAAGTCTGGCTTTTCTTTATCACTGTATATTCTCTCATAACTCAATACCAGCCTAGAAACAGAAAATGGCAAAACAAAAATACAATTAAGACACTATGCACTGTACAGAAGAAGGGTATTTTTGAAAGAACATCTGCCCCTTGCTAGATACCCAGGCAGGATATACCAAAGTAGCCCTATTCCTGAAAGATACTTTTATGGAGGTCTTTATTCCTTTAATCTTAGTTAACCAAAATAAAGATTAAGACACTCCCAGAAAAATTACTTAATACAGCATCCTCTTACACCCCAGTTAAAGACTATGCTCAATGCCTTGTAACCCATGTTATAGCAGGAACTTGGCTGATAGTCACAAGAACACTCTAGGTTTGCTCTCAAACTGCTGGAGAGCAGATGTGATAAACACTCTTGCAACTTTTGGAAGTAATAACCACTCATGTTTTACCACATTCCTATACTTTATCTCCTCCATATGTACAATCTCTTTCCATTCTGCCCCCAGAATTAAAAGCGAGATGAACTCATTAGCAAATTGGCAGGAGCAAGGCCACTGGGACAGATCATACAAGGCAGGAGTAGAAGAATGAAACATGATAACTATATGACAGGGAGAGACAAACGGCAAGATGACTTGGATGAGAAAACAAGGAGACCAACACAACTTCCCAACTAAGCATTACTGTTCTATACAATCTAACAGGCCGAAGACAACAGCTCATGGAGGCATGACAGCCTGGCTTCAGGTTAGCCACACCTCCAACTGGCCTCTCTATACCTTAGGACACAGATATACAATCATCTTACTCTTCCCAGGCCACCCTAGTCTGACTGAGCACAAACAATGAATTTTCCTCAAGCAATGAAGAGCTCTTGAATCCTAGCAGGGATAAGATAAAGCTTTCTCACAGAGCACTTTTATAGAGTACTTAGTTGCACTTTAATATGAGAACAAGCTTGTGCTTCCTCAGATGTAAGCTTCTGCCTTGGTACAGAAGCTTGGTACCTCAGCCACTTGTTTCATGCTAGAGGGAAAAGCCCTGCAACGAAGGACTAATAACTTGGTTTGTAAACCAAAAGAAAAACCACAACCCTGTCACTGAAACAACCCTGTTATTAACCTGGTTTATTCCGCTTGTTTTCTTCAGCTTGCATCTGAGATAAAGAGTACTGCAGAAGTCAACAGGGTACTATTAACCCTACAGACAAGGTAAGCAGGCTCAGATGACCTGAAGCTCAGAAAGATCAGCATGTTAAGTAAGTCCCCTGAGCCACATGGGGTGGTTTGGGTGGTTTTTTGGTGTGGGTTTGTTTGTTGTTGTTTTTGGAGTGGGGTTTTTTTGTTGTTTGTTTAGTTGGTTTTGTGTTGTTGGGGTGGGGGGTTGGGTTTTCTTCCTTTCAAGGTACACTTCCAGCACAAAGGGCAGCAAACAGAGGCAGCATCAAGGAAACAGTTTCTCCTAGTCCCAGCTCTGCCACCACCAGGAACAATAAGCCTTGCATTGCTTATCTATTTCTTCTATTAAGAACTTCTTAATGCAAAAATACAGAAGGGCAACATCCACCAACTTTTAAAGTACTCCTGGGCAGTAGAGTGAGCCAAATACAGTGCGTAAACCCAGAGGTGGAGTGCATTTACCCTGTGGGCCCTCAGACAGCAGGCAGATGGGGTCAAATCTCAGTCTTCTGCTTGCAGGCAGAAAGCATCTCACTTCTGAGAGTTTTGCAATTCTGTAAGAAGGACTCTCTCACAATGAAGAAGAAAATTTGATCTGTTATGCCAGTACAACAGGATGCCTGAAAAAGACTCTGCCCTGCTAGTATTTGAAGAAATTTTTTTCTGCCAGTGCTTCAAAACTGAAGTGGTATTGACGTTAAGTTTTAGAAGACTCATCTGTTACCAAGACTTTTTTCCAGCCCAGATGACTGAGAAGTGTTCACAGAAGTATCACCACAAAAATTACATACCTGTCTTTGTCACGAAGTTTCAGCTGTTCCCGTGGATGGCCAACATCATACACCTGACCTTCGTGTAACAAGCAAGCAGCACTGCCAGCAGGGCAGTTTCTGGTCTCTCCACTTGAACTTCCTGTTATAGAATATAGAAAATAGAATACAGGACTCAGTTTCTAAGCCCAGCTCTACCTGAAGTATCTTGTAATTTTATTTGTGGGCTCACTTACCATTCATTGCTTCACCCTTTTCTGAAAATACCTTTAAAATGGGTTACATAAACATGAAACTGGCAAGACAAAACCTGAAGTGCTTGTGATATACAGGGGGAAGTTCATGCTGCCCTGCTTTTGGACAGCCAATTCATCCTTCCTGCTGAAATAGCTGCAGCTAGTTTCCAGTTGCTGGTACAGCTGCTGGGTGGGTAGGGCTTTGAGAACTTCTACAAGCGTGCCAAGTATTTTTTTTTTCTCCACAACACCAGAATGATACCAAATAATGGGTAACCCCTCCTCACAGAAAGCAGCCTTCAAATCATCAAAAGCATCTTGAAACAATAGTGCAAGTCCTAAAATACTGATCTTTGGTCATAGGACAACGTCAACTGAGGCACTGGAAAAGAACCATACTACTAGAAACTTATACACCAACAGGTGACACAAGCAAGTGTTCACACCTAAGTCCCTGCAGATGTTTATGAACAAGGAATCATCATCAGAATCATCCACCAAGTAGTGTCCTGAAACTTGGATGAGAGGATTCAAGTCATGTTTCTTCAAATCTTCATCAAACACATAGCAAGGGACCTAGAACAACAAAAAATTACATGCAATCCATGCTACACAAGTAGGGAGAAGTAATGAACAGGCATATATAAAGCCAAGTTAATACGTGCAAAAGGTTTTTACTTCTGGAAGCTCAAAAGCTAAACTTAAAGTTAGATATGCTGACTAAAATGAGGCATCCAAAGTTACAGTTCTGCTCTAGCTTTTAGAAGAGTTCTACTATAAACAACAATCCAGATGACAAAAAAGGTTGAAAAGTTATTTAAAATTCTCAGCTCCACCCACTTCCAACAGATACTTTACATGCCTATGAAAAAGTTAGGTCTATGGAGGTTGCTGGGATTTGTTTAGGGTGTGGGCAGGTAGTTAGAGTAAAATTTCCAGATGTGTGAAGAGTAACTTCTGCATGGATAGTACATAGATTACCTCTTTCACGGGTTTAAACAAGTCTTTCTTGCAAGCCACAAAGGTCCTCCATTCAAAATAGTGCACACACTCTGCTGCTGTTACAAATTCAGGGGTACCCTATTTAAAGGGGAAAAACATAATTCTTTGAAAAAGAGACTTCAATTTTATTTTATATCTGTAGACAGCAAGAAGTTCATTCACAAGCTTAAGAAAAACAGAATACAGCATGTCACAGAGCAAGGGCATCAGTTTCTTAACAGCACTTGTTAACAGCAAGTTTGTTATTTAACAGCTTTGTTGGCAAACTCGGTAAGATTCAGGGTGTCAAATCCTTCTCGGTCTGCATATACACCAATTCTCAAATTAACATGTGCCAGTCCTAATATGCAGTAATTGTACTACATCTTTTAGAAGCGCTCACTACACCAATTGATAGTGGCAGAAGCAGCACTCACATCTAGTTACTAGAAAGGAAAACACCAATACAAATGTGTATAAATAGATGAACAGCAAGGCAATGCATGGTTTACCAGTTCCCTGTCTTTTATCCTACAAAGACAACTAATTAGCGATCTCTTCTGCTACACAGAAAGAACCTCTCTGATCTCAGCTACTGATTTTTACAGGCTCATGTTATACACATTTGTATCTATTTCAAGATGGGGGTTGTACCACAGTTCAGGGCTGGATGGTCAACTGAACGTCTCTACTTTGACAAGGACAACAATCAGATTTTTCCATTCTCCCTCCATTACCTCAGCTAGAAGCACTTTAGCATATTTAAACTGATTTCCTCCCTGTTTAACCCTGCTATAAAAGTGTTGGAAACAAGTTGTTCCAGACACTATTACAAAATCCTTTTACTAGGTCACATGAAGAACAGGTGTTATAACTATGCTAATTAGAAGAAGTTTGAAGATTATTATGATCTGGTGTTACAGCTGGAGTTGAGCGATAATTTTTAACTTACTTTAAATTAGAGTCATCTGCTGAAACAGAACAGGAAGCATGTAAATCTCTGCTGCACTGGCACTTTGAATTGGCTAGATTTCCAAGAGGGGGTGTGCAACAGCATCATCAGCGACAACTGTGGCACTAATAAGTACTTACCTCTGATACACAAATGTATAAACTGATCACAGCCTGTACAGAATACGGAGCTGTGGTATCAGTTAAGTGTGTGGAACGTGTAACTCCAAAAGCACATGGAGGTGAACTGCATACACGCACACCCCTAGGATCTTTTCTGGGATCTCCATTCACAGTTTAAGCAGATCCTCACAAACAACTACTCCCCCAGAAGCCCAGCTGGACATGTAAGCACTATTAGTTCAACTATGTGCATACAAAACCTAACACTTACTGTTGTCAGCTATGCTGACTCATAACTGAGGCCAGTCGCTTTCTTCGATGCTGTTCTATTAAACAGCCATGCTAGGTTGACAGCTTGGGCACAGCTAGCATTTAAACAATAGCTCTCATTGTTACAGCACCCTGTATGCTGTTGACTCATTTCTCCATATTATGCTATTAAAATACTACAGTGCAATCCCTGTAAAAACATTAAAGACCCAGAAGTGCCCGTGATCAGAGCTAAGCTCAGATCTGCAATTATTTTCTACTGGACTGAATTTTGAAAGCCACAGTAGATAATGACCTTAATTTGGTACTAAAACATAACTGGCTGTTCCTTAAGCCATGAAGCTCAGTAACTAGTACATCCACAAGCACAGCAAGTCTCCTTAAAAAGCAAGTTAGAAGTACTTGCCATTTCCATTGAAGATAAGAACATGTGACTTAGACTTACCAGTGTTTTCCCACACAGGAAGTTAATGTTGCTTTGAATTTTGTGCTGACTGCCTCGCTGCAAGCAGTTACGTGTAGTGTTGAGTTCCAGAAGAGTGTCAGAAACCTTTTGCAGGCCTAAGTCACCTAGGGGTTTTAAAAAAGAAAAAAACAAAAAAAAAAAGAAAAGAAAAAAAAAAACACCACCGAAAACAAAAGAAAACAGGCGTTATAATACAATGCCTTCACAGAAGCTCAACAGACAGGCTCTAATTTTAAGCACTGAGCAGCACAAGATATACCAGTCCACTTGAAGACAGCCTGAACAGAGTACAACTGAAGACCTTCCTTGCAGTTCTTGCAATTTGGAAGACTAGATCCAAGTTAAGACAGTGTTTGACATCTAATCACACTTCTACTTTCTCCAAGGTTTTTAGCAAACACTTTGAATGTTAAGAAGCCCAACAGCAGGTGCCACTACAAACTTAGTCACTGTCTTAGGAACAAGGGACTCCATCAGAAAACTGTTACCAACTAGTTTCAAGTACCACAATTCACTCCTCCCTCCCACCAGCTTCTATTTATCAGCTTTTTAGCCTTTAAGCCATTCATACAAATAGCATCAGCACAATGAGAGACAGACTCTACGATATAATCACAGAATGGTTCGGGTTGGAAGGGACCTTTAAAGGTCATCTACTCCAACCCCCTGCAATGAGCAGGGACATCTTCCACTAGATCAGGATGGGGCTTTGAGCAACCAGCCTGACCTTGAAAGTTTCCTGGGATGGGACATCCACAACCTCTCTGGGCAACCTGTTCCAGTGTCTCACCACCCTAATTGTAAAAAATTTCTTCCTTGTATATAGTCTGAATCTACCCTCTTTCAGTTTAAAATTGTACCTTGTCCTATTGCAACAGGCCCTGCTAAAAAGTTTGTCCCTATCTTTCTTGTAGGCCCCCTTGAAGTACTGAAAGGCTGCAATAAGGTCTCCCTGGAGCCTTCTCTTCTCCAGGCTGAGCAACCCCAACTCTCTCAGCCTTTCTTCATAGGAGAGGTGCTCCAGCCCTCTGATCATCTTTGTGGCCCTCCTCTGGACCTGCTTCAACAGGTCCATGCCTTTCTTGTACTGGGGACCCCAGAGCTGGACACACTACTCCAGGTGGGGTCTCACCAGAGCAGAGCAGAGGGGCAGAATCACCTCCCTCAACCTGCTGGCCACACTTGTTTTGATGCAGCCCAGGATACGGCTGGCTTTCTGGACTACGTGCGCACATTGCAGGCTCTACTTACATCTCAATCTTAAGTCTACTTAGTGAAGAACCCATTGGTGCCTGGGCACAGCCACTGTACTGGTGTTGCCTGCAGACAAACCCAACACAGATCTACCGCCTCAGTGCATGTCCCCCTGCAGCTTTCATCCCCTTTAGCACAGCTTGCATGCTGCATGAAGGCTGGGGTCAGTGCTGCGTCACTGCGTATCCCTCTCCTCCCCAGCACCTGACACGAAGGGGAAAGGTGGAGCACATTTCAAGTCATGATGAGCACCAGCTCAGGCCACTGAAATGTTTCTGCTCAAACCTACTTTGGTTAGCATTAAGCACCAAGCCTTTTTAGATCTCGCATGCCAATTCAACCCTGTCAATGTTTGATAGGTAGATTTTAATTCTGCAAAGAGTTTGGTTTGAACTACAGAGAATGCTATAAAATGCAAATATCAACCAGCTTCCCCCTTTCCATTTGTGTTGATGTCTACACTAGGGAGAAAGCAAGTCAAATCTGTAATCACTGTAGACAGCAGGTCTGTACCTAGGACAGACTTTGTTTTGTCTTAAAAACACACTCACTGGAACTTTGCCCATCCTGTTATCTCCTCGCTCCAGGCAAGCAAAACTACACTACACCCAAGTAATAGTCTTGAGAGCAAAAGGAGCAGAAGTAAGCCAATGGGGCACGAAGAAGGTACAAGAACCTCAAAAATACAGTCAAGTCAATATTCTGCAGAAACACCATTCCAGGCACCCATACTCAAGGCTGTTACCAGCTGCCAGTGCTTCTCCTAGTGATGGGCATTGTTTGGCATCTTTCCAAAAAGTTCCCCAGCACATTTTTCAATCCAGTCGTGCAAAGGAACTGGGAAGAGATCCACTTGTGACTGTTTTTGATGATCATCACTTGCGTTGAACTGTAGCAGGTAGAAAGCAGCTATAGCCAACAAACTTGCGGGTAAAGCTGAAACAGTGGCAGTCAGAACAGAAACTTGATGCTAACCCACATGGCATCCCCTCAGTAGCTCAGGCCTCTTCTATTCATGTTGCATATGCTTACACTAATGTGCCTTCCCGTAGCACAGTTAAGATGATCATACCTAAGCAGCCATTCACAGCACTCCCTGTGTAACCAGGGTGACAAGTATTACAGACCATTCAATAACCCTCTGCCTTCTCAGGGGAAGGTAAGAGTGGAGACGCACCAGCCCAGAAAAACGGCAGCGTGAACTAAACCTGTACATACGTGCACATGCTGAGAACCCGCAACAGTGGAGCATGTTACCATCACTGCAGCTCAGTGCCACCTTCCAGGCACCTGGATGCTGTCAATGGTTCATGTCTTTTATATTTGCTGGCACTCTTGTTATCAAAAGGCTATCTTCAGGTTTTAAGAATTCCAGCACTGGTGCTGACAAAGGTGCCATGCAGCCCTTTTAAACCTAAGACCTTTGAGAGTAAGACTTCCACGTATCACATTATTGCTTAGAAGATGCTGGCAAAGTGTCCTCTTTTCTTCCCTAGATTAGCAGAAGGAAGCCAACACGCCTTTCTAGTCAAAAGAGCTATATATAGTAACAATATGCACACATGGTTAAAAACTCTGTGTACATTCATAACCAGAGTTTTAAGCCCCAGCTTAGCAGAGTACTTCTGGCAGCACCATCTGAGGACTTACCTCAATGCTCTGTAAGCATTAGTTTTCTCTCAACTCTGAGAACAAACTACATTGCTCTAAAGACCATGTGAGCCAACTCCAATTTCCTCAGTTAAAGTGATATTCAAGAAAAATCAAGTTAAGCCAGTACATCTTGTTTACTACAGGCCAATATGCATGCTCTCCTCCCCCCTGCACACTTAAAACTAGTTTGGGAACTTGCTAAAAGTTTTAGCAATAATCTCTTCAATGGCATACGACTCCTCCCATCCCTGCTCACAGAGTAAGCAGTCTCATAAACCATCCCCTCACACCACCAGCCCCCCATGAGCTTCCTTCCAGAGCACCAGTTCTGCAACCGCCTTTTCTATAACACTAAGCATTCTCTTCAATGATCACTCATGTTTCTTCATTACTTTAGAGACACATTCCTTCCACAAAGTAACACACTAAAATCAGCTAGTACAGCTCACAAAAATTACCACCAAATACTTCATATTACACTGTTGTGCTAAATCAGAATCAAGGCACTGTCCACAACACGTTTTACTCACTGACTACTTCATCTGTTACACTGAAAGGAGAAAGGCAATCATGGAAGACATCCAATCAGTTGTCCCAAAGAAGGGGGCATTTAGGTGGCAGCTCTCATTTCATGTCCAGTCTTTCTACTGCAGCTGGACAAAGCGCACATTTCACCACCCAGGTCAACAAACAGTTACAGCGATATTTCTGCTTTTCATTTTAGTAGTAGTTCAGCTAAATGGCACACAAGTCACTAGGTGTCACGCTGAGTTAAATAAGTACCACATCATTTCCATCTTCACTGACATTCAAGAACTAGAGCATTTGCCTACACCTTGAAAACTTCCAAGGTCAATCAATGAAGCTAAAGAGCTTTTTCTAGGAAAGGCCTTTGGGGTCTCAACACCAACACTGGTACATCACACTGACACACAGTTCATGTTAGCCACAAGGCTTCCCCTGGATACAGACTGATCACAGTCACAGAGCATATGGCCTTACCCCCTGTCAAAGCTGGAATCAACAAACAGAACCAGCATTATAGCTGTTACTTCTTGCATAGCCGATATTTAAAAGCAAACCTATTGTTTGCAGTGAAAGCTTCTTTCTGAAAGAATGAAGATCTGATTAATCCCATATTTGAAGAAATTTTACAACTTAGCAAAGTTTATCAGCTAGCAAACTGCCCTTCTTCCCCCATATCAAAGCCCTTCAGCTGTACTCAGCTTTGGCATACAAGTAATCTCACAAGTATCTCAACTGGATTGCTTGAAGACAGGTATAGAATCATAGAATCATTTAGGTTGGAAAAGACCTTTAAGATCATCAAGTCCAACCATTAACCTAACACTACCAAGTCCACCACTAAACCAATTAAGGGTAGACTAGCAATTAATTTCATGTTCCTAGCTCAGTGGCTGGATTATTTTTTAATGAAGTAAAAACTAGGAATCATTAAGGTTGGAAAGGACCTCTAAGATCATCAGTCCAACCATCAACTCAACACCACCATGTCCACTAAACCATGTCCCAAAGTGCCATGTCTACCCGTTTTTTGAACACTTCCAGGGATGGTGACTCCACCACCTCTCTGGGCAGCTTGTTCCAATGCTTGACCACCCTTTCCATGAAGAAATTTTTCCTAATATCCAACCTAAACCTCCCCTGGTGCAGCTTGAGACCATTTCCTCTCATCCTATAGCTAGTTACTTGGGAGAAGAGACCAACACCCACCTCACTACAACCTCCTTTCAGGTAGTTGTAGAGAGTGATAAGGTCTCCCCTCAGCCTCCTCTTCTCCGGGCTAAACAACCCCAGTTCCCTCAGCCACTCCTCATAAGGCCTGTGCTCCAGACCCTTCACCAGCTTCCTTGCCCTTCTCTGAACACGCTCCAGCACCTCAGTGTCTTTCTTGTATTGAGGGGCCCAAAACTGGACACAGTATTCCAGGTGCGGCCTCACCAGCGCCGAGTACAGGGGAACAATCACTTCCCTGCTCCTGCTGGCCACACTATTCCTGATACAAGCCAGGATGCTGTTGGCCTTCTTGGCCACCTGGGCACAATGCTGGCTCATGTTCAGCTGGGTGTCAACCAACACCCCCAGGTCCTTTTCTGCCAGGCAGCTTTCCAGCCACTCTTCCCCAAGCCTGTAGCGTGGCACGGGGTTGTTGTGACCGAAGTGCAGGACCCAGCACTTAGCCTTGTTGAACCTCATACAACCGGCCTTGGCCAATGAATCCAGCCTATCCAGATCCCTCTGCAGGGCCATCCTACCTTCGAGCAGATTGACACTCCCACCCAGTTTGGTGTCATCTGCAAACTCACTGAGGGTGCACTCAATCCCCTCATCCAGATCGTTGATAAAGATATTGAACAAGACTGGCCCCAAAACAGAGCCCTGGGGAACACCACTTGTGACCGGTCACCGACTAGATTTAACTCCATTCACCACAACTCTCTGGGCTCAGCCATCCAGCAAAGAATACACCTGCCTAAGCTATGAGCCGCCAGTTTCCCTAGGAGAATGCTGTGGGAGACTGTGCCAAAGGCTTTGCTAAAGTCCAGGTAGATGACATCCACAGTCTTTCCCTCATGCACCAGGCAGGTCACCAGGTCATAGAAGGAGATCAGGTTGGTCAAGCAGGACCTGCCTTTCATGAACCCATGCTAGCTGGGCCTGATCCCCTGGTTGACCTGCACATGCCTGTTGAGCTTACTCAAGATGAACCGCTCCATAATATTCCCTGGCACCGAGGTCAGGCTGACAGGCCTGCAGTTCCCTGGATCCTCCTTCCGGCCCTTCTTGTAGATGGGCATCACATTGGCAAGCCTCCAATCATCTAAGACCTCCCCTGTTAACCAGGACTGCTGACAGATGATGGAGAGTGGCTTGGCAAGCTCCTCCACCAGCTCCCTCAGTACTCTCAGGTGGATCCCATCCGGTCCCATAGACTTGTGAGTATCCAGGTGGCATAGCAGGTCATTAACTGCTTCCTCCTGGATTATGGGCCTTTCATTCTGCTCTCCAACCCTGTCTTCCAGCTCAGGGGGCTGAATACCCTGGGGACAATTGGTCTGACTATTAAAGACTGAGGCAAAGAAGGCATTAAGCACCTCAGCCTTTTCCTCATCCTCGGTGGCAATGTTGCTCCCCCCCCCCCCCCCCCGCATCCAATAAAAGATGGAGATTCTCCTTGGCTCTCTTTTTGTTGTTAATGTATTTGTAGAAACATTTTTTATTATCTCTTACATTTTTTATTATCTCTTACAACAGTGGCCAGACTGAGTTCTAGCTGGGCTTTCGCCTTAGCTTCCAGGTAACTGGAATCTACACTGGGAGTCTACACCTGCCTAGACGTGGATTAAGGAGATTCCTCTTTTCTCAGAGTGATTTTTTTTTTTTTTTTGACGAACAAGAGGCTTGATAATCCATTAGCATGATCTCAACTCAGTGTGATGGTGCTGAAGCTCTAATGCAACTAGAGGCAGTATGATGAAGCATGGCAGGCATCACTAATAAGCCTCAGACTTACCATGAACAAGAACAAAACCTAGACAATTTGACCAATAAAACAAAGCAAAATTCAATGTTGATGATAACTGCACTGCCTTGATTTCTTACTTTATTGCAGGATAGTTAAAAACATGTCTTACTTGAAACTGGATTTGTGGCTTAACCCTTGAGAATCAGTTCAAACGGCCTCTGCAAGACCAAGTTATGATTGTTGCCAAATCCTCTTCCACCCAGTAGCAGTCAGGCAATAATACACTCAAGGTCTGCACACAGCGGAATATTTGATACTGCTCACAGGCATCATCCAGCTCTGTTCTCCCCTCCTCTCTCCACAAGGAGCGTGGAACAAAACCTACACAAGCCTCTAGGTCTCACACTTCCCTGCGGAGAACAGGCTTCCCCAACCTGCCACATTCCAGTCTCACTCAATAAAGCATGTTAAAACAGATGCCCAGACGCTGCTTCCTTTTGTAATCCAGAGGCAACTGAAGCCTCAACGGCATATGAGTTGAGACCCACATCAGCATGAAACAAAATTCTTGCTGTACATTTTAGGAATAAAGCACATTAACAGCGTCAAGTGGTCTACTGAGATGCCATGCTCCTCAGAGTAGAAGATGCTACTATATGCAGCTGCAGTTTGAACTCAGATGCATCTAACCAGTCATTCCAGAAAACTCTGGAGCTTGGATATACTGCACTACATAAAAAACATGCAGCCATGAACTGAGGTATACTTTTATTCATGCACCCAATGATTTTATAAGCCTGGGTTGCAACCCTAGTAGTTTGTTTGAAAAGCACTGATTGACCACAGTCTGAAACCAAAGTATCTCTACAGTTAATGGAGAGGGGTGGGGAGAATGGAAGCTAACTAGCCACTGTGCATCTGCATACAGGCAAGAATCACCTTCCTCCTCACCATCTTCCAACACTTCTACTGAAGACTCATAGCTTCTCATAAGAGCTGTCTGCCAATGGAAAGCAAGATTGGCAAGCATGTTGGATTCAGACTTCAGATCTGCAGGACTAAGAGGCAGTCTGAAGAGATATTACTCTTCAGAAAGCTATTGCTTTATTCTTTTAGAAGTAACAGTCAGCTATCAGAAAACCTCTTCATCAGTATTCATATATTATTGTTTCATTAGCTGAAGCACAGAAGCAACCTTGGAAGTAACACGCATCCATGAAAATGAGCACACAAATACTGTTCAGAGCACAAGCTGCTTCTGATTGATGAAACCATGTGCAAGCATGTGTATAGGAATATGCCAGTTTCATATTTAGATCAGCATGCAGATGTCCACCAATCCTCAGAATACCAAGGACATCTGTGAACTACTGAAGCAGCCACCAGATTTGACAAGTGTAACTGAAAACAGAGGACTGCATGTAATCACCTTCCTTTCTGTGTGTAACAACTTAAAGACGACAGCCCAGAAGCTTAGCAATACTCCAAGATTGCATTACAGAGGAGAGTAACCTGACTCTGAACAAAGAGCTGATGTAACACCAGACTGGGTTGTGGTATAGTTTCCTAGTTCAACTCAAGCTTTAGCCAGTGTTCAGTACAAAGCTTCGAACAAGGCTGTGCACAGTGCATATCTTGCCACAGGTAGATGCACTTATTTCTACTTGAGATAGCCTTGCACAGTTTCACACTAGAGCACAGTCAACTAGACCATAAGCTAAGTTTCACTGTCCTGTGAAGTGACTATCTGCAATCAAATCATGTTTTCCCAAATCTCCCCAGTAAATCTACAACAGAATAAAGTTTTACACTGTTCTGAGAAGAAAAAGAGGAAAAAAAAAAAAAAAATCTTCGCCAACATGTCAAAGTTTGCAATCGTTATAAGACCACCCATTAACATGACTCTGAACTACTCGTGAGGAAGGACACTTGTTTACTTACCTACAGACATATAGGTCTTCTTATTGATGTCATATGCACAGACTGCACTTGATCTTCCACACTCTTCAACACCAGAACAGAAGTTTATTTTATAAAGCACTTGTTTGTCTACATCAATCGCTTCCCATGTGTAACTGAAAAGAAAAAAAAAGCCTGTCAGTTGGTATTCATATTTCTGCACTGCCATCCTCTAGACACCAGTCCCTGAAATAACTGAGTTATAAAGCTAAGAGCACCACTAACTCAAGTTTCATATTCGTGTTCTATATCCGTAAATACCAGAAGTAATTGTTACTGTGTTGGGGCCAGGAACAAAAGAGATTTAACCACTTGAGGAACATATATCAGCTCCATTTTCCCCTTTCTTGAACACCCAACTGCCCACTGTTCCCCCTCAAATCTCTCTGAAGGCCACTCTGACTAGGTATATCACAGGTGGTGAACCTTTTCCCTTGAGAGCCTGATAAACTTCTCAAACATCTTTGGCAGGCTGTGTACTACTGCACTTTATCAATACCAAATAACAGTGGCAGAAATGCTAAGTCTAACTGGAATAGAACAGCCAGCCACATCTTGCCTGCCAGCAGAGGAGCCACCTACCTTCAGGGTCAAAACTGGTGTTGAGATTCTCTTAGCATTCAGACTGAAAGATGCTATTAATGCTTATTAGGGCCTAGCTGCACCTTTATGCATTTTATATATATATATACACACACACACACAATCTATCTCAATATTGAAAGGACAGTTTCTGACGGCTGATGTCAGAAGCTGTAAAGCAAGCTGAGCTATCCACGAGAAACTCAGTGAAAGATCACACTAGCTAGCTACAGTCATATCAGAAAGTCAGCTGTCCAAAAATTGATATAGGAACATGAAGCTCTGGTTAAATACAGTGGGGAATAAATCAGAGTAACAGAAGAAAAAAATTAAACACAGTGTAGTTCAGAGGTAGAGCAAGGATTTATTTCTCTCATAGCAAGCGCTAAGACTGCAGTGAGATGTGGTCAGCTTCATGACACAGCACCACCCAGTTTCAAGGCAGGCCCAGGTCAGCTAGTTTGGAGTCAGGAGGTCTTTAGACAGCCTGGCTCACTAGCACAGTGCTGTGGCCAAGCTCTGTTAAAAAGGCACAGATCAGTAAATATTTGCTGTCAGCTTGGCTCAGCTACACCTCTTCTGGAGCTGGCAGCAGCCTGCATCCTCTGCACAGTATTGATTTTTGCAACACAAGAGAATTCCCAGCTTCCCTTCCATCCCAAGTGGAAACTTCAGTAGGATTTAATATAGAGCCATCACATCAGAAAACTGAGGACAGCGCAGGGATTTATTAGGTATTCCCATTATTTACAACTCACACAGGGTTTAATGCATCTATCTGACCCATAGAAGCATTTGTCTTAACCTACAGATTAGTACCAAATCTAGCAGGGGAGCTCAACACCCCCCTCTCAGCTATCAAGAAATTAGAAGTTGACCAGAAGCTTCATCCATAAGGTTTATTTGCCTTAATCTCCAGCTCATAGGTATTGCACCACTTGACATTATTGTACCCCAAATTCCCCCAGGAGGAGAACCCATTCTTGCTCTACTCTGAAGCCCAGTCCTTGGGTGAGGAAGGGACAACAGCAGTTCAGCTACTTTACTCTAGATTTTGAGTCCTCCAAGAACTCTCAAATCCAGTGCATCCCTTCTCTAATCAAAGAGCCAGCAGTAAGATACCACATACTTTTCCATTTAATTACTGACTACGGGTTCTTGGCTTCCCTGTACTACAGCAGCCGTATTAATTTCAGTCTGCTAATGGCTGGAACAAGCGAGGGACAACTACATGAGAGCTCTCTCTGCAAACTAAAAAAAAAAAAAACCCAACTTTATATCCTAATTATATTGGGATATAAAGGCTCAAATATAATAATATAAGGCTCAAAAAATTACTTACGAGGTACTGACTCATACCCAAAACACCAATAAACTTACTTTTTAATCAGATTCAAGAATTGTCTCAATCCTAGACAAATACTTGCCATTATTCTTTCCTCATAAGCAGGCAGAGCTGACATTTTATAATCGTACTGATCAGGTCTCTGAGCTACTTTCTTGCATTTCTGAAGCAGATAAAGACAATCCCGATGCAGGACAATGATGACAATTAAGCTGCAGTACAGAATAACCGAAGTTCAGCAATGGAAGAAAGCTTGACAACACACACACAAAAAGTTAGGAGAACCTGACTCTACCTTCAAGGGCTCTGAAAACAACAACAGATTAAGACTAAAGTTGTTTTTTACCTCCAGAAGAAAATGCATTTCTATCAAAATACAATTTCTTCACAATGAAGCTCCAGAAAGTTAGCATTTCACGGAAAAATTCCCAAGGGCTCCAGTACTCTTTTTTTGACTGGCTTTGGAAGACAACAAAAAGGTAACGTAATACAAAGGCACAAAGTTTTTGATCAAGCTGGAGTGCTCTTCAGTGTGGGTTTTGTTGGTTTTGGTTTTGGGGTTGTTTTGGGTTGGTTTTTTTTTTAAGAGAACTTGCAAGTTAAAAATCTGTTTGTGAACTGAATGAGAACCTACATTCCTCACACAACAGAATTATCACTGTGTGAGATTAAGGGTTTTGCTTTCCCAGTTCCACGTTATGAAATATAGGAAATCAACATCTTCAAGTCAGCTCACCCACATGCCAGAAGCAAAAAGAAACAAGATGAGCAGCTTACAAAACAGAAGCAAAGCAGTCACTGAAGCCAGCCCTTCCCTCTGCCCTTTCACAGGCCCCTGGACAGGGAAGGCTGAGTCGTCCTTCAAAACACTCCACAGAAAAGAAATAAGAAATCCCAGGTTTAATCATGTTCCAAACCACACCTTCAGTGGCAAACAAAAAATGAAAATCTAATGCAGTTTCAGAGTAGTACTACTTTCAAGGAAGTTCAAGGGACTTTTTCTAGGTGGTTTTTTTTTTTTTTTTAAATGGGTGGGAGGAGCAGGGCAGGATTTATTCACTGGGAGTAACAGCAGGCTGGATGTAGCCTAAGCAGCTGTTCTCATCAGCAAGATGCAAAATACACTTTCACCGTAAAAGCAAGAATTATTTCTCTCGTAAGTAAGACTCCTGGCATTAAATCAATGCCTGGGAATAGTTTCAAGTGCTCTACTTTCCAAAAAGATACAAGCTGACCTCTCTGCTGCATCCTGTAATGGAAACAATCTGTTGGCAATCAGGTCGCCACGCGGACCGGCTTCCTCCAGCTGCTCGGCACTCACCTCCACCAGCAGCAATGCTTCATGCAACTGCCCCCTTCGCCACGGCCAGCCGAAGTTATCTTGTTTGAAGGGCTTAAGCTATCCCAGATTCAATACAGTTGAGCTAGTTTAGGGAGCTGTCACACCAATAGTTTTAAAGAGCAACAGCCTTGGTCATAGAGTGGGGTGCAATGCACCCTCTATCCAGGGGGCTCAATACAGCTGCTGCCTCGCAGACGACACCGTTGAAGCAGCCATTTCTGGTGCAGTTCAAGATCTGGGCTCAAACATGGCATCTGCCGTGATACTGTCAAACAGTTATTTTTGCTGAAATCACAACATGATGCCTGTTTCCAGATAAATCCAACCGTGTACAATCCCACAGTTAGAGGCCCGAAACATACACCCACGTCAACACCCCAGGGCAGGCTCTCCTCCCCTTCTCCTCCCCGGCGTGTTGCTGGCCCCAGCGCCCAACACAAGCTGGACCCAGGGACTGACCTCTCTCAAAATTAACTCAGCAAAAACAACAGGTGCCTGCGCATGTGTGTGGAGAGAGGACCGAGCCTGGCCAGTTCCCAGTCTGGCTCACAGCAGTTTCTGGCCATGCACCAGCGGCGGGAGGCAGGCAGGGAGGCAGGCAGGGAGGCAGGCAGGGAGGCAGGCAGGGAGGCAGGCAGGGAGGCAGGCAGGGAGGCAGGATCTCCTGCTGGAGGCAGCACCAACCCAGGCCACTGTCGAAAGCAGTTGTGCAAGCAAGGTCCAAACGAGTTACTGGGAATAACCTTGCCTGCAGGTCAGCCTTTCCAGCTGCCTAGCTTTGTTTTTAAGACACTGAAGCACCAGCATGAAAAAGAAAATTACACTACTTCTCAGCAAGTCATAAGATCAGGGAGCTCTGCATTTTTCTGACAAGCAAAGCAGCAACTCAGGGAAAAGGGATACGAGCATCAGGAAGTCTAGTTTACCTTGCAAATCAGTAGCTCGGGCACTGAAGTCAGACAGGGTGCAGACGGCTAACGGCTGTCACAGCACGTGCGTCCCCACGCCAGAGTGACTTTGAGGTTTGAGCCCTAGTGAACCACTTCAAATGCAACAGAGCACCAGAAAGACTATTGCTACCATTCTCATAAGCACGCTCAAGTTTTTGGTTCTCAAACTCTTACCCAAGGGTTGACTGCTAGGAAGAAGAGTACACCCTGCTCCAAACAGCTGTAAAGCGTAGTTACAAAGAAACACGCATTTGCTCTCCGGGGAATGCACTGAAGCAGCTCATTTTGCTGAAGGGGTGTTACACAGACAACCCTGCACAGAGACAAGACAACCTACAACCACAGGAGTTGGAAAGTGGATCTGTATGTGATTATGCATCCACACAATTTTGTGCCCAGCAGCTCCTCAGCTATCAGAACACTACAGAGATGAAACTAACGCCTGAAGGTCTTTATGAGCAGGTTCAGCCAGTGTGATCACAGGTAGACAAGCTTGGGAACAATTTCCACAATGACCACTTCAAACTTGAAGCTGGCAGCTCAGATCCACTATTAGATGTGGCTAATATTTTAGCACAAATATGTTATGGTAAAGAAACATCTATGTCAAAGCAAGTTCTCCTTACAGAAAAGGAGAGCTTGAATGGCGCAAGGTACAAAGCTATTGCTATGCTTCAAGAGCTTTTTAATCCCCTACTCATGCTTAGCTCTGCTCTAGCTTACCTGTCACTTTTTCCAACCATCACGCACAGTGCATGTCTTCAGGCCAGTTTTCTTGCATATGCATCATGCGTAATAGCCTTACAGTTATACCACAAGCTGTTCAGCTTTCTCCATCCAAAAGACCTTTGGTCTTTTATGCTACACCGTAAACCACATCTACTACGTCATCTTACAGAACACATAAGAAAAGGGATAGCAATTTGAAGTTCAAGTACGCAAGACCTATAGGAAGCTCATGTGCTGAGGTGTCACATTTAAGCCATTATAATGGCAGCTTCCCAGGCATGTGAAGCAACCAGGCACATATGCAAATAAATCCAATAATGACTTACTTATGACATCTCCCACTTAAATATGTCAAAGCACTTAATAGAGCTGAGTGAGTTCACTTAAAGGTCACCTCTCTCTACTCAGCACATGCTGCTTCACCGAGGCTAAGCTGAACACTAAACCCAGGGTTTCCAGCAGCACACAAGAGCACAGTTGTGGTTTCACAACAAAGGCTGAAAAGACAGTGTTTGAATTAACGAAACTGTATGTACAGTCAACTGTAGGAATTGTGTTATTAAAAACAACTACAACATTAAATGTAAAGTAGATTTTACTTACAACCCCAAAATCAGAAATTCTGCATAATAGCAATCTTGTGATGTACACCAGTTTAAGTTTTCCTTCCACTCAGGAGTCTAAAAGTTATAGAAGTTATGCACCACCACCTATCCTTGCACAGTAGACAAAAAACATTACCTACTGTCAAATCATCTCTCATCCAGGGTAGATTATCAGGCAAAAGAGCAGGCAGAGGAGGCAGCTTGTATTTGCTACTCTGCCATCATACTCAAAACATTTCCTGCAATTTTTTTGAGAGAAGGGAAGTTTTACAGTAACTTCCCTGATGTTACATGGAAGGTGAACCCAATCTGTCAAGCTTTCTTTTGTGTTTGAAGTAGATACATTTAAAGACCAGTTCACAAAAGTAATTCCAGAATTTGCTTCTCCTGTGTTGTCACATGAAAGATGTAAGGGGAAGAAGGGAAAACAGGGAAAGAGACCGAACTGGCTAGTAACCTCCTACATCCAACCAGTTCCCTGTATTCTTCCCCAGGTGCTCATACTGCAGCAATCCTGGAGACACCTCTACACAGAAGATAAAAAGAGAATTCCAATTGCAAGTCACATGACAGCACAGTCAGCTGTTGGAGCACACAAGAATGAAGGAGAATGCATGATGAAACCAGTCACTACAAGCCATGACATTTGACAGTTTCAGAGAATGAAAGCTTCTCTTCTTTCCTCAGACTGTTCAAGCATACCAGCAGTAACGCTACACAAAACAAGCAATGAAAACCACTAACTCAAGTTTAAGTAGCCCCATGCCACAGTTCTTGCACAGAACAGTTTTGACACCTTTCCTCCTCCCTGCAAGACAGCTTTTCTAGCCTGAGTATCATTCTACTCCTATTTAAAGGAGAGTCAGTGCCTCTTCTAATCCCCAACATTTTCCTTCCTTGCCCACCTGTTGACATTCACAAACCAGACACAGAGGCTGCTGCAGCTTCACCGGTCCTATTATGCCACACAAAAGTCAGGACACTGTTTTCTTAACAGTTGTAAAACAAATCAAAACCTTGTCTTAAGGCAGTGCAAAAATAGGTTGGTCAGGGACTCGTCCTGCACACCCATGTTGTATCTTTTGGCTGAGACATCAGCCAGTAGTGCGTTTGCGTTGCCTAAACTGCATCATCCCTCACCCGACAGCTTCTCTGCAACTGTGCCGGAGATGACACTTCACCACTGATCTCCATGGGGTCTTCCCACCTGTCAGACTGCAAGTCCTTGTATTTTCCTTTACCCATCCTAGATTACTAAGCATAATGCCTTCAAAGCAGTTTTTCCCACCATTGCACAACAGCAAGCAGACATTTTTGAAGCCATCCACCTTAAAAGGAAAACTGCCAACTATGATACCTATTCACTATTTATTTTTCACTTGCCAGTAACAAAAGGAAACTAGCTTAAGTAATTTGCATCCAACAAGCGACTGCATGTCTCTCAATGGCACTCACAAATATTCCTCTATCACAGACATGCAAAAAAACCAAGACAGACACTGATAGGACTTAACGTTATCCTCAAAATAGGAACTGCTTGGGAACCAAGTCATTTAGGGTAGGTTAGGGGTTTTTTTTAAAAAAAAAAAAAAAAAAAAAAATCAGAGTCAGAGGAGTTAAATTCCCTCCAGAAGCCACACAACAGTTTCCAATTTCTGTCTCAATTCTACAAGTAGGGTGGTCATCCGACAAAACCATTTTTTGCCACCCTCATGGGTTAACCTTGCAAGCAAACCTCCTTTTTCATCATTTAACAGTATCATACCCCAGATTCTGCCAGGAGGAGAGCCCATTCCCTCCAGTGCCCCAACTTCTGCCCTCAGTGCTACATTCACTGGGTTACATGGGTGTCTGCCCAGTGCTGCTGATTTAGATAACACATTCCTGTAAGTACCGCTGCATATTTTGGCTAAATAATGAAGAAGCGAAGACTAGCAAGACATTGTTGCCAGACTAAATTCATGGCCGAATTCAGAGCAAGAACAAGTCAAAACACGAAGAACAGTGCTATTTCCACATAGCAGTTCCCATTTCTCAAATCTTTCTTAACTTCCCTGTAAGCAACTTAATGGAATCTTGTGATATCCTTAGTAAAAAGATGAAAAATTTCTTCACGGAAAGGGTGGTCAAGCATTGGAACAGGCTGCCCAGAGAGGTGGTGGAGTCACCATCCCTGGAAGTGTTCAAAAAACGTGTAGATGTGGCACTTCGGGACATGGTTTAGTCTAGTCTACCCTTGATTGGTTTAGTGTGGACTTGGTAGTGTAGGTTAATGGTTGGACTGGATGATCTTAAAGGTCTTTTCCAACCTAAACGATTCTATGATTCTAACTGTCAAGTGATGGCCCTTCCAAATCGCTTTGGTTTTTTTTTTTTCCACGCTAGAACAGATACAGTGACATAAACCAGCAGTCCGGGCCACGGGCAACTTGAACGGAGCAAGTCTTCCCCATCTTCTCACCTGCAAGCTTCCCGTACCTGCAGAGGGTCACAGGAGGAGCTCCCACAGGGGACGGCTCCACGCCGCCAGCCAGCCGACCCCCCTCAGCCCACCCTCCGAAGAGACTCCCGCAGCCTCCCCACAGCCCCCCGGCGCATTCGCTACAGACCCAGGCTTGGCCTTGTGCCCGGTTGCACCTGCACGCCCAGCCGCGGCCCCCGGCGCTCCCCGGCCCGGCCCTCACAGAAACGGGCGACCAAAAGCCCCGCTCGGGCCGCCCCGGCCCCGCCGAGCCCCCCGCACCTCCCGCTCGTTCACACGCGGCCCCGCGGAAGGCAGGAGCGAGCACAGGCAGCGGGAGAGCCCGCCTCGCCCCACACTCCGCCGGTTACGGCCCTTCCCAGCGGGAATGCCCTCTCCAGCCGCCGCCTGTCCCGCCCCGCCGGCCGCCCCCCCGCTGCTGCCCACCTGCACAGGTCCCGGTAGGCGTCGCTCAGGGCCGCGGCGGCCCCGCCGCCTCCCTCCAGCCCGAGGGGCAGCAACAGGAGGACGAGGAGGAGCGGGGCGGCGCGGGGCCGGGGCAGCGCCATGCGGAGTTGGGGGGGGGGGGGGGGGGCGGCGGGTGCCGTGGGCGCGGGCCGAGCCGAACGGACGCAGCTGCCCCGGGACGTCAGGCGAGCGCCGGCGACTCAGCGGGCACGTCATGTGACCCCCACCCGTCCGCCCATTCCCCGGTCATGTGGCTGCCGTCATGTGCAGGCGCGGCGCTTCACGTGACGCGCCCCTTTCCCCCTGCCGCGGAGTGGACGGAGCCTCCCGCTGACACCACCCACCGCGCCCCCCCCCCTCCCACCCCCGCACGTGCTGGGCGCGCTCACTGGCCGCGTGCCGTGCCACCGCCCCGCGAGGGCGCGAGCGCGCCCTCGCGGGGCGGTGGCACGGCACGCGGCCGCAGCGCTGTGGCGCGCTCCGGCCCGGCAGTTGGTCAGTCAGTCAGTCAGTCCGTCCGTCCGTCCGTCCGTCCGTCCGTCGGTCAGTCCCCTGGGGCGGGGGCGTAATGGCGGCAGGGTGTAATGGCGGCAGGGTGTAATGGCGGCAGGGTGTAATGGCGGCACCGCTAGGCCGTGCGGCGTCGCTGCGAGCCGCTGAGGGGAACCGGGCGGCCCCCTCCCCGGGATGTCGGCCCTCTGCACCCCCCCGGGTGCGGGGTGCGAGGGCGCGGGGCAGACCTGCTGCCTTCCTCGGCAACGGGTCATCCCTCTGGGAGAAGCAGAGTGCCTGCCCCGCTGCGGGCTGTCGGGAGGGAGGCTCCGGGCCTTGCGCTGGGCGGGCTGGCGTTTGGGTGGGGTTGGGTGTGCGGAGGCTCACCCCGTGAAATCCACTGAGTGGCACGGTGGCTGAGTCGGAGAGACGCTGTTTGGGAAAAGTTAAATGGGGTTTCAAATAAGTTACTCAAAATGTGCTGTGACGTCTTGGGAGAGATCAGAACACTAAACCCGTTAGGGATGGAGACTGAGGCGGCAATGACAGCAACGGCGTTGGTTGTATTGCAAAAATTACTCCGACAGCAGGGAAGCCGGCATGGTGTGGAAATCGTCCCCCGTTTCAAACGGAGGGCAGGAGGGGAGGCTTGCACAAGGCAGCAGCCTCATCAGAGGGAAATGGGAGAGATACTCTCCTATTACCTCTGCCTCCTGGACTACTAAGAAGAGCCAGTCGGCCCAGAGCTTGTACAATAGATTATTTCCAGGATTTAGCAAATCTTAACTAGGGTGCTTAAGATTCAAAAGAGGGACTTGGCATTTAATTTTCATGAAACTGCAGTTAAGAAGCAAAGCACCTTTGAGGGTGGGAAGAGCCATGAAGGTGCGGAGAGAGAAAGAAAAATTACGCTCATTAAACAGACAGCTCTCTTATTTGTGTGAAGAAATTCTGTTCACTAATTATGAATGCTTTCCAAAAGTCATTTGCACAAAGAAACGCAAAAGGCCTGCAGCTGAAGTAGTTTCTGTTTTTCTTGCCCCATTCCCTGACATCCAAAGGAACGATGGCACTGAGGATCTGCCTCTATGGCAGTTTAACCTGATTCCAGGCTGCTGTGATCTACTCCTTTCTTCCTCATCTCTCTCGGTTACATACTCCACCTCTTTTTAGTAGCATTAGTTCTTCTGCAGCAGGGCAGTCAGCTGGTTACAGATGCTGATCTGGCTGAAAACTAACATACTATTTTGATTCTTCTAGGTACGTTTTCAGCAGTATCAGTTTCCTGGCTAACTTGGCTCACTGCATATCTGCACAAACAGAGACACCATCTCAGGAAGGGGGACAGGAAGGCATAGCTGGCGCTGTGGGGGAAGGAGGCCCCGAGTAAGGTCAGCTTTAGCTGCTGTGAAATTTCACGTGACCAGAGATGCCAGAAGTTACAGCTCAAGTCAAGCCAATGGCTCCCCACTGCCATGTGTGGCCTCAGTCCCCGGTCCCTTCTGCCTGTCTGCTTGCACACGATGTGCTTGTACTTGTGTAAAGCTGCTCAACAAAATTCAACTCATTAGTCCAACAAAAAAAATTGCCTGCTGAAAAAAAAGGAATAGTTTTCTGCTGGTTCAGCAGCTGTAGCAGCTTAGTGAAGTGATGAATCCTGGTACAAGGGCAGAGGAGCAAGAGGAAGGTAAAGCCAAAAGAGGACTGCATTGGTTGGTCTGTTCAGCTGTGGTGGCAACTTAGCTTTTAGAGTTATTGCAGCCTAACCTAATAGCAATGTCCTCAGCTGATGAAGAGAAGACCTTCAGTCTTTATGCTGGAAAGAGAGTTGTGACATGAAACAATAATCCTTCTATCTTTGCTCAGAACCTGAGAAAAAAAATTAATGAAAAGGACTGGGTAAATGCTGTTATCCTTGGCAGTTTTCTATTACTATATGATGGATTATTGCTCACTCTTGCTCCTTTGTTTTAGCCTCCAGTGGATTCCTTAAAGCTCCAAATCTGATTACCCAAGAATCCATTGTCTGCTTTTAAGACTGTAGCCTGTATAGTTTGAAGACAAGCTTGATGGCATGAACTCAAAGGCTCAAGAGCAGACAAAAGCAGTAGACTAAAGGAATACCAAGTTTATTATTTCTGTGGTTATGTTTCTTAAACTGTGCTGCTCTGCTGGCAGTATGAGCGTCACTCACTCTAGACAGAGCAATGCAAATACCTAAGACTTACTGGTAAATTCTGTCTCTGCTTACCAAGTTGAATTAAAAATTTATTGACCAGGAAATTCACTGCAGACAGCAGTGCAGGCAGACGTACTGTAGCTTCTGATCTTATTAGCTACCTGAGTTTCTGCAAATAGAGCTTTATTCCTGAAATTATCTTTGTGTGCATTTAAGCATGTGAATGACTCCACTGAAGACAATGTGACTGCTCACCTTGCTAACATTAAGAATGCGTATAACGATCTGCAGTATCAGGGCCTGGCGGTGTATAAACAGTTAATTTCAGTTATCTGATAAGAGCTAAATCAAAGTCATTTACTGACAAAAGAATGAAGACGTTCATAGGAGTTACATTCTTCATTCTGCATACTGCTTTGTATGCGTCAGCCCCTATATTTGCACAAGACTCAGAGGCTTCAGAGCAGTTTCTTTGCATACAGAGAAAAGTATGTGAACAGCTACTGAACAAGAACAGAATTGAAACATCAGGAAAAAAAATCCCAGTTAAAAAGGAAAAAACCAGAAATTCTACTTTCATCTGCGTTACTAATACATATGCATCAACCTAACAATGAATCAAAGTTGCAACACAGCAAGGATAGCTATGGAGCTGCATAAATACTGAAGTATACATTGTAAATACAAATACTTCTAAAATAAAATTATAAAGTAAAAGTTTGCAGATTCCAATCCCGTGCAAAGCATGCAGATTCCAATCCTGTGACTGTTTCCATTTCCTATATATTTTTTTCTAACTTTGGTAATCTGGGGGATCCAGTGTTTCTCTCAAGATCTATGGAATTTCTCCCATGTTTAAAGCTAAGTATGTGCATAAATCTTGGCGGGAGCTATGTGTCAGTCATTTTTGTATCCTAAACTATGTTTTGCAAATAGACAGGAATGTTTCATTCTGAGTATCATATATAAATAATAATTTAAAATATTTATCACCCATGTTTAATGATATTGGCATCTCAGCTAACTGGATACCGTGGGACAGTGCTAAAATATTCTGAAATGTAATCTCATAATCTTACCTTTTCTTCAGGAGAGGCTCAGCACTATGACTGCTAGTTACGTTGCACTAAATCCTGGTATACCTGAAACTCATGCTGAAACTTCCAAGTTCTGGATGGTTTTCAGTAGGCATGGTATCATGAATAGGTGATGAATACATAGGTCCTCTAGGAGTCTTCCTTGTAGTTTACCAGCTGTCAAATGTCACACTTCATGTTCTTCTGATTCACAGTCTTGCTTCATGTGGCCAGTATCAGCTGTGCAGTACAGGCTGGCTGAGAGGCAGCTTGTTTCTACCGTCACTGTCTCAGTTCCCTTTAACACTTATATCTGATCTCTGTCTTTTCAATAAATAGGAACAAAAACTCTTTCAGAATCCAGAGCTGGTTTTACATTTGATTGTGGGAAATTCTTTCTCCAGTGAAGTTTTGACAGTTTGTTCCTAGCTGTCTGTAAGCTCCACTATAATAAAATAATTCTTTTTGTACTTTGTGAAAACTTCATAAGGCTCTTCCATGGAGCCGTGCTGTTCTTCAGAAAGCAGAGGCACCATTCACTGGGTTGTTTGCTCTTCTTTCCCTTTTTCTTGCTCGCTACACCTAAACTTTAGTCTTCCTAATCTCACACCCATTGCCATTATTTCTGAATGTGCCTTGCTCTTTTTGCTACTCATTCAGTTTCTCATTTCACCGTTTCTCTAATTCTTTCTACTCCTTTTCCTTCCTTTTCTGTTCCACTTCTACTCTTCCGTGTTTCTTTCTCTCTAGCATTTTTCAAAGGCAAGCTCTTGATAAGAGTTGCCTCCTGATTTGTTATGATGAGTTATCTTGCTTTAAAACAATTTGAAATAAGGCTGTGAGGAAAACAGTGTCTGATGACCTTGTTTCACAGACTTAGGTTTAGGCTTCCCAATGCAGTTAGAGAGATAATTCATGACATTTCCTAATCTGGCTGATATTGTTCAATGAAACTGTGAAAGAATATCGACTTTGTCTAAACACATTGACTTTATTTGAAATCTTTGTCTTGTTGGGAAAGTCCTTACATGCTGTACTTGGTGTATACACTGAAAAGGGCGCTGGTTTGTGCTGTGGCTTAGAAGATTAGAAGACGGCCCTAGTCAAGGCCGTTCTTGAGTCACTGCCTGAGCAAGTCTATAGCAGCTTTTCTGTATTCCTCCATCTCTTTTCACATCTTTGGTCTAGCTTGCAAGGAATATGACTCTTGGCTATTTATGCTTGGGTCAGAACTCAATATTTTGTAATGATGAAGGATCTGATTCACCAGCGAGGGCCTAGGTTACTTGGTGGACTTGCACCAAGTAGAGCAAGAACTGTAAAATACAAACCACTTCACCACAGTAAACCAATGGTATTTTCATTGGCAGTCAATGAAATTTCACCAGCACAAGTTTTTTATGTCAGAGGAATATGATTTCATTTCTCTGCTAATCCTGTTTCATTTGAAGCGCCTACCAGAAATTTATCACCAACGATTTAACCTCAAAGCACCTTACCAAGGCAGTAAATGTAGAGTGAAAGACTCTTCAGTGTTTTAAACCTTGTTACCCAGTCCTGGGCACTTTTGGTTCAGTGTCAGTCTTCACTCTTTGGTCTGTCTTCTCCCAGGAGCTTCTGTCTGTGTGGTCTCTTGTTGACAGCCATCTTTGAGCTAGCCACCATCCTTCGGTTCTGTGACCTATGCCAATACTGGACAGGCATGCAACGCGAACCTGCTCTTGCTGACCTGGCTGTGTTCCCAGAGAGCATTCTGTCAGACGAGCAGATGTAAGTGTGGTGGTAGCAAACACAGCCCCCACTTGCAAGGCAGGCTTTGGAAATGAAAATGGCCCCAAAATGTATTTGTTATTTCAGAATTATTTTCTGACAGTTCCCTCTATTCCCCTCCTGACTTACATTTGTCAGCAATCTCCCAGGCTGTTATCTGTTGTCATTAACCACGTACTCCAAAAATATCACCATCTCTTTCCAAATATGATAATCTATCATGTTTTACTCTCCAGTAACTTGATTTTTCGAATCACTTTTTAACTTCTGGAGATGAACTGTTTCTCTTTTCTGCATCTGGGACCTCATCTGTAAAATGATTATCTCAATGTAAGTTGCAGCTCAGCACAGAAGGATGTGACAATGGGAAAAGATAACCTCCTGCTCTCTCACCTACAGTAGCTGAAAACAGTTGTTCCTCTGCTGCCAGAGTGCAAGCTAGTACAAGATATATAAAGACCACTTGCCATGGCAAAAACCTGCAGGTATCTCTTGTGGAGCTGAAGTGAATAAATGAAACTTCTTACATCTGGAAGACTTAGTGCCCCACCATGTTGTATTTTTATTCTGACACAATAAGCAAGTTTTCTTTTTCTAATTCAGGAGTTATTTCACCTAATTCCTTAGTACTATGTATGGCAGTAAGTTGTCTTCTGTTCCATTTTCATTGTCACAAGGTAGCTGATAAATTTCTGGTTTGCTTCATTTGTCCTGTATCTGTGTAGTGTGACTTCTTTCCCTTGTAACTGAAGGACACTAAAATGAAAATGGCATCTTCAGCATCACAATTAAAAACTAACAGACTTCATACACAGCAGAGAAATTACCAAATCGGTTTTGTTTAAAGCATCAAGGCTCAACCTATATTTTCTTTCTTCATATTCCTCTCAGGGGAAAGAAGCTATGCAGGACATTTCTTGCATAATGTGCTATTTGTGGAGGACTAAAATATGTGCTATAATTTACTCAGCTGATTCTTCTATCACCCTGTGTTGCTAGAATATATTTCTATATCCTGAGAATATATGTTCTGTCCGTATATACATATTTGTTTTCATAGCCACATTCATAAATATGTTTAGGCCAATATTAAATGTCTTCTAGGTATGCATTTTATTTCCATTACATTTGTCTGTAAAACATTTTAAGGTATCTGAAGTAGAAGAATAAGAAATAAGATTACATGTGAACTCATTTAGAAGAAAAGTAACCATTTCTTTAATAATAGATACCACATTTCCCTGCATGTTTTATATTCACAAGTTGCTGAAGGAGATAGGGTAGAGAAAAATAAATATCAATAGCAATGTATATATGAAGGCCCAGTTAAGCCATTACAGGATTAGTGCCAAATAGCAATGTTGTATAAATGGTTTCATTAAAGATTCACAATAGATTGTACATGTAGATCACAAGACAAGAAGGAGATCTGCAAACTGCACTGTTTTGAATCTGTAATATCTCCACCTGAGTCAGTGGAAGTAATCCAAATTTTCTTTACCTTTTTTCAGTCAGAACCTGAGTTAAATGAACAGAACACATGTAAATATGATAATGAATGTGCTAAGAAATATGCATCAGATGGACAAGTGTCTTGAAGAGTTTTCTGGCATTTTCTCATGTACTGACATGAAATTTAAAGATATGATAAGTGTTATTATGGGGAAGGCAATCTTACAGTTCACCCTTACTGAAGTGAATAAAAACTGTGGTGGAAAATTTACTAGAGATAAATATTGATACTTCCAGACAGTTATTTCCTTAGCAGCTGAAAAAAAGTAATATTAGGAAATATCACATATGTTCTCTCCCAAAATAGGATGGAAGGTTTGTGCCACACAAGTGAGAAAATAGTTTTATCTGTGTATTATTTGCCTTAACTTTCATCGCCACAGTGTTCTAATGTGCGCTCAAGCCTCAGGGCATGTGCTCTGAAAAAGGTATTGGAGAACCTGCTGATTTCTGATGTGCTAGCACCAATTCATCTTTGAAGCCTTCAGTAAAACTGCTTGGAAGAATTTTCTACATCTTTTCTTCTTGCTGCTCCACACAAAGCAACGATGAGGAGACTGACACTGTGTTTGATGATTGGGAAGTGGTACTGAGAGCTTGTTCAGTCCATCTGGAAGTGTTTTGTTATCCTAATGCTACAGGAGGTACATGATCTCATGAGCATGGCCAAGAGAGGAAGGTAATGGCTGCAGTCTCTGAGGAGACAGGGTGGGAGGCATCCGATCTCTGCAGAATTTTACAAGTCTTGTGCTGGAGATCAAGCTGGAGAGAAGTATGAGCGGAGTACACAGTAGGAAGCTCAGGATGGATAGAAAGATGAGAGATGCATGTCATATATTTTGCTGTGATTGCCCAAGGACTTAAAATAGCTGTACTGTAGGCTTAAAGTCTTCTGCTATAGGGATTAAACAAGGGAGAGCCCACAGGATAGCACACACAGTGGCTGAATGATGCTTTGGGAGGTGACATCAAATCCAGATGGGGAAAAGTAGAGATAACAGTTTCTCAACGTTAAAGGCTGCTAAGAAACAGAGGCCAGTGTTGTGCTCAAAAAGATAGATGCTAACAGATAAATGAACCAGAAGAGAGCTGATAATAAAGAATGTAGTTAGCAAATAGAGCTATATTTACAGAGTACTTCAGCCATGCCAAGGCTGGCAATAGAGACACTGTTCATTGCTCCGACACTGGTCTGACTGGCCCAGCCTGTCCCCTGACTAGGGGCAGGTCCCTTCCAGGCCAAGCCCGGGGAAAAATTACCAGAATTAGCCAAAACAAAAATCGACAGTTGTGTATATTTATTTCACCAAAATAATTACACTTTGCTGTAGTATGTAATTGAGTATCTTCAGTGAGCTCAGAGTAATAGAGAGAACTTTTTTTCCTATAAATAATATAAAAAAGTTATACCTGAAACATGTATGTCACTCTTTGAGTCAAAAAATAAATCCAGATAGACCAAAGACAACATAGAACATAAAACACCCTCCTCCAATACATTTAAGCAAATGGTTCTTTCTTCTGAGATAGAACAGTGACACCAGGGTGTTCACTCCATCTTCTGCACATAGCTGTTAGAAGTTTTACATCTCTTTGTAGACTCTTTATACATAAAAATACTTGCTACTATAAATATTTCAATTTATTCTTTACATCAACAATCTGTTACCTTTTATCATTAAGATTAATATTTATTTGGTATAATGTCCAATTGTCAAGGCCCATGTTTGTCATAAAGTAAATACTTAATGGCATAAATAAATACTTGATTTAAAGTTACTCCTATTCTAGAGACACTTTGTGTCCAGCTCTAAAAAAAAAAAAAACAAACCAAAATTAGTTGCGTAGTGTCACTTCTTGCTTAGTGGTGTTAGAATGATAGAATCCAAGTAAGAATTTAGTTCTCCTACCCTTGAGGACAATCCTTCAGGGTGACCGTGAAATACTAAGGTACAGACTATAGAGGAAAGATAAGTAGACAGTGTTAGTGGTGGAATAACTATAGCAAATTGAAGAAAGTTCAGGATAAAGATCACTATAACAAATTAACATGTTAATCTAAATTTCAAACCTATGGACTAAAATTCCAAAATTCCAAAATTTCCGTATCACTGACTGCCCAGCCAAGTTGCTGGCGGCAATCAGAGGTGCTGTGAAGGCAGAGCAGAGGGCAGTAATGTGAGGCGGGAGCTACCCCACAGTAGGGTGACTGTCATGTCAGAGCGTGGGGCCAAGGCGACTGTTTCAGGTAGCCAGTGACTCTCCATGGGGCTGCTGGCGCAGGGGCCCGTGAGGAGAAAAGCATCCCCTGACTTGACTAAGTAGCATATAGGACCCGGTTCAAAGTGCCGCTGTCAAAACATTGCTGGGCAGTAGCTACTATAATACATTCAGATCCTTGCAGGAGCAACCAAATTATGTACAATTGCACTTAATGTCAAGAAGGGAGATCCTTAAAAGTGAGGAGATTTTTTTTAAAAAAGGAAGCTGAGGGGGAAATAGCTGTTTGGAGGTACCACAGAGATCTGTTAAATCAGAAGTGGCACAGAAAGGCTGGTCAGAGCAGATTGTTCATGTTTTTCCAATACAAGAATTAGGGGCATTAAAAGATCTAGGAAGTGGCAGCTCAAAACAACCTCAAGGAGGGTATTTTTCAGGAAACAACTAAGCTGTGAAACAGAGTTTCACAAGTTTTGTGTTGAAGACACAAAAAACTTGCATGGCCTCCAGTGGAGGTCAATGTATTTGTTGAAGAGAAATACATTGAAAGTTACCAAATGCAAGGATTTCTAGACTGGGAAGTCTGAGCTGAAAACTGTTGAAGGCTTGGAGAGGATGAGAAGGAAGTGTGATATGTGTTTTCCCTGTTTCTCCTCTGTAGGCATTCGCTTGTGACCACTGCTGGAGATAGGATTTGGGGCCAGATGGACACTGACACGTCCGCTCCCTCTCCTTTCCTACCCTCAATATTTCTGAAACAACTAAACAACTAAAGCAAGGATTCTAGAAATATTTACTCTACCAGCAGCAGGTCCAGTCTGTGCATTTAATGCGGCAAGAGTCCAGTTTGGAAAAAAAAATAGGTTGTAATCATATAATTAAAAATTGAATTATTATATGCAAGGCAGTAGTATTAGAATCACACAGGCTACCTCATCTCAATAGTTCTCTGAATTCAGAGTTTTGCACCTACAATACTTCTCTTTGAATGTGGATCCTGGTGATTCATCTTTTAGGCTTGTAGAAGTCAACTGGAAAAGCAAAATAATTCCATGTGGACATCGCATAAGCACCTGGGCAACCAAATGGAAACCAAACTGGCCTTCCTGTTGTGTAGGTAGCTAGAAGCTCCAAGTAGTGGATTTGAATAAATGATTTCTACATGGAGTTAGGAAGAGAAGCAGCAAAGCACACACATGACAGGCTACGTATTATGGCAGCTACACACAAGCTCACACTGATTTTCTGCTGTCCCTTGACCTAGGTACCATCTGAGAATACCCTCTGCTGACCGGTATCATCATGGCAATATCAGCAGGCCACGAATCCCACTGCTTGAACTAAAGGAGCAACTGAAAGCCGCAGGCAGCAGCTGTCCTTTCTGCAGGAAACCATGCAGTGCTGGGGCAGGAGAGGTGGGTGCTCAGCTGGGTCTATCACCCCCTGATACCCACTGGGGGCACCGAAGGGGTGCACACCCCACTGCAAGGACCAGAATACACAGCCCAGGTCTAGCATAACAGGCTAAGGGCTGCGGGTATTTGCAGGTCAGGGAAGCAGTGCAGGGAAAGAACAGGGAAAGAATTGCAGAATGTAGAGGACGAAAGTCAGCTAAGGATTCAAACAGTCTCCCTGGGCACCGTCTCATCAGGCATCCGTGACACAGGGAACTCAAGGAGCCATATGTAATCCCTTGTACTGAACCTCTCTGCTCACAAAACCCAGTGTGTAGATCACCCTCCCCCTGAGACTGGAAGGGTGAGAGGACTTGGGAAGGAATCTCTCCCAGGTGCATACAGAGCACAGCATCACAGGCTCCCAGAGGATGAAATTACCTAGCACCTTGCTGGAGATCTATCTAGGACTTTTTGGAGGATCCTGCAATTGAACTGGCCCTCCTATCCTCCCCCCGTGAAAGTGACCTGAGGCATTATGTCAGGAAATGCTGTACACTTGTAGATTATTCTCACGCTAGGAAAAGGAGTAAGGGGAGGTTTTGATCTACATCAGCAACCAGTACAGCTGAAATACCAGCTTCCCATAGAGGATTTCCCAGGCTAAGCTCCAGGCTAGAAGTAAACTGGGCAGTATGTTCTTTCTCACCCCTCTGCCCTTGCTGTCACAAGGATCATCCACAAAGTCTGCGAGTTATAGAGGAGAGCTGCTGCATAAACTCATTGCATCATCTTGGACAGGAACCCGTACAGCAACCTGCCCCGTGTCATACTCTCCAGACAGGGGGTAGCTACAACAGCAAAAAAACTCCATGCGGTGCCAAGGGAGGTGACTTCCCTCTCTGCATTTCTGACCACACTTTTATATCCCACAACATTCATTAGTAGAACAGAAGTGTGGTAAAGAGAGCTTTAATAAAGTAAGCACTATACTAGGCATTTCTTCCATGAACAATTCCTTGTCGTGACTGCACAGCAAAATTGAGTCCTTACTGCTCTAAACATTACAAGAGATAACCAAGAGATAGCTGCTCTTCTGAAGTATATATAGTGTAAATGTGAAGGCACAATGCTGGAAATAAAATAATATAATCCTTATTTTATAGGCAGGAAAGGGGGGACAGAAAAATTAGATGCCAAGACTGCATTAAAACAGAACCCACATCTCTAAACTCCATGGCTAGTACTTTACCCACAAGACAATCTTTCCATTGTGCACCACTGAAAGTGCTTATTAACACCATCTGATCTGCACAGGGCTATTTCACCCTCTTCCACAGATGCAAATAATTTTTAAAAATGTAAGCTGGTGGAGAATCACATTCTTGTTGTGCAACAAATGAAGTGTCATATTTTCCTTGTTTTTTTTTTAAATCATGGAATAATGTGCTTATCAGTTCCCCTTGTACTGCAGCCAGTCTGCACAGAGAAGAGTCATCAGGCACTGTGATAAAGAAGAACATCCCTAAGGTATTTTTATCTGTGGACTGGGAAATGTTAATCATTTTTCAACTACTAGCTGTTCACTCTTACTCGTCCTTCTGGATGTTCATGTCATGATGAATGTTAATTTTGTCTGCTCTGTGAGTCTGATCTATGGACAGTTGTCCAAATTCTGAAACATTTGAGGGCATGGCCAGACACAGGTGAAAAAAGGTAAGAAGGTAAAAGTCCTAGAGCACCTATTCAGCTCACGAGCACTTGAATTGCCCTGCTGTGTATTATTGCCTCTTCAGATCTACTGCCCTGGCTGCATGCATGGTGATCCTTAACCCAGAACTGTCATAATAATCTGGGTATGTTTAAGCACTGTGAATAATATGCCTTGTCTCACCTGAATCACTTTGAGAGAGCTGCGTTACACATGGGGTTACAGTGGAAGAATGCTTCTCCATGTGATTATTGTAAAGGGTCTTGAGGTATGGGTAGGGAATGGCTTTAGAGAAGAGTCGGGGGGGGGGGGGGGGTGGGCTAGATCTCCCCTAGTATTCAAGTTTAAGGCATTTATCAGTGTTGACAAATTCCCTGATGGTCCCCCAGCCCCCAGCAGGTGCATGCACACACATGCCACATGTATGTGGACATCCCACACACTCATTCCCCGTGACCCTCCCAAGGTGTCCACAGCCCTGCTTGCCGTATCCTGCACTTACCATAAGCAAGGGGAAGCTTCTCTGCTGATTTTTCATTCCAGCAGTACAGTAGATCACTGCCCAAAGAGAGAAGCAAACTGCACTCGTCTACCACCTGAATCAATAGAGGTGACTGGCCTGGGGCTAGAGTTTCAAAGAGAAAAACTGGGGCAAATAGAGGGGCTGTCATAGATAAAGGTTTCGATGGAGTGAGGGAATTAGGAAGATATAAGAGTAACCTTTCCTTTTCCTGAGTCTTTTCTGCAGTGACACACTGCAACACTTTAATGTAAGGAGAAAAGGGCACATGCATAGAAGGAATATTTGTCGTTCTGAGATCTCTTCTCTATGTGAATTCCCATCCGATCCTCAGTCTTAACCTACCATCTTCCTTATTCCAGGACTGGCAACCTTTCAACAAAGGAGGGGTAGGTTGTATTTTTCTTTCCCCAGTTAGCTATTAAGTGTGCCAATGGAAACTTGGCGGGTAGCTGAAGATACTGCTTCTGCCTGTGGCAGGAGGTCTCGGTTCCTGCTGAATTTGGAGCTCCATGGGGGCCAGAAGCAAATGCGTCTCCCAGATGCCTCTTTGAAAGTGCCACAGCTCTCTGACTGCCCAGACCCCCCACCTTCTGTGTCTGTGTGATAAACCTGACCTAGCCCTGTCCCTCTCCTTGCTGTTATCTTCCTCTCTGCTCTGCAGTTTGGCTATAGTTGGGCAAGTGGCCCTGGGAATTAAACACCACAAAATACCAGCCCCGGTACCCTGGCATACAACAGAAGGAGGCAGTCAGCTGGAATGGTGTGGCTGGGGTGTAGCCCCAGTTGTGCTTTGTGTGAGGCACCTTTCTTTTTTTCTGTTCATCCAAAACCGATTGTTATAAAATAGACCACACAGGGAATATCTATTTTGCAGAGAACAGCTAAGTACTGAATACGTGGCTGGGACAGCAAGTGTTGGGACTGACTTTCTCACAGACTCCTTGAATAACTAAACATACAGGAACACTGACATTTTGGGGATAAGCCAGCCCCACCCTTCATAATTAGGGCAAAAGTTCTCTGTGAGTTGGCAACATCCCTATGTTGCCAGCTACTCCTATGTGTCAGGTACCAAATTATCCAAGGACCCAGAGAAATGGGAATTACGCAACATATACTTTAGAAAGAGCCTCTGAAGTAGCCCCTTAACCACAGAGGAACTTGACCATTTAGTGTATACTTAAATGTCTTGCCAGACCAAAGCTACACTTTATGTTTGTGGGTATGTACGGGGACTTACTCTCATACGTGGATTTCTTCCTCTGTTCCCCCCGGGGAGCAGCTCTTTTGCGCACTTAAACAAGCTGGAAACAGTCAAAACTAAATCCCAGTATGTAACATGAATCCTGCGTTTAGTGGGTTTGACTTTTAAAAATGTGAATACACACAGGCCCTGATGACTTCAATAGCATTTATGGGAGCTCAGTGCTTGTATAAACGTCACACTATTTATAACATATTTCTGTGTCCTTTTTTTATATTCTCTGTTGGCCTGTCTCTTTTCCACTGTGGTATCTTTGACTGACATAGTCACATCAGGATGTAGCATGTGTTTGAATAATTAAGAAAATACAAATAAAAGTTATCTTTATTCTAGTCCATAATTTTCCATTGCTCAACCACCAAAGATAACAGTACCATTTCACCACTGCTTTTTACATTCTATGGAAGAAAAATACTTTTAGTTTTGCAGTGGTTTATTAAACCTTCCAAGTCCAATTATTAGCCCCTAGAGTTTCCCCCCTAAGCTTTAGAAAATTGTTTCAGCTATATCCAAACTCATGCCAACTTCCTGGCTTCTCGGCCGCAACCCATCAGCGAGTGCTCTACTAAGAACCACTTTGAGGCTCTCCTTGAACCTCTTCTTCTTGCTGCTTCCTACGAAGAAGTAAACAAGGGGGTTGATGCTACTGTTAACGGTGGAGAGAACAATGGTGACGTGGTTCTGCTGGCTGAGCAAAGACGACCAGTGGTGGTAATTGAGAAGATACAACAGCCTCATAGGCATGGCAAAGATGAGGAAGACAATGACTGTGGCCACAATGATGATGTAGAGCTTTGACGAATGAGGTCTCAGGGAGTTACGATGAATCCTGATAACCAAGATCAGGCTGGACAGAATCATTAGAGGAATGAAGATCATGAAAGTCAGGATCCATGTGAAGATGAGCAGTGCCTGGCAATGGTTGCCATCGTCGAATTGTTCCTTTGGTGAATCATCTTTGCATGTTACGTATTCAGCTACTGTCATCAGAAAAGACAGAGTCCAGAGAATTGCACACACAATTGCCGATTGGTGCTGTGACCGGTGGCATCGGTACCAGATGGGGTAAACAATAGACAGACACCTCTCAATACTGATGGCTGTCAGGAGATAGAGACCAGTATTATATCCAAGAAGGAAGACAATAGATAGTGTGGTGGTTATATAATAGTAAAAACCATATGCAAATCCAAAACCAGCAATGTAATCAATTGACAGAATAAATGTACAAATCAGTAAGGAGATGTCAGCAATGGACAGGTGTGTGATGTACGCAGTGAATGGGTTTCTTTTGATCTGGAAGCAGAGGCACCAGAGGACAATTCCATTTTCACAAAAACCCAGGAAGGAGATGATCATAATTACCCAAAGTGGGGTCAATATCTCCCAGACCCTTTCCTGTGTAGAAATGTTTCTGTGCATTGAGATGTTCTCTGTGCCTTCGCTGGGATGAAACGTTATGTTTGACTCATCCATGGGGAAAGCTCAAGTTTGGATAGCACAGCTCTTCCTTCTGTAAATATGTATAAAAATATACTGTGAGCATTGTGTGCTCCTCCCCTCCCCTTTTTCTTTCTGTTTTGTGGACCCTCATATTCTGGTCATATCTGAAAGCCTTAGCAAAAGCAAAACCAGGTTTCATATACTGATGCTAGCTGAAACCCAGCTGGAACTACTCTTGGCAATGTTAAAGATTGCTAAGCCCATCATGCTAGCAGAAATCCTGAGCTTTCTTCTCTACAGGGTTCATCATATGAGTGCTAAACCACAGCAAAAGAGATACCCTCAAAGAGCTCTTGGACATGCAACGTCTCCATCACATTGCAAAGTTTCATGATATAGTGGTCACAGATAACATTGGTGGTTCTTGTTACAGCCCTAAATTGTTCCCAGACAGGTCTATTCAGCTCCCGTTGAAGCTAATGGGATTAATTTTAAGTTAAACGTGTATTTCAAGTGAATTTGGCTCACAAGTCTTTTTTTCTTCGTTTGGTTTTTTTTTTTTCCTAAATTGATACCAATGTCATTTTTCCAGGAGGGGCTTTAAATAAGTAAAAATAATACATAGTTACTCAGCATTGTATTCCCTCCAAGTACAGAGGTGAAGGGAAAGCAAAATGCCACTGTTTTGAGACAGTCATTTTTGACCAGCTTTAAGTGTCATTGATCATAGCATAACATAATTTAACCATGTTTACACACTCTGAGCACTTAGCACAACTGCAATATCCTGCAAACATTACAAATCCAACCCATCACAAGGAGAAGTAGTTGTTCAGGTTCTCTGTCATTGTTACAATGGTTATAACTGTTGTTTTGCCGAGTTATGGAACAAGTTCTCCTTTTGTATGTCATCTTTTATCTCATAACAGAGAATTAGCAGCATTGGCTTCAGCTGATTTCCATATGAGTATTTCATGTCCCCTTCCCTGTTAACTTCCCAGCTGCCCTGCGATGATACAGAGTCACATTCAGGACCCTTGCTGATTACTGATGTTACCAGGGACTAACTGTTGGCAGTAAGCTTGCCCAGCTGACTTGGTTCATCCACATAAGCAGCCTTCTTCATTAATATGCCATAATGGGAATTTACCCATATCCTCAAGCAGTTAAGAACATCAAACCCAAAGTAAAGAAGTTTTACCGGGGCTACCTTTTGCAATGATTATTTAAACAGAGCCATTCACCCCAGTCATAAATCTTCTCTCATGAGCCCTGGGTTTCCTGGGTTCAAAATAGCTTAAGACACAATATCACAGTCTAAAAAAGAGCATTCAGTAAACAACCTGGGAAGCCTTAGGGCTTGCTGGCATTTAAACCTGCACAAACATGTTAATGATGATCCCACCTGGATGTTGACTGTGCCACCATCTGAGACTCAGTCAGAGGGAACAAATAACATAGCTGGAAACGTGGTAGAGAAGTGAGTGTGAATGCAACAAGTAAATGCAGTGACCAGAATGGATGGCAAGCCTCTCAAAAGCAGTGTTCTGCAAAAACTGCAGAGGGAAGGTGCTCAAACACTGTGCTGCTGGAAGTGTAGTAAAGCTTCACAGGAGAAATGGAGAGGAGAAGCTACTTCAAGTGTTAAAACAAATAGGAAAGGAAAAAAAAGAACAGTACAAAAAGACTCAAGAAAGTTCTTAATTCATATCTCTGTATAAATGGGGTATTTCTGTCTGGAGAGTAAAATGAAGAGGAAAAAGTTCTGGACTTACTAAGGTCATTCCCATGTGAGAGCATCCAGAGATGAGAATTGAAAGAGTCCTCTCCTTCCAGATACATCCATGGTCTGTTCAGATTTCCCTGAAGCTATTGAAGAACTTCCTTGAAGAAGCTGAAGGTTACCTTCTCCAACCATTTGCCTTTGGTAAGGAGGGGAAGCAAATAGTGACTCCGACCATGACTCCCTCAAAAAGAAGCGTGCAGTTCTCCCATTGCTCCAAATGTCTGAGGCATGCCAAGCAAAGGGCCCCAGGCTCATCATCTGAGGCTGTGCTTCAAATGGCATCACTCAGTAACTGGCAAGTCATCTAGCTGAAAGCCTGGGAGTTAACTCTTGTGGGAACTGAATGGCAGTATATGGAAAGTTGTCCTGAGCTGCTACAATACCAAGAGACATAGTTTAAACAAACAAGCACAAAGCGAGTAGGAAATCTATTTGAGGATGATGAGATCTGAAGAACGAAAAATCTCAAATTTAGAACTGTGCTGCCAAATGCTATCTAAAATAATACAAGCTGATTCATAAATTTGTCATATATTTTTTAATATGAGGAAACAAGAAAACAAGGAAAACAGAGGGGGGAATGAAAGAGAAAAAAGAAAGGAAGAAAGAGAAAAAAGATAGAAGGTGAGAAAAAAGAAAGAGGAGGAAAGAGAGATAGAAAAGAGAAGGAAGGAAAGGAGGGAGGGAGCGAGGGAGGAAGGAAAAAAGGCAGGAAGGGAGGAAGGAAGGAAAAATGGAAGGGAGGGAGGGAAGAAATCTAATTCACAGAATGAAGAAAATAGACAGAAAGAAAGAAACCACAGAGCAAAGAAAATAGCCACATCATTGTGTTAGTCTCATACATCCATTCGTCTTGGTAAAAACTGTATCTTGAGATTATTTTACAAAAAAAAACCCAGCCATGCAAAGTGAAAATCTGTTCTTGAGATTTAAACAGTCTCCCCTGAAAAGTTCAAACAGGCCTAGGAGCAGATAAACTCTTTGAAAAGTCCCCTGAGGATGTCCCCTGCTTTTGCCCCAAGTATTAGGTTGTTTTTATATTCAGTTATTAGCAGAACAAACATTCTTAGCCAAAAAAGGAGAGAGTTTGCTTGGTCTTCTCCTTTAGATGTTTCACTAAAACTACCAAATCCCCAAATGGGAGAAACTACTAACTAATGTGAGAAATAAATGACCCCAAAGGGAGGGTCAGAATAAAGTTAGGAAAGAAACAGAGTGAAATAAAAGCAACTTCTAATTGCTTTTGTTGGCTTAAGCTGTAATCCACCTTACATTCAATAGCTATGGGACCAGAAATTTCAAGCTACCTCTGAAAGAGAAAAAAACCTGTTCCTTTCCCATAGGATGAGCTATGCATATGAGTAATGAGAAGGGTCATTGTAAGAACATGTTAACATGTCAAGATTGACCAGGTACCCGGGTTTGTAGCCCACTCAGTCTGCTGCACAAATGCAATCCAAAATCAGGGATGCCCTGGCCCCCATGTCTCCACGGGGTGGGTGGCTTATGAAACCACTCTCACATGCACGCAGGACCTCCTCCATGACTAGTCCCTGGGGCACCATCAGTCATCATCTACATGGCCAGAGCAGCAGAGTGAAATCTGGTCTTGAGAGGAATAGATCACAAACACAGCTTATCCTTGGTGACTTCAGGAGTAACAGGAAGGTTGAATAGCACAGGGGAGCCCCACACCTGCTGACCATTAGAGTGTTTATATCACATGCTGCCAAGAGATAGAGTGGCTATTTCTGAATCAGTTTAACTATTCAGGTATTGAACAAGGGGACTACAATAACAAAGCGTGGAACCCCAACAGATCTTGGGACTAGAAATTAGTATCAACCATAAAGACATGATGGGCAATATAGACTCTGTTAGTCTCAATCTAAACTGAATATACAGCAAAGTGTGACATGAATAATAATTTAGCCTAAAAAATTTCTCTCATACATTAACCTGGTGGGACAGAACAGCCTTGCAGCGGATGTAAATTGAATGTACTAACACTTTCAAATATCCTGTATGTACCAAGCTAGCAGTGTTACCTTTTTATCATTTTGCTTTGAGCCTTTGAATAATTTCACCTTGTACCTCTAATTCCTGGAAGCAGAAGGCAACCTGCAAAGAACTTGCAATTCATTCATTAAACAAAACTCAACAACCTAGGATTTATAAACCAAATTAGAGGGGTTTATGTGGTTGATACAGGTACCAGTATATAAAAGACCCTCTGTGTACCTGAGAGTCAGATCTCCTAATTATATACTCACATGAGCCATGACAAAAACCCCTAAGGGATGAGCTTTGGCAGCACTTTCAGGCAGTGCAATTTTTCCTGATGGTCATTCAGTCATTACCACTTCCCAGCTGAAATTCATTCCATAATTATTCAGCTCAAACAAAGGTTAGGAGTTGGGCTTATGTTTCAGAGGAGTGTGGACTGAAGAGCTGGGCTTAAACAACTAACAGAGGGATACAGTGGAAAACTGAGGGGTTGTAAGATGACCAAAGCCCAAACAGAGGGCCCTAGTGTGCCATGGAGAGCAAACAGAGGACTCTGGGGCACACTGGGGACAAATGCGTGGGTCCTAAATGTCTTAAGATCCATTAAGACTCACAGATACTAGAAGAGCCAGAATGATTTATGGTTACTCATCAATAGGTGACATGAAAATACTGTTAAAGTAGGAGTTAGGCTTAGGGTTAAGGTTACCCTAACCCAAAACCTTCGCCTAGCTGAGTCTTCAGTCATTAGCAGTCAGTCCCCTGCAAAGCCTCACCAACATTTTGTTCCCTATCTCCCTCTTCATGAGAAATTGCCATGAGTCCTTCACACAACCATGCTCATTCAGACAGCTCCTATCTTCAGCCACTCTGAATGTGAGGAGGTCTCCTCCATCTTTGGGTTTCAGAGGCTCTTCAACTGTCTGTAGACCTACCCTTCAGTCCTAACGTGTAGCGGGTAGCAGCTCTTACCTTGGGGGCAGTGGGGTCTGTCCCCAGTGGAAATCTACCCTTGCTAAAATCATTCTGAGTCTTATTTCCCTCTTGGGCCAGTCACCAATGGCACAAACACTAGCACCAAACCCAGCATCGTCACACATCAGAAGAGAAAATACACTGCACCTGCCTGCTGGCAGCCCCACCAGCTACCAAGCATTAGGGCCACCACTGCTATGTAGTGTAAGACAATACAGGAAACAGTATTTTCATTCTACATTTTCATTTTATATATGTAAGACAATACAGGAAACCATTGGGGAAAGAATAGGGTAAGAATAGAAGTAATACATAGGCATATATGATTAACTAGTATAGGCAGTTTAGATCATTTTAGCTGTAGTTGTGCCAAGCAGAAGTTACAGGATTAGAAAATATGAGACACATGACAGAGATGAGTCAGAGCTTTCCATGAAGAAAAAGTTTGATTGCCAAGTAGCCAATATACTTAGCTTTTACTTCGTTTAGGTTGAGATAAGATAGTGTGGTTGCATCCAGTTACCTCGTATAGACTAAGACATTTTGTATTACTGGTAAAGATAATGAAAGAAGTGTCTGGTACCATGGTGCTCTATCCTTCAACCTGTGTTGTTTCTGGAGGTTCCAATCAACAGATGTCCAAATCCTTCTTGAAACAGAACTGCTGGTCAGACTAAGTTATGTGAACTGTCTGCCCTAGTAAGAAAGACTGTGCTCAAATAACCTTTACTCCTGATTGTACTAATCCGCCTGTCTTCTTTCTTTTACCCCTCTTTTTATTTTCATTCTGTATCACATATTCATCATTTACATGCATTTGCAACATATCACAGAAATTAGCCATTATTCTTTATTTGCTCTCTGCTCTGCAGGAACAGGTGGTTAGGTAAAATCCTTGATGCTTGTTACTGTGAGATTTTAGTGTCTTTGGTTGGGTTCACTCAACACTCATGGGTTTTCAGCTGAAGTCTGGCAGTCCACCTATCTCCCTATACTCTGCCCCTACATGCAAGAGAAATAACTATGGTGCTGAGGATCCCTTGTATTGCAAAATTACTTAAAAGGATGATAACTGCTGTATGGAGGCACCAGTACTTCAAAAAGTCAAGGTAGATGACATAGGAATTGTTGACAGCCTTTTCTGAACACTCTTTGGAGTCAGCCAGGATAGGTCTGTAACTCCTTAGGGCAACACCTTTACAAGTCATCTCACAGTGTGCTTGCAAATGCAGCTACTGTGTATGGTTGTAATTAGGTAATAAGCAGTAAACAACAAGAGCTTTGTAGTGACATGACTGAAAGAGCTGTGTATTGCTATATGATGCTGGGATTTAATAAACGAATTTCCATCTGAACTGTGAAAGTGGTCTAAAAGGCCATGGATTAATTCAGTATTTTAAGATCAAAATTTCATTGTGGATAGCACACTGTGGTTCTGCAGGGAAACTGTAGCCCAGTTTTCTCATGTCTCATTTCTCCTTTATTGGATTGAACCTCCCACAGTGCACCATGGAATAGGACTTTGTAATACAATCCTCTTTTCTCTTGCTGTCCGATTGGGAGCCTGATTGAGGTGAACAAAAGCACAGTGCATCAAAACATCATTTCAAAAGGGAAATACTTCTTTCTACTTTAGGATTTTTCCCAAATGTTGAATTTTTAAAACAAAGAATCTCAAGTAGCCAAACCTTTTTCCTTGGAGTAAAGTTTTTCTATTATTTTTAAACCCCTTCTAATACTAGTCGCTTTTCAAAGACAAAATATAGACTCAGAGATAATTTGTATTTTTCAAGGTGATCCAGCTTGAACACAAGTGCAAAACAAGCTCATGCAGTAGGTTTACTGCATAAAGCCAGAAGGTCACTGAATGAAAACACTGAACTGCCTGTCTCTTCTATCAAGCATATATACCTGGAGTGGATCTAGAATCCTGAATGTTGTGGTTTAGCCCCAGCCAGCAACTAAGCACCACGCAGCCGCTCGCTCACTCCCCCTACCCCGATGGGATGGGGGAGAGAATCGGAGGAGTAAGAGTGAGAAACACTCCTGGGTTGAGATAAGAACAGTTTAATAATTGAAATAAAGTAAAATAGTAATGATAATAATAACAATATAATAATTATAATAATAATAATGATATCCAAAGCAAGTGATGCACAATGCAATTGCTCACCACCCACCGACCGATACCCAGCCAGTTCCCGAGCAGCGATTGCTGCTCCCCGGCCAACCCCCCCCAGTTTCTATACTGAGCATGACGTCATATGGTATGGAATAGCCCTTTGGTCAGTTTGGATCAACTATTCTGGCTGTGCCCCCTCCCAGCTTCTTGTGCACCTGGCAGAGCATGGGAAGCTGAAAAGTCCTTGACTAGTGTAAGCAGTACTCAGCAACAACTAAACCATCAGTGTGTTATCAACATTCTTCTCCTACTAAATCCAAAACACAGCACTATGCCTGCTACTAGGAAGAAAATTAACTCTATCCCAGCCGAAACCAGGACACTGAAATATCAAAAAAAAAGCCATTATAATTTCTGCAAAAGGATATTTTTAAAGTGTAGCAAGAGTACAAAACAATGATTCTGAGGGTGGAAAGCATGAGGCCTGTGTGTACTCTGTCTCAGACTTCCTCATCTTCATCAGAATTCCTCCTCTGCAAAATGGGAGTAACATGGGAGCACTGGGAGGGTAACTTCAAATCTGTGAGATGCTTAGCTAACATAGTAATATAAATATTAAAAATACAAGGAATTCACCTACTACTTGAACCTCACTAACACAATAAGAACAGAATCATAGAATCATAGAATGCTTTGGGTTGGAAGGGTCCTTTAGAGGTCATCTAGCCCAACCCCCCTGCAGTGAGCAGGGACAGCTTTAACTAGATCAGGGTGCTCAGAGCCCCATCCAACCTGACCTTGAATGTTGCCAGAGTTTAATTCTATTACAGTAAAAACAAGTGGTCTTGGCTTTTTTTATTTTTCCAACTTTTCCAGCTTTCTCCTTTATACCTGCAACAGAAATGGGACAAGACGCTCAGCTGTGGTAAGTCATCTCAAAGCCATGGAAATCAGTGTCAGTAAACGAGGTAACAATTCAGCCCCTGCACATGAACAAAGGCTGCTCTTGAGGACTGCAGGTTCAGGATTTCTAGCTTCTGCAGTGATGTGGTAGTACATCTTGCCAAAGCTTCAGCATGAACATCTATATTGGCTGTGTCGTCAGTTTGCTTCCAGAAACAGTATTGACTTGTCCTCTTCTGTTCATACGTTGGTTTGGTAACAGCATTTGCTCTGCAGAATTGAGATAACACAAAATAAGTTAGGTGGTGAAAAACAACCAACTGAATTGCAGCTGGAGATAAACAAACTGAAGTTCTGCATTTTTTAAGAATTCCACTTCTTCCTGCATCAAAACATCAGGTTCCTTCTTCCTCTGAAGTGGAGAGGTTAAAGACACCACTGCATTTTCCCTCCCCTTAACAGGGACTTCCAGCAACTACAAGGTGTTCAGACTCACTTGAAGGCTCAGTCTTTTGTTAATAAAACTATTTTCCTCAGAATTTAGATGCTCCAGGGACTATTGCTGCCTCTATTTCCTGCTAAACACATTTCCTAGGACTATGTTTTTTCTTCCTTGTCATGCTTTCCCTTTATCTTTTGATGTCAAGGACACACGGTTTTTCTTGCCCTATGAGCAACACACCAGCATTTCTGTGTGGCTCTTGGCCATGCAATAGGTGCTGCTGGCCACAGTGGAGCCAGCCGCAGGAAGGGCGTCGGGGCATGTCGCAGGTGGGCAGTCATGTCTGCTTGCGCACCCACGGTGAGGTGGAGGGGGGCTGAGCTGGCTGTGCAGAGGAGAGCCAGGGTAGCACAGAAATGTTCAGGTTACCGCCAGCCCCCTAGCCAACACAGTCCCAGTAAAAACCGTGGGATATAGCCCTGGCAAGGAAGTGCGTATCTGCACTTTAACTGCTCACGAGGCACTTGGGTTAAAAAGCTAGAAGGTTGGCAGCTCATCTGTCCTGTTTCTCTGCCTCACTGTCCTATCTATTTTTTTCTCCCAGCTCCTGGCCTAATCTTTTAATACCTTGTTGTGGTTTACATGCGCCCACGTTCCCACTGATAGAAAGATACATTCTCATTTAGGAGCAGAGTTTACACGCATGACTCAAGGTACACTTAATACCCATAACAGATTGAATTTTCTCCACCTACGTTGTCATGCGGGCTGTTCTGCTGCGGTACAAAGAAATTAGACTCTGATCTGAGATATTCTCAGCAAAGCTATTTCCTTAGTACTCCTCCAAATATGGATTGATGGAAGGAGATAATGAGGTGTCAGTCACAGAGCTAGACAGTGCCTCCTCATCAGGCTGAATGTACCAATACTCCAGATGACTGTATAGTATGTAATATGCATAATATTTATACACATACACACATCTTGCCAAAATTAAACTCACTACTCTCCCAGGTGAAGAAGGGCTTAGATTCTGGTGTTATTTTTTTGAGGACAGGGATGGGGGACGGAAGAATCAGTAAGAGACTAAAATATAGTTGATGGTGTAGAAACCCTATTAGTCAGAATTAAAAAAGCAGGTAAAGAAATTAGTAAAATAACTAGATGGACTGTATCTCTTTCTTTCACTGGTAAGTTTTGGAGACATTGTGACAGCTGAAGACTAACACCAGAGCTGTCTTTTGACACCACGTAGCGATCAAGTGCCGTCCTTCAGAGCTGCCAGGTGACTCCAGGGACAGAGTCCTGAAACAGGCGACAGAGAGGTGATAGGCTGCCTGCACCTTTTCAAATAAATGATATACTGGAATTAATAGGGGAGGAGCAGAACTGCAGAAGTACAGAGCAAGGAAGTGGTCCCAAAGCAGTCATCTGCTGGCAGGTCACCACCGTTCTGGGCCAGCAGTGCCCCACTGGCCCTGCAGACAAGGTGCAGACATCCAGCACAGAGCCACCGTGGCGTCCTTGGTGTGCGCTACCTGCCCTGCCTGCTACCGCCACGGCTTGCCCTGGTGCCGGGCACGGTGCAGATGAATGAATTTCTGAAGCTGGTGCTGAAGGGTCTACCAGCAGTCTTACCCCTGCACAGTGTTGATGAGGGAGGTCATGGCACTCACCCTCTCCTGCCTCCATACGCTGGCGATGATCTGTACGTGATGGGGAGCTCCAGGAGAGCCGTGGAGACAGTGGCTGCTTACCCTGACAGCCACACACAGCACCATGTCAGGATGACGAGGCAGCGGGGTTCATCCCTCTCGTGGCAGACAAATCACTGGAGTCCATGTCTCTTGGATCATGACCATCAGTTTGATGACTGCGCTGTGACAGAGGAGGCAATATGGGAGGATGCTGGCCAGGACCTGTAAACATGCATTTTTTGTTCCTATCCACCTGTGATAGTCTCCATGTGCATCTACTAATCCTGTTTTGGCAGAGTTAAACTACAGTACAGGATTTGTGAGCCAAACAACAGGGAATTAGCCCCAGGCTATAGGGTGCTTCCTGATCCCAGCTAACTAGTTTTACAGGGGGTTCTTGCATCTTCTCAGCTACTTAGGCAAGCTGGTATGTGTACCTGAGGATGGGATCAGGGTGGAGCCTCTGAATACAAACGCTTTGTATGGTATACAAACCACTAACACTTCTGAAAGGCAAGCTCAATTGGTGTAAGCGCATGGCTTAAATCACATCACCTAAATTCAAGCCTGTGTTCAGGCACTTCATTCAATCAAGGCTTAAATGCTTCAGTTTTCACATTTTCATCAGCTGGGAAGAAACAGCAGAGGGGGTGGCACTGTCTGTCCCATAATTGCAAATGAAAATCTTTCTCGTGATGATCATTAAACTATAGGTGCGGGTTTCCTGAAGGCATGTCGTGCCAGGCAAAACAAGGCCAGGCTTTTCAAGCATTCATCCCCTTGTGTCAGTGGTGAAACAGACTCCTCTGGTGGAAACGTGATTGAGTAAGCCTAATTATACCTTCTGGCTTCCAAAAACATGCCTTTATGTTAATGCAACAGGAGATACATTCTCTGCCCTAATTCACAGCCAAGAGCATTCCCTGACTGCAGGAACCGGCACGATCTTCCAGAGTGGCAATACTCATATTTTCGCTTATTCCTCACGTATCTCAAATATACCCTCCTATCACAAGCAGATCAGCCCCTTGTATTGCTCTTGGACATAGCTGTTGTAGCACCACAAGGCGAATTACATGGTTTTGCTTTGAAAAGCCTTTCTTTCCATACAAACCGTTGCGTAAGAGTCAAAATCTTTCTGGAATAGGCACAGGTGGCCCCTCCCTTCCAGGGTCATTTCTTTCTCATATGCCAAAGCCAAGCTGTTTCTCTCAGATGAGGATTTGGAAACACTTCTGAGGAAGGGAGGGGAAGTATTTTCTTTTTGGGCCTCTGCCCTGGTCCCTTCTACTCTTGGATAACTTCACAATCTGATGGGTGTAGAAGCCAGAGATGCCCTCCTGGGGCTAGGCAAAGGCCTGGGCTGCCAAATCGTCTGTTTGACAGCTCATTTGAAAACAAACAGACCTTAAAATAGTATTTCTGCGATGGCATTGGCTTCAAACTTTCAGCTCTGCATTGAATTGGACCAAGCAAAAGGAGCAGAATATGCAACGCTAAAATGACTGTTGTGCCTCCTTTGTCCTCCATATTACGCCAATGTCCACAGCTTTTTTTTTTTTAATTTCCTCTCTTCTTCCTTTATGCCTGTTTCTTGATTATTTTTTTGCTCTGCCCCTTCTCTCATCACCTATGTGCTCTGCAGCTCTCCCTTGAGATGTTAACTTCCTTCTTGTGGCCACATGAAGTGCCAGACAAGGCTTGAGAGATGGGGAAATGAAAAGAGAAGAATGATAGAAAGGGAAAAACCTCTAAGGAAATAAGCTATGTGACTTTTTCCTTTACTTCAGTGCAGACAGAGCCCTCAAAGCACGAGTAAAACTAGTATGGAGAGCGCGCATCTTCAGCATCTCCCCGCCACATCCCATCATCAGATTTCTACCCAGCAGGTCTCCACACTCAGTCTAATCATAACCTGCTTCATGCCCTTCTCCTGTCACACCACCAGCAATAAGAGCTCTTCTCTCTATACATGCTCATTCCAAAATCACCCGCTGGCTCCAGGATGCTGCCTTCACCCCCTCTTACAATGTGCTGCTTCTACCTCAGACAGATGATTTATTTTTGTCCAATTGTTTACATGAAGTCTTTATTTGGTACAGGTCTTCCAGGACACAAACATACACATGAAACAAGAAATCTCAGAAGTTTCTTCGCTTTCCTAATTTAGGCAGGAAAGAAAACCTTCTTTCATCTCAACCCTTTAGATTTACTGAGCATTGAGGAAATGTTACCTTTTTGGAGGCTTTGTGCTGTCCCTCCAGTTATGATGTCAACCCTGGAGCTTGTCCGAGCTTGCCTTAGCTTTGCCTTTCACTCTTCCTCCCATACGGCTCATCTACAGACCATGAGACATCAGTAACCCTCTTGGTGAAGAAGTCATGAGCTGGATCAGCCGGGGTTCTCCTCACCACAAGCACATTGGCTGCCACTGAACATGTGCAATTTTTCACATGCACAACTACCCATTTTCCACAAACGTTAGCATGCTGGCATTATTCAAGATTAAAGTAATCATTTTTAAGCATGTATCTTAAACATTTTAATTACAGCAGCAGCTCCCATTGAAAGCTCACCCCTTGGCTTGACTGGGAACAGGACCTAGCCTGAAACATGCTTGAATCTTGTCTTACATTTTTGTTCTGAAAAACTGAGGAAAACTGCCCATGAAGCACATTTTTTTCCTCCAGTTAGGAAATTACATGGTTACTTATGTCAGACATTATCTAAAAGTGTCAGAGTGCCTTGGCCTGGCTGACAAGATCGTATCACCTCTAGCATGTGGGCTGGAAACTGATCTGGTTGTCAGAGAACCATGGTTTCTGGACAAGCTGGGAGAAGAATGGGCAGAAAATCCTGAATACTTTTAGGAAGGACTATGATCAGCTTAAATATGGTTTGTTGGGGTTTTTTATGTAATAACAAGAAATTGGGCTTTGGAAAGTAAAAGCTTCCTTCTAATCTTGCATTCCCACTTACTTCAGCACATTAATGATCTCACTTCAGTTTAGTTAAAAAAAAAAACCAACCCGCAGTATATTGTTCTTTGCATCTGTTCTGCTCTTGGGAATTCTGGATTCGAGTTCTGTGTCTGCAGCAATGGTACTAATAAAGTTGCTTATTTAGGTTTAATCTAGTTCATGGGTATGTCTGGGACTTTCAATTCCTGTATGACCAGTGGAGCCTTCAGCATCCCATTTGCTTCATTTTGCAAGTCTTGCAAGCAAGAGAGTTTTCTGAGAAAGAGGGCGACCATCTCCTGAGATTTCCTGGAGACCAGAGCAGCCTTAAAAAATTGCAATAGCAAGTGTATGCCACAGTTCCTCCTTCAAGGGAGCCAAAAAAGCATGTGAGGCTGCCACAAGGCTCATGTTTTGTGGACGCTGTAAGCATAAAATAAGAATCTTAGCAAATGTCTCCTGGCCTACTTTGCTTACAAAAGAAGAAAAGTAATTTGAATTGTAATAATGGTTGACTTACTGTTTTAAATCAATGGCATCTAATACTCAAATTTTTCTGAGTCTTTTTAATTAATGGAGTATACAAAGAAGTATTTAAACAGCCCAAAGGATTTTTGCCATTTCATTCAAAACTCAGAGATAAAATGCACCAGAATGAAGGTTTCATGCCAAACTTAATTTTTTTTTCCCCCCAATTTTCATAGTCTCATTTTTAAAGAGCAGTGGTAGGGGGTTATTCTTATTTATATACTTTTAAAATGCCTCTGGGCATTCCCTGTTCTAAAAGCAGACTGATAAGGCGGTGCTTTGCCTTTGTTGACAGGAGATAACCCAGGACAGACAGGGCAAGGTCGCTGTGATAGAGCTGAGAGTACCCAGCTCTTCCTCACAACAGACCCATTGAGGCCATGTCTCAAGGCAAGGAGACACAGCCTCAGGGAGCGCAAGCCTATAAAACAAACAAGCTCTCCCCTTTTCTGTTGGATATAGAGAACAATTGAAATCAGCACACCAGAGCTGGAGGGATCAGTGTTGCACACCCGGTTAGATCCTTGGAGACAAATTACAATGAAGTTCATGACTCTGGAAAATGTAGACCCTAGTCCCACAAAGCACCGACCATTATCAGCTGTTATTACCATAAATGGGGTAAAAGATGCTTGGTGCTTTGTGCTTGGTATTTTTACTTGGTACTTTTTTTCCAAGCCTATATGAATATGAGCAAACTACACTAGATAGCAAAAGGCGCAAGATGAGATGATACCGTGAGTTATGTATATACAGTTGTGTATATTTATGTATTAACACAATGCATTAATTGCCATTTTAACACAAATAATTTTGATCAATGACTTTGTGTGCTCTAAAAAATTACAAACTTTTCAGTTACATAAACAAGACTTTATCTAGCTGTGGTGATTTTTTTCTTTGATTATAGTTATGATTTTATCAGATTGGTTTCCATGAAAAGTACTTAGTAGCTGACGAAGCACATTGTAATACAGACAATTTGCTAACATGGTCACATTTGCTGGGTCTTCCTCACAAGAGAAGACGCATCCTTCATTGCTTTGGGGCTCTGGATTCCTCATACTCATCCACAAAAGTAAGATCAGCAGGCCCACATCGTATTTCTTTTTTTCTAGTTATTTCTTTGCATGCAGTGCTATTTAAAAGAGAATCTCTGCTGTGCCATCAGCTCAATACTGTCAGCTTGGATGTTTGCATAACTTGCAGAATTTTATTTCTAACCTTTGCAGAAGTCCTCTCCAGCAAGCAGCTTTCTCTCTGCAAGAAACTAGTTTTACCTTCCCCTTTTCCTGCCTGAGCTTTGTAACCCTGCTGTAACAGGGAACTGGGAATCACTCAGTAAAACAGCTGTGATAGAATATACAGTACAAAATGTGTATCGGCTTTAACTCTGAGATGTTTGATAAATCCTTTTCTCCTTTGATGAAGTAATTTGTTTAATTAAAGTAACGTTCAGAGACTATTCTGTTCCTAATACATTGGACTCATGAGAAATTAAGTTGTTTGCAACCTCTCTGAATTACAATACCTATGAATTTTTAAACTATTTGATAATAAGATGATATTTTTCCATCAGGTTCAGTAATGCAAACTGGTGGCAGAACATCCCCTGCTTGCCGAGAGAGAAAACAGCTCTCGGTTCAGGTGGCACCATGACACAGTCAAACACTGTGTTATCTTCTCATTACAGACCCTGCAAAGCCTAACGAAACCGAATCCAAGAGTCTGAGAAGACAGCATGTTATTTCTGAAGGCAGTCTTTGTCGGGTGAGTGCTTCCCACTGCCACTTTGGGATTCAGTGGGAATAGTATCATCCTCTGGTTTCTGTTTCTTCTATTTCTTCTGGATAAGGAGGAGCAAATTTACTGTGTATGTCCTAAATCTTGCCATTGCCTATGTGACCTCCATGCCAACACTAATGGACCTGCAGTCACCTGCAGTTTCAGGGGAGCTTCTCAGCTGTCTCAACTTGGTGCTGGGCATCGTTTTCTCTACTGGGTACAATGCTGGTTCCTTCCTTTTGACAGCTGCCAGTGCAGCGCGGTGCCTGAGGGTCCTGTCCCCCACACGGCGCCGGTGCAGTCGGCCTGAGCCCCTCTCATGTATGCTCTTCTTCGGAGCCTGTCCTGCCTGCTCAGTGCGATGGGGGATTTCACCCAATGAAGGACTCACGAGCTCTGCTTGCCAAGGGCTCTGGGAGCAGCAAGGCAATAATTATCTTCACTTCTATCATTAATTACCTAATTTTTACCCCTCTCATGGTTCTCTCCATTTGATCTTGTTCATTACCATCCAAAAGAGGCCTCCGCAGCAGGGCCCCCCCATGAGGCTTGACCTCGGCATTGTTGTCACTGTCATGGCGTTCCTCATCTTTGCCGTGCCTGTCAGACTCACAAGCGCTGTGAAACGCAGACTTCCTCCATCACTGCCATTCAGGCTCATTTACGTCTCTGCTTCATTCAACATCACCAACAGCAGTGCAAACCCCCCAGTCTCCTGTGTCAGGGGACAGAGGAGGATGAGGCTCGGAGAAGCCATTCAGAGAACGCTTCAGAGAGGCATAAAGGGTGGGACAGGGAGGGCACGGTGAGAGCAGAAACAGAGCCAGGACAGGTTGGACACCCAGGAGTTTAGTTACAAGACCCTCTCAAGGGGATGCACTCTGCAGGTGGACGAGTTTTTCAGACTTACGAAGACTATAAACACAGGAAGTCACTACGTGAGATTACCAAGAAAGACTTCGCCAGTCTTCAGCAGAAGTGGATTTGAAGGAGAGGTGAAACAAGCAGTGGCTGGTGGTGTCAGACCCATGGTGTGACAGAAACAAAACATTTTTCTGTTGGCAAAGAAAAGCAGGTTTTGAAAAGTTAAAGTGAACTCTCCATATTATTTTTTTTTACCAAAAATTGCCCCATTTTTGTGGTGAAACTCCATTTGTAGGTGAATTTGGGATTTCTTGAAAAAAAAAAGACTAAATCCTCAAAACTTTAATGAGACAGAGCATTTAACATTTCAAAAAACAGAATGCAAGTGGCTACGGCATGGGAAGCTGCTGCTCGGGTATTGCAGGGGTGAGGAGTGAAGGAAGCAAAAAAACATTCAATCCACCCTACCAATTAGGCACCCTTCCCCAGGCTAGAAAATTAAAATCTCACAGGGTCCCCGCCAGAGTGATTTGAGGGAAATTTCCTCCCAGCCCCGTAACTGAACAAGCCAGCTGAGCAGACTAAAGGGGGCAGGGAAACCAGCTCCAGTGCAGAGGGCCGAGGACAGGCAAGCTTCCCAGTGCCGAGGCACCGGCACGGGTCCAGGCTGGCTCTGGCGCCCGTGGAGAGCTGGGTGCAGAGTGGGGCAACCGTGGCCGTATTCAGCTGGCCCGGGACACCTGCCTGGGTCTGAGAGACCTGCGAACACAGAGCAGAGCACCATCCCTGAACACCATCCCCATGCTTAGAAAAAGTGTTGTGGGTGGGGAAATCCATACTTATAAGAAAGCCGCATTCATTTTTATACTTCAGAGCTGGAGAAGGAGAGTAGCAGGAAAGAAACACTGACCCTTGCTGCAGGTTGTCAGCTCCTCACGTAGGCTGCTGCTGCAGCCCTCTTGCCTGTCTCTGGTGGGCTGCGTGGGCTTTATGCTGTTTCGGCAGATTAGCGGGTGAATGTGCGAAACCCTGAGAGAAGTGGTGACCTTCAGTGAGGAGGAGGTGATGTGCAGGTGAAGGTGCCAAAATCTCCAGCCTTGGGCTGGAGCCCAGTTTCACCCTGCAGATCAGCAGTAGCAAAGCCTTTCACATCACCTCCAGCTCCCAGTCAGCTATTCCTGCCCATCCTTTTCAAACCCAACTTCTCCCAGCCCCTCTCCCCCATTGAGGAGAGGCAAAGCCCATCTCTCTCCTATGCTTGCTGACCCTGGGACCTGGCGGGGGCCAACAACTGGCAAGACAGGGTGGGACCAGGGTCCTCTTGTACTCTTGCCTTGCTAGCAGTGAGGCTGCTAATCCTGGCATATGTGCCAGGAGTTCATGACCACTGCTTTAGCACAAATGCTAATAAAAATAGCTGACAGGCAAGCACATCCTCCTTGGGAGCTGCCTGCAGCAAGGGGACGGAGCAGTGCTTTGTGCAGCAGCAGCCCTGCCTCTTGCTCGATGTGACCCCACCATGGGCCAGCAGCTGCCAACAGGCACGATTTGTTCTTCCAGGTGCCTCCTCCAGCAGGAACACCACTGGAAGCACGCAGGTGAAGGAGGCTAAGCCCAGTAGGGAGCGGGTGTGGAATTGGAGGTGCCAGCCAGACTGTACAAGTATTTGGGAGTCTAAAGATGGCGACAGGTGCCTATGGGATTAGAAGGAGCTGTGGTTGTGTTTCTGTCCCCCGTCACCATGCTCTTCTCTTGTGCTAAGTTATGGTACATGTAGGATATTCATCGATGCAAGCTGTGGAGCGAGAGCATCCCCCCTCCACAGGGATGCCCCTGACTGCAGACAGCCCCCGGACACCCCTCGCTGAGGAGCCAGCCCCAGCCCATCCCCTGGAGGCTGCCCAGCTGCTGGAGGCTGCAGGACCGCAGCCGAGGCCCGGGAGGCCGGCACGTCTCCTGTGGCATCAGTTCCCATGACCCAGCGGCCCTATGGAACAATTACATCAAGCTGCTTCAGTCCCGCATCCCAGGGGAGGGGGCAAGTTTTGAGCACTGCAGGCAGCTGTGGGAGCCTGTGGGTTTGCAAATCCTCGTATTTTTTTATGTAGGAAAGGCAAAGTCCGTTGTACATGTTTCATGCACAGGATAGATGAGTTCCAGCGAGTGAGTGAATGACTGCCTGGTTTGGTTACGCTGGCTGCACTTGTAAGCCAGCAGCTTGTTAAACAATGAGAAATTACAGACAGCATGACCTTTGGTAACTAAAAGCTGGAGGCAAAGCAGAAATTTCTAGCAGCATCTTTCAGAGCAAGCTCAGAACATGCCACAGCTCTGTCCTATCACTAGTGCCAAGTTTTATGGGACAAATAAAATAGTTTGTATTACTTTAAAATACAGAATGAGGATTGCTGATTACTATTCCACTGCTTAGAAACCCAGGCGAACTCCAGGGGTGCCAGTGGGTTGGACCAGGTCTAGACTTAGAACTACTTTAGGATTTCCTCAATTTGTGTGTGCCTGGGTGGTGTTGAATAACCCATTTTCATGTTTTAAATAGCAGTGTGGGGTTTTTTTTTTCTCTTTTTAATGGGTTGTGTTTCTGCCAGGACACCATCTGTTTCTCCTGAGTTGTAACCATTACCTCTTGTAGATTGCCGTCTCACAGGTATTTAAAAAGCAAGCCTAATTTACAGCACTGGTGTTAGGTTCTTTGCCAACAGACTTGCTGTTGCCATTTTTTTTTAAAGCTTGGCTGCAGAAGGTCTTGTATAGCTCTATGGTTTGGCGCACTTGCTCCAGAAACAGGAGTACCAGTGTAAATCACTCCTGTGTTTGGAGGGGGCCCTTCGCTGTCCTACATGGGGAGGAGGGGGTGCGACAGCCCCATCTCCATCTTGCCTTGGGTGAAACATCTGTCTGTTCCTCTCTATATGCTCACTTGGCTGGGGAGAAGTTGCAAGAGGATTTGACTACTCACCTGTTTGTTAGGATGCTGACAGGAAAGGCACATTTGAATCCCCCCACGCCAAGGATTCAGGTCTCGTTCCCCTGCCCAAGCTGCAGGGTAGGGGTCTGAATGTCAGGCAGGAGCAGTTCTGTGTGCAGTGACTGTGCTTAAAAGCGAGCAACGCTGGCCCAGGTACCCCTCAGAGCTGGGACTGCCTGGTGCTCTTGCCCTGAAGGTGAGCCCGAAGGTGCTCACACAATACTTGAAGTACTGGTTTTGTTAAAACCTGTTAAAACCACAAACTTGAACAAGGTAGTTTCTGCAGCAAGAGAAAGCATAGATGAGCTGGGTGAGGCATGAGGCATAAACCCTCCCTCATCCCCCAGGCATCCTGGCAGTATGACTCTTAGAATCATAGAATCGTTTAGGTTGGAAAAGACCTTTAAGATCATCCAGTCCAACCATTAACCTAACATTACCAAGTCCACACTAAACCAATCAAGGGTAGACTAGGCTAAACCATGTCCCGAAGTGCCACGTCTACACGTTTTTTGAACACTTCCAGGGATGGTGACTCCACCACCTCTCTGGGCAGCTTGTTCCAATGCTTGACTACCCTTTCCATGAAGAAATTTTTCCTAATATCCAACCTAAACCTCCCCTGGCACAGCTTGAGCCCATTTCCTCTCATCCTATGGCTAACTATGTGGGAGAAGAGACCAACACCCACCTCACTACAACCTCCTTTCAGGTAGTTGTAGAGAGCGATAAGGTCTCCGCTTTTCATGGCCTCCTGCCTCACACCAAACTCACAGCTCCCTGGGGATGTCCAGAAGAAAAATCTTCCTTTCCATCATCTCTGCCTGCATATTTTCTCCTTCCAGTCTCTGTCCTTGCTGAGCCTCCCTTTTCTGCCTGCCCCAGCCTGTGCCCTGCAGCCACACTTGGCCATCTTCTGCCTGATGAGCTCCACGTGTCTCTGGGGGCACAGGTAGGGCTCAGAGGCAGCTTGCCTCCCTCCCTGCTGCTCAGCCACAGCCTTTGTAACAAAATATGCAGCGCTTACATATACTCGCATGGGTAGCTCTCCACCAGCACTCCAGGGGATGCATGGGCTAGCCCCAGGGCCAGCTCTGCGAGCCAGCCATCTCGGTTGTCAGCCATCCCCACCACGCCACACCTCCAGCACAGCTCTAACCCATTGCTTTTGGGCTCCTCCAGCAAACCAAGAGATACAGAGATTTGTGCTCTCCCCAGCATTGCTGGTCTGTATCTCCTTAACACACCTGCCTTACAGAGGGGACTGGGCCCACACAATGCTCCCCTTCTGAGCGTCCCTTGTGTCGGACTGGGTATAATCACCCCCCTTGCTTAAGCATAAGGGTTGTTGGAAGAAATATGGCCACAGCATTTCATGCACTGCCCCCTCGATTAGTCTTCGGAGGGGTGGGTCTACAGTGGTGGAGACTACAGCAAGCAGTGGAGAGGGGCTGTTGGGAGAAGCCATGGGAAAATGGGAGATAAAACCAGAAAATAAAAGCCAGATCTGCTGCTGTGTACAGAGAACACCACAAAAATGTGTTAACAGAGCAGTTGTACAGCAGGTTTTTCCCATGTCTAAGGCATATGGAAATTTGCTCAGTTGCTTCATCGGCACACAAAGTTCTGACCCAGCCGCGGTGCTGTGATACAGCCAAAGCCATTCTGGCTTGTTAGGCTACCTCGCATCAAGGGGGTGAGTGACGCTGACACTGAGCACCAGACTGTTTCACTGGATTCATCCAGCAAGACATTTGCAACCTTGCCATTCCAAGATGCACCAAGGTTTTCAGCTATTCTGAATGAATGCTTAATATTAAGAAGAATCGTTGATTCGCACCATTAGAAAACATAGGAGTTGTATAAAATTTTCTCCTATATAAGAAGAATACCTTGACTTTTAAGGGAGAGAAATCCTGCTCTCCTCCAATGCCAGTGTGTATCTGGCATATTACCACTGAAGCCGTGAGCAGTAAGAACAATGTTTTAGGGAATATTTAGAGATTTTTGCCTTTTCCATGTATGGATCCGTAGACATTTTTGCATAATTGAACAGTGTTTTTTGTTGGTTTGGGGTGGGTTTTTTTCCTCCAAATTAATGATAAAAATAAATTTCTCAACAACAGGCTGGTGTGACAGTATTTCTTTTAATATGAAACAATGTCGAGCTTCTCCATTGCAAGACTTCCACTATGGGCATTCAGCAACAGGAGGCGCTTTGAGAAGCTTCCCAGCAGAGTAGAGATGTGTCATGGTTTAACCCCAGTCAGCAACCAAGCATCACACAGCCGCTCGCTCACCCTCCCCACCCTGGTGAGATGGGGGAAAGGATGGGGGGTGGGGAGGAAGTAAAACCCATGGGTTGAGATAAAAGCAGTTTAATAGGACAGCAGAGGAAGAGAAAAGAATAATAACAAAAAAGAATATACAAAGCAAGTGATGCACAATGCAATTGCTCACCACCTGCTAACCAATGCCCAGCCCATCCCCGAGCAGCGATCGCTGCCCCCCGGCCAACTCCCCCCAGTTTCTATACTGAGCATGGCATCATATGGTATGGAATAGCCCTTTGGCCAGTTTGGCTCAGCTGTCCTGGCCATGCTCCCTCCCAGTTTCTTGTGCACCTGGCAGAGCATGGGAAGCTGAAAAGTCCTTTGACTAATGTCAGCACTACTTAGCAACAACTAAATCATCAGTGTGTTATCAGCATTATTCTCATATTAAAGCCAAAACACAGCACTATGCCAGCTACTAGGAAGAAAATTAACTCTATCCCAGCCAAACCCAGGACAGTATGGTGCAGGTGTCTCTGAGGACTGTGGTGGGTTGACCCTGGCTGATGCCAGGTGCCCACCAAAGCCACTCTTATCACTCCCCTTCTCAGCTGGACAAGGGAGAGAAAATATAACAAAAAGCTCATGGGTTGAGATAAGGACAGGGAGAGATCACTCACCAGTTACTGTCATGTGCAAAACAGGCTCAACTTTGGGAAAATCAGTTTAATTTATTGCCAATAAAAACTGAGTAATGAGAAATAAAACCAAATCTTAAAACACCTTCCCCCCACCCCTCCCATCTTCCCAGGCTCAACTTCACTCCTAATTTTCTCTACCTCCTCCCCCCAAGCGGCACAGGGGGATGGGAAATGAGGGTTGTGGTCACTTCATCACTCATTGTCTCTGCTGCTCCTTCTTCCTCAGGGAGAGGACTCCTCACACTCTTCCCCTGCTCCAGCGTGGGGTCCCTCCCACAGGAGACAGTCCTCCATGAACTTCTCCAGCGTGGGTCCTTGCCACAGGCTGCAGTTCTTCATGAACTGCTCCAGCATGGGTCCCCCATAGGGTCACCAGTCCTGCCAGCAAACCTGCTCCAGCGTGGGCTCCTCTCTCCATGGGTCCACAGGTCCTGCCAGGAGCCTGCTCCAGCATGGGCTTCCCACAGGGTCACAGCCTCCTTGGGGCACATCCACCTACTCCGTCGTGGGGTCCTCCCCGGGCTGCAGGTGGATATCTGCTGCACCGTGGACCTCCATGGGCTGCAGGGGCACAGCTGCCTCACCAGGGTCTGCACCACGGGCTGCAGGGGAATCTCTGCTGTGGTGCCTGGAGCACCTCCTCCCCCTCCTTCTTCACTGAGCTGGGTGGCTGCAGAGTCGTTCCACTCACAGATTCTCACTCCTCGCTCCAGCTGCAGTTTATGTCCCCAGTTGGTTTTTTTCCCCCCCCTTCTTAAATATGTTATCCAGAGGCTTTACCACTGTCGCTGATCAGCTCGGCCTTGGACAGCAGCAGGTCCCTCTTGGAGCCAGCTGGCATTAGCTCTGTCAGACATGGGTGAAGCTTCTAGCAGCTTCTCACAGAAGCCAGCCCTGTAGTCCCCCCAGCTACCAAAACCTTGCCACGCAAACCCAATACAAGATGTTATCTCAAAAACCAAATATTTAATCTTGAACATGTAAAAAAAGTAGTCAATGTATCAAAAAATCAAATTGTTCTCAGAAATAGATATATTCTGATCTGCAGTGCTCCATTTGCAGGGCTATACTTTTAATGCATACCTTCACAACTTGAATTCTAACATCTTGTTTCATTGAGGGTTGGAATTATCCTTTCAAGCTTTATGGCTAAAGCGTAAGTTTCTCGTACTACTGAGAAGCAGATGTGCTGTAACTGCTGATAGGGACCTTGCTGTGGTTTTATCACTCTCTTAGCAAGGCAGGTTTGATTTTCTGAGCTGCCAGCCCTCAGAGCCACTCGGCAACGTTGATACATGGCTCTTCAGAGGCAGTGAGGAGGCAGGTTGCACCACCTTGAACTGGCTTCACAGGAATCAAAAGTACCCCCCACTTCTTGCAGAAGATATGCAGGAACAGGCATAACCTGAACTACTTTTGATACTTCCAACTTCAATTAATAACAACTCCCTAGTCTGGAGCTTGCCAATGTGACACCCATCTACAAGAAGGGCCGGAAGGAGGACCCGGGGAACTACAGGCCTGTCAGCCTGACCTCAGTGCCAGGAAAGATTATGGAGAGGTTCATACTGAGTGAACTCAACAGGCAAGTGCAGGTCAACCAGGGGATCAGGCCCAGCCAGCATGGGTTCATGAAAGGCAGGTCCTGCTTGACCAACCTGATCTCCTATGACCTGGTGACCCTCCTGGTGGATGATGGAAAGGCTGTGGACGTCATCTACCTGGACTTTAGCAAAGCCTTTGGCACAGTCTCCCATAGCATTGTCCTTGGGAAGCTGGCAGCTCATGGCTTGGAATGGCGTACTCTTTACTGGGTAAAAAAATGGTTGGGTGGCCGAGCCCAGAGAGTTGCAGTGAATGGAGTTAAGTCCAGTTGGCAGCCGGTCATGAGCAGTGTTCCCCAGGGCTCCGTTTTGGGGCCAGTCTTGTTTAATATCTTTATCAATGATCTGGATGAGGGGATTGAGTGCACCATCAGGGAGTTTGCAGATGACACCAAATTGGGTGGGAGTGTTGATCTGCTCGAGGGTAGGATGGCCCTGCAGAGGGACCTGGACAGGCTGGACCAATGGGCCGAGGCCAACTGGATGAGGTTCAACAAGGCCAAGTGCCGGGTCCTGCACTTGGGTCACAACAACACCATGCAACGCTACAGGCTTGGGGAAGAGTGGCTGGAAAGCTGCCTGGCCAAAAAGGACCTGGGGGTGTTGGTTGACACCCAGCTGAACATGAGCCAGCAGTGTGCCCAGGTGGCCAAGGCCAACAGCATCCTGGCTTGTATCAGGAATAGTGTGGCCAGCAGGAGCAGGGAGGTGATTGTGGCCCTGTACTCGGCGCTGGTGAGGCCGCACCTGGAATACTGTGTCCAGTTTTGGGCCCCTCAATATAAGAAAGACATGGAGGTGCTGGAGCGTGTTCAGAGAAGGGCAACAAGGCTGGTGAAGGGTCTGGAGCACAGGCCTTATGAGGAGCGGCTGAGGGAACTGGGGTTGTTTAGTCTGGAGAAGAGGAGGCTGAGGGGAGACCTTATCACTCTCTACAACTACCTGAAAGGAGGTTGTAGTGAGGTGGGTGTTGGTCTCTTCTCCCAAGCAGTTAGCGATAGGACGAGAGGAAATGGGCTCAAGCTGTGCCAGGGGAGGTTTAGATTGGATATTAGGAAAAATTTCTTCACAGAAAGGGTTGTCAAGCATTGGAACAAGCTGCCCAGAGAAGTGGTGGAGTCACCATCCCTGGAAGTGTTCAAAAAACGGGTAGACGTGGCACTTTGGGACATGGTTTAGTCTAGTCTACCCTTGATTGGTTTAGTGTGGACTTGGTAATGTTAGGTTAATGGTTGGACTGGATGATCTTAAAGGTCTTTTCCAACCTAAACGATTCTATGATTCTAAAAGCAACAGCTGAGGTCAGAATGGCCAGATTGGCATGTTCAGCGAGAGTTTGTCCCAATCTACAGCCACTCAGAAACTTGTAAACCTGCACCAAAACAGCTAAAATTTGCTGCTCTGATTTGTTAGACTAGCCCCCAGCTAACCCACTTCATGGGAATTGACTGCTAGTACATCTGATTGATGTCTTTAAAGGGCTTTGAGCAGCGAGTGACCCTGTGTTATTACAGACAGGCAACTTGTTTCTGCAAACTCTCCCCTTGGAGGGAGATCAGCATACATTCAACCCGCTCTCTTTTCTTCTTCATGTATTTACTCGGCATGTAAACTTAACTGATTTATAGTAGGAATATCTAGTAGATCTACAGCAATACTTATTTATAAGTTCTAATGCAGGAAAGCCAAGTCTCTTGATTCACTACACTGTGTTGCCATATGAGGTACGTCTGTTTCTTGGAAAGGGAGAAGGCGTGGTCAGACCCACGGGCTATATCTCAAAAAGGGGTGAAAGGATCTCTGCTTTCTTTCATGGGAGAGTGTTTCTCTAGAGGGTGAACCAAGAGAACAGTGCTGCAGGGAACTAATTCATTATTTGTCTGTGTGCCACTCGGAAAAGAAAATGGGAGGAAGGGAACAAAATTTAAAGACCCAACAATTCCTTTGTTCCTTCAAATTGCATGCTCCCTTAAAAACTGCTGTGCTTCTCAAAGGTAACAGCATCTATATCTTCATGATCTCCAGATTGTAAAGATTAGATGCAAGCAAGGCTGCATCTCCCCACGTTTAGTAGCTAGCTGAATTCAGACCTGAGAACAAGAGTATTATGTTTCCCAGATCATAAGCCAAGAAGAGTGTTTTTATGGGAAAATACATGCTATTGCTTGTAACACCCAGTGAAAATTTTCCCGAATCTATACAACACACAAGAGCCTGTGCTCTCCTTGACACAAGGGGGGTGTCTAATGATGCTAGAAGGCAAAAAACTATTACAGAATAAACAGGTAGATACTTACACTGGTGTTTGAAGGAACGCTGCGACAGAGAACCCTGTCACTGAAGGGGTTACAAAAAAAAAAAAAAAAAAAGAAGAGTCATTGAGAAATCAGTTGCTTGTCTGGCTAGGAGCTGGCTTATGAAATAAGAGCTGTAAACCACAAGCTGTGCAGAACTCGAGACCCACATCTGAAGATACACTGCCCTTTTCTCCTGAAGAGCAGCAAAGCCGCAAACCGTTAGCAGCGGAGAGCACGTGATCTTCAGGCACACCGCAGTACCGTGCTGCTGCTTTAAGGTCCCCTGCAGCAACCCCCGGTTTAGAGTCAATTAAAGGCAGATTCTACATATTAGATGATCATGGGCCCCATCCGATTAGGTCTGACTGATGAAATCTAGGGACCATTATTTGGTAACCATGGACCAACAGGCTGTTTTTGAGAAGGAAATTAATAAGGAAAAATTCTGAAGACCGCAGTCCCTGGACTGACAAATACTGCAGCTGTATGAGAGAAACTGATCAACAAAGCATGTCTCATGATATTTTTGGATAAAGGACTGCTCACATGCTGTGCACTAGAAGCAAACAGAAATGTGTGCCAACTCACCTGACCCGTGTATATTCTACAAATTGGAATCTGATAAGTTCTGCTTATCTGTGTCCATCCTCAGCCACACTGCCACTGAAAATACACTGCATGACACTGACAGCACTGCAAATTATCTACTATTCCTCAGAATCCTTCATGAGCCCCAGGAGTGGTTTCTCCATCAACTCTGCCCATTTTCATTTGGTAAACAGTGACATTTCCCCTGCTTTACAATTGAAGCTGAAAATAGCCCCTTTCATTTCATAACTTCCCGAACTTCATCAGAAATGCATTTCATGGAGCAGCACAAGCACTGGGAACAAACTGGCGTTATGAATATCTGTGAAGAACCAACAGAGGATCAAAGTAAATTAGGCACCGAAAGAACCACCTCTTCCTCTTCAGCAGGAGACTACGCTTTGAACAGATTACAAAATACCACAAATTGGAAACCAACACATTCTCTTTAAAAACCAAGAAAGCAATTAAAAACTATTAATAGCTTTTTTTTATTCCTCATAGTTTATTGAATGAAATGAAACAGAACAAAACACAGACAAACACAAAAAATAAGATCTGGGTTCCTCATGCCTCATGTGTAAGGCAGTCCTTTAGAATGAACAGCAAGGAACTCCTCCGAGTACAAAGGCCAAGAGAGACCACAGTGCCACAATACCAGAGACTCTAAAGGGCAAGAATAACAAAATGGTGTTAGGCTACTTATATTTAGGGCTTAATTTTATTCTTAATAAGCACTGAGATTCTTTTCCAAACTGTGTCAGGCCAGAAATTCACCCTTCATGAGCATCGCTGTCACCACCTCACGAGAAGGGTGCACTTTGAATCTGGAATTCTCTCCTACTACTGAGCTTTTGACTCTGCTGTAGAAAAAACAACATCCATCCCACACCTGGGAGACTCTGCCCCTCTCTCTCTCCTCAAGCTTATTAGAGCTAGCATTACAGCTCATCAAGATAACCCTCTGTCTGTAACGATAGCACATACATAGTTTTATACTATCCACGGGGTGACATTCCCCAGTTAATCAGGATCGAGGTTAAAGTCCAGTTGCCCAGGGCTGAAAGCTCTCAAGTAGCCACCCGGCAGGCGAACCTGCTCTGGAACCCCCTGCTCTCCTGAAGGGCTGGCAGAAGGACTTTGCAAGAGAGCAGCAGCCTGCTGCTGTGACAGGGCCAGGCACCCTGAAAGGAACGCTCTTTCCCCCTCCCCATTCCTGTGATTTCCATCACTCACTGCAGCAGGCAATTCACTTGTGGCGAGTGCCTCCAGTGGCGATAGACCGAAACCCGCAGATGAGGGTGATGCTTATAATCTTGCAGGACACGCCTGACGCTGTAATGAAAGCAGATGTCATGAGCTGTGGCCTGCAGGCTGCTTACAGCATCCCACAGCTCGGGACAGGAATCTCTTTATCTAAGAGTTGTCACAGCAGAGGGAAGGTGGGATGAAGACTTGGATCAAAGAGGATCAAGAGACAAAAAATTAAGACTTACTGCTTAAATTTATTGGAGAGCAGAATGAACTGGTTCTTTGAAAGCCATCTGACATCAAAGCGACAAAGAGCTTTAAACTCTTGGTAAATCTGCCTTTCATTCAGCCCTGGCCAGCCTCGGACATGAACAACCAAGAGAGGGGGATGTTGGCAGGGAGTATCTTCTCCAGAAAAGTTCTGGAAAATATACAATACTGAGACATACCCGAGTTCGGAAATACTATAGAAGTACTACTAATATAATCAGAAAATACGCAAAACGTGACACACAAATAAGACAGATTGTACAACACAGCTGTCGGTGTAAAATTATTTTTCTTTTGTCCCAAGATTCTTCTAAACATGAGTCATAAAAGCAAACTGCCACAACTACCATGGAGAAACCACCAGAGAAACAGCAAGCTCTCCTGCAGAGCAGAGAGAATTAGGGCAACGTAAACGGACTAATGTCATCTTACAGGATAACAATATTAAAATATTTCACAAAGCAGAAATTCAACTCATTTGACATTTTGAAAGGTCAGTTGTGTCATTTGTATGATGGCAATTTCTGCCAAGGTGGGCCCAGGCACCGGTGGATTTTTCTCCTCCGACGAAGCCATCAACCAGGCTACTGACCTACACACCCCACAAACTGGTCACAGACCTGCAATTCATACGCACAATGCTTGAAACACCACCTCGGATGAAATTCACTTTGTTCAGATACTTGGCTAACACGGTGAGATACTGAGAGAAAGAAGGATCAGCCTCCACTGCATCACTGTATCAGAAGACAAAATGGAACAAAGTTTTGTTTCTCCAGCACTGCGCTGCTGCACAGTGTCTCTGGAGCACAGAGCTCCTGAAGCAGCTCTTCAACTAGTGACAAAATAGGTTTTTCAGATCTTGGTAGCTTCTACAGAAGTCAAAAAGCTGCAAGCAAAGGGAATGGATTTGAACAGTTGCCTCTTAGGAACTTAAGGCACTGAATCACACAGATTTCAAAAATGGAAACTAATGGAAAATAATTTGACCCTTATCCAAGTGAACTGAACTTGAGAGATCTGTTCAAGGATAAGGGAGTCACAATGCCATTTCCCAACCTCTGAGCCATCGCATGGCCCCTGATTTCATTTTTAAAATGTCAGCTTTGACATAAAGCTACTACTTTCAGATTTATAAAACAAAAATCTAATTAGAACAGTGACATTTCCAATAACACTTTCTCTTATCCAAAAGGAAGGCCAGCCTGCAAAACAAAAAGTCAGCCAGAGCGAACCGACAACTGTTTTCCATAGGACCCATCCATGTAATGCAATTTTCAGTAAACATTTAAACATCACTCACTCTGTGGATCTGTACAGTAGCAAATGAGCTGACTTCAGAAGGACTAGAAGGAGGAATAATGAGGTGGGATTAGAACAAAGCTAAAGAAACATAACTAAATAAATGGAAAGCAAAAACTCACTAAAGTGCAGCTAAGTTACTAAGAGCAGTGGACTATTGTACATAAACAAGTATTTCTTAGCATCAGACAGAGCTACAGAGAAGGAAAGGAATTGCCAAGTCCCAACATAAACTCCAAAGAAGTGTTTAAGAAGCATTTTACCTGAACCACAGAGAAATGCATCATAACCTGCCTCGTGAGGAGATTTCTTCTCAGCTGTAAGTGTCCAACAAAATCAAAAACAAGTAAACACCTTCAGCATGCTGTGGAAATTGCTCCACTGCAGAATCCTAGCATTCATAAGATCCACTGTTCCGTTTTGGAGCTCTTCCCCCCACCCTCAGCTCCATTTCCCTCCTCACCCTGAAACATTTACACTCCATAGAAAATCTATGCTTCTACATGCATTTTAAAACAATACCAACAAAAAGGCAGCAGTTACACGAATGGCTGAAAAGCTTAGTGAGATGCGCATTAAAAAATTTTAACTTTCATGAAGAACTAAACCAAATTGTGTTGCATACGTTGTTGATGGTACAGGAACCATTTCAAAACACAGGAGGCCCTGCACTGCAGGACACCATGCTGCCAGGAAAGCCAGGAAGCCTCTGCCTTGCAGCCAGTATCACACCGTGTACTGAACACAACCTCCTGCACACACTGCACCGCTAACCCTGCACATGAGCCGCTGAGCTCCTGCTACTCTCTGGGGCCTCCCTGCCATTAGCTCCCACTATCTTCCATTCTAGGACTGCTGTTTCCCACCTCCCCTTGCCCCTTCCAAGGGCTACCAACTCTTCACAGCCCCAGGTCAGGCTCAGTTGAGCCCAGCTTAGTGTAAATGCCATTTGTGCCAGCAGCATGATGCAAACCTGCTCTGCATTACCCTTGGCAGCTACCAGGGACATGCAGAACACATGATGTTTTAGGAGCCCAGGCTTTGGGTCTGGACAAAAATGTGTATCGTCAGCTCTGTGCAAATTCAGTAGACACACTGGCACTCACTGAATGCTTTGCATGTGGACATCCACAGAGTAAAACAAACCTCTTTTCAGCTACCTGACTTTGAAGATTTGCTTAAGAACGTACCATATCTTGAGCAGTCACTTGCAAGAGCTATCACCGGGCACGTTGGATCTTTGGGATTTAGGTTGCTGCTGAAGACAAGTGTATGTGTAAGATTTTTGCCTTTCCTCGTTACGTTAGAGACAAGTTACTGTTCTCTAGTGACCTGTGGCTTCATTTCAGAAAAAGCTACTGGAGACTTTAAAAGGAACTTTGGTAGTATTCTATGAAAAGGCTAAGATACTTAGCTGAGTAATATCTACCAGTTTTCTTCCTGAAAACTAATTCCTAAGTATTTCCTCAGTCTCTTCCCCCAATCAAACCTTCTAAGCAGCAAGTCTGCTCTAATTGCATATAAAAAATGTAAACAGAACTAAAAAATCAATGGAAAACTCCAAGGGAAGGGGTTGACTAGATGGATCTACTTGAATGGGGAACTCTGGAGGACAGATTAATAAACAAATACCCATGGAATGACTGAAATAAAAGAAAGAACAAACAAGCATAAAAACTCATGAGAATCTGCAGTCTGAAATTGCTAAAACAAACAAAAAAAGCAGAATCCCAGTACTGGTTTTATAAGCACTGATTTTGCATCTCCTTCTTGGGAGTAGGGGGTAAGGGGAAAGGGGTGAAATTTTCCTTTTCTTAGCAAAATTGACATGAAAACAATTTATCCACAAGTGTAAAAAAAGAGAACTCTCTACCTCATCATGGCTAAGCTCATGAAATATGGTATCTACTCATGCGCTCCATTTGAACATTGTATTTAGTTACTGCTTTGGGCTCAGTGCAGCTCTTTCTTGGGAGCTGGCATTTGAAATTAGGGTGTATTTTCACTGAGAACTGAAACTCACTCATTTCATAACACGATATAAGCAACATACAACTCTAAAGTTGTACGTAAGGCTGTCTGCAAGCCAAACTTGTGACCAATGAAGTAAGGGTGGTACAATATGAGAAGCGACTTAGAACATTTACTGCACAATAACTTTGTAAGAAAGATGAGCAAATCTTTTGCTCTTAAATTTAGAAAGGCAAGAAACCAGCTGAATAACATTGGGGAGGAGGGAAAGTATGAACATATGAAATGACTGACTTTGAAATATCTTTCCCAAGAAAACAAAGGGATTGATGAAGGCTTTATAGCCCACCACGTACCTGCACAAAACTGCATACACCTCCAAAAGATTAGTTACTCGAGGAAACGGACATTTCTATAAAAGAAGAACATGTTAGAAACCCAACCAAGACCGACCTCATGGTAAGTGAGCTCATTTACTGGTACTGCTGATTCACTGAATGAGATCTAAAACCAGAATGTCTCAGGGCAACACTGAGAACTGGTCACAGTTCTATAGCCACAGGGCACTGAGGAAGGATACCGTCTCTTTCCGGTGAAAGACAAGCTCTAACTCCATACAAAAAGACCTTTGCATCTCACCTTCCAGACGGATTTTGTTACAGTCTTGGTGTCTATGAGGACAGGAAACAGGTTGTGAATGTTCCTTTTAAACTCCTCATAGCTTTCTGAAAGCAAAATGCATGTGGAGAGAGACACTGTAAAACTGAGGAAAAGCCAATGGTATTTCAAATGAATAAGAAAGAGAGGTGAAGTCAGAGGAACAATGCACCGACCCAGCAGTTAGAGCTCAGAAGAGGCAACTAGCAGTGCTGCTGGCTAAGCACTGTGGGCGGCTGGAGTGGCGAATGACCACTGTGCTTACTGTCCCATCCCCGTCGCAAAAGCAACAGCCTGGGGACAGCAGCTATGTACAGCATTACCTGGAAGGGGCTTGTAGAACTTGTCGTGAAGATGCATAAGGTCCAGAAGCATGTTGTGTCCCACCAGGGGCTACGGGAAGAATATAAACGTAACAGTCCATTAGAGCATATTTTTCAAGAGAGCTCAGAGATAACCAATTTTAGGCATACTCAACAGCTGCAATCCTTTCCTCCGGTGGACAGCATCCACACACGCTCACCCAAAAGTAATTCAGGCTGCAAAACTCACAGGAGGACTACTGCTTCCAGGACATCAGACTTGCAGACTCTCTGAGGAGGGTACTTTTTCAGCAGCATTCTAGTTTGAATGGACCTCAGGAGCTAGGTGGATTCTCAGTTCAGCTAAACGCTGGTAAAATCCTCCAGCAATCAGATTTATAGGCTCACTCACAAGGGGAGCCTTTGCCTGCACATCGCCCATAGTTTTCTGAAGCTGAAATTCATTCAATAATCTGCATACAGAACATAAGAATTTCCACACATAATCAGACCAGTGGTCCACATGGTCCAATAAACTGGTCTATCGCATGCTGAAAAGCATGACTTGCCCAAAAGGCAAGAATCTGCTCAGCTTTCTTAGATGGTGACTCAGGCTGTGTAACACAAGGATTTTCAACATTGCAGACTCCTGCATTTTCTCAAGTGACATAAGACATTGCAGAACGGGTTCTGGCTCCCTCTCTCCTGACTGCACTCGGTTTGCAGGAGTAATAGGAAAGTAACACAGGGAAATCTATAGTGTTTGGATCCATAATACGGAGCATGCTTTGGGAGCGGGACCTGGTCAGTAAGAAGATGTGACATTTAACACTCATTTTTTCTAACCATGACCGCAATCTAAGCATTCATCTCAGTTTTACTTACAACTAAACAGGATGATCAAACTAAATGAGTCATTTAATACAAATTACTACTTTATCTTTTATCATCCCCCTACATCCAGTGTAGCAAATCAAGAAGAGATGAAAAATGAGAGCAGGGATGAGGCATTTTACCTTCTTGGCTTTAACAAGTGCCTGGAAGAGGTTGGTGAAGCCCCGGGCAGACATGAGAATTAACTCCTTCTGGCAGTAGTCACAAGGAGAGTTCTCCAGAAGCCGACGATGCTGTGGCCTCACTTTTTTCACCATTACCTGAAAAGAACAGTCATTGGGTATCTCAGCCTCCCATGCTACTTGTATGTACATTGCTTACTGGGGTTCAGTAATGCCGAGGACAAGTTCTGCTTCTAGGCTATGAAGGACGGAGAAATAGTGCATCCCTTGGGACCTCAGGACTGTCTCACTTCTCTTCCATATGGAGATCAGTACTGCAGTAAGAAGAGACCTGCACTAAAGGTGTCTTATTAATGCCTCTCTTGTTAAGAGGATGGTTCCTACCACAGTTTTTTTGCAGCACAAATGAACATAATTCAATTTAACTTGATGCCAATATGGTAAGTTCATGGCACTGAAAAACAGAAACAAACAGCCATCACACAGAGTGCCCAAACGCTATGTCAGGTGAGAAGGCTGGGTAAATCTGCCACTCTGCTGACAGTGGTGATCACACCAAAATAGTACTAATGCAAAAAAAAAAAAAAAAAAAAAAAAAAAGACTTCTGTAATCTACTTTTAAACAACTGACTGGTATCATACTCATGTTTTGATAAGTCCACAGCCATAGGTTTAATTCAGAAAATGTTGCACCAAATGTAAAATAGCAATAGCAGATAGCAAAACAGCAAGCCATATAACAGACAGAGAAGTCTTTGAAGTAACTACATTGCAAAAGTCAGCAAAGGAAAACCACAAAACAAAGGCTAAAAACTGTACATTCTTGTGGGGGTATTGAAAAGGAGATCTAACAAAGTCTGGAGACACAGAGAGGGTCCCTCCAGAAGTGCACCAAGGACAAGCACTTCCAGCTCAAGGTATGTTGTGGCTACAGGACAAATAGAGACCAAAGTTACTCAGTTTTCTGGATCCCTTTTCTTGGGATCCCACAATCTACACTTCCCAGAACATTCTTTTGTCATTGTCTTCTCTTCCTGGACCCTATCATTACAAGTACAAGCAACATTTCAGAGTCCCTGCAAGAATGCCAGTCCTATCTGTGTAGATAGAAACTCTCTTTTCAAAAGATCCACATTTCCATCTTACCTTCTTGTCTCCAACAGGCTGTGTCCAAATGTTTTGGAGAGCCTGTCTCAGAACCAGCTGAACTTCAAACATCTGATAGCCTGAGACAACCAAAAAAAAAAAAAAAAAGTAGCAAAAACTTCAGAGGTGCAGACAAGCCTATTTAAGAAAACACATTTTTCTAGATAGAAGGACTGACCACATGTTTCTCCCTCAGTGTACAGAAAATACTCCTGAATGTATGATCTTGGGACATTACCATACACAATGATGGGGGCGGGGGAGAGGGGAGAAGAAACACCAAACCAAAAAAAAAAACATCACAGAATTTCAGGCAAATAAGCTTTTGTGAGGACACAGAGGAAAGGAAAAGACTAACTGAAAAGAGGGAGGAAGACTAGTACTCTGAAAAAGACTGACTGTGGTTTTGGAAGGTTTCAGAGCAACACACCCAGAAGCCAAGCACAGATGAGCAGTACCAATGCATTTTCCCCCACAGCTAATAAGGAACTAACCCAGTCCTCTTCTGAACAGCACACAAAAAGACACCTTAATCCGTCTTACTGCTTACTTAAATAAATGTCTTGTCACAGGTGCAAACCACTGCTAGACCCTATTAAAGCATCAGTATCCTATCTACCGCAGCTGACGTAGCAGATACAGGGGGTGGGGAGCGTGCTGTGTCTTGTATTTCACACTCTGCAAAAAAGCATCAACAAAGCCTTAAATACTTCCTGTCCTTCCTAACCTTTTCTGTATTTTATTCCCTGACCTAAAGGATTAAGATTTGGTTTCTGTGAGCAAACGTACAAACTATTCTCTGCCACAATTCCCTGTCCCTCAACTCCTCCAAAACAGCACAGAAATTCCTCAGCTCTGCTACAGCACTCCCAAAAGCTAACACAGGTGGTAAGTGGCCTGTTTATCTCCACTGCTGTGTATATATATATATCTCCATGGGGAAGAAAACAAAAACCAGATCATCCAGGATTTAAAACAAATCAAAAGTTGTCCTGATTCAGAGCAACTGCAAATTCTCCAGTTGCTGCTCTGAAGCAGCACAAAATGGAAGTCAGTTATCACAAAGCATGCTCCAAGCACCTAGACATCCACTTCCACTACAGAAAGACCCACCACCCCAACAGAGGAGAAAAGCAGAGTCCAGAGATGAATGCCTGACAGAAACTGAGGTGTAGACAGGGGCAAAGAGTTGTAAAGGCAGGATGGGCACAGATGCTTTCACTCTCAACAGAGCAGTTTAACAGAACAGAGAGCAAAGGACAGTAGCAGCCCCAGAGGTTCAGGAGAAGTCATGAAGCCACTCAGAGCCCACGGGTGCCTAAGGGAAGCACCCCTGTTTCATACCACTCAGATCCTGCAGAATCATAGTCTCCTCTTCCTCTGCTGCAGCTAGCCAACAGGTCACTTCATCAATAGCCTTCTTCAGCACATCCCTGTCCAGGGCACTAAAGCAGGATCAGGGGAAAGAGGCAGAGTGTGAGAAAAAGTTCTTTACAGATGGAGCCTTGTGCCTTGCTGTGGGAATGCAAAAGCATCACCTCCTGACATTCACCCAACCCTCCAGATTGTATCCTGTGATCTCAGTCTTCCTTCAGACAGACGACAGCATGCTGGAACAGCTGGCGGCAAAGCATTCAGACCAACAGGCTTTAATATTTCTACAAAGTGTGATCTGAGTGAAGGTGAGCTGTTAATAGAGTCAGTACTGAGGATCCACCTCTCTGAATAGCGCTCTCACCTGCTGACTTTCCAGCTGCCCGCTAAGAGACGCTGGCTAAGGATCTTCTCCTGTACCTCATTCATGTAAGGGATTCCATCTTTGAGGAACTGAGGGTGTGGGAAAAAAAAAGCCAGGTTGGTTACTCTCCCCTGGACTTTCTTGCAGCAAATCAGAGAACAGCAGGTTAGCCAAGACCAAAATCAGCGTATACTTGGAAGATGCTGGTGTTCCTCATTCTCAGAATATGCTCTTCAAAATTACAAACTATAGGTAATCCAAGACGCATTCTTACATAAAGGAAGACGTGTTTATGTATGGAGGAAAAAAAAGGATTCTTATTAACTGCAATAAATTTTTTTTGCTCTGCTTTTACCTTTCCTTTACCGAGACACTTCAAGTGTCAAGACACCATGATGCTTCCTGTCCAAAATTGCTGAACAGTGCTCTCATGTGATGACATAGTCTGAATTTCATGCAAAACGTGGCAATACGTAAGATTAAGGTAAACTGAGACGTCCCCACCTTCATGGCTAGTAAAGACTCCCACTGGGGTCTGTTTAGTAACTCTTCAGCTCACCAGAGATAGGTTGGGGTGGTTTCAGGGGTGGTTTTTTTTTGTTTGGGTGGTTTTTTTTTGGTTTTGTGGGTGTTTGGTTTTTTGGGTTTGGGGTTCTTTGGGGTTGGGTTTTTTTTTTTTTGGGGGGGGGGGGGGGGGGGTGTTGAAGTGGGGATGCCTGTCTTAGGCTGACAAAGATGTGGTTATTGCCTCTATGGCAGTTCAGAAGAAACAGCACTCACTCTCCCTGTTGATAATGAACCACATGATGCAGTCATACTTTAGCAAGATGCTATCTACCCCAGAAATGTAGCATTTCAGAAATGTAGCATTTAGGGATATTAATCCCAGTTTCTCCTGTAATTGCACAGACTCCTCTGTTCCAGATTTCTGGCAGAGAGACTACATACCTTATTATAGTCAAAGCCATAATGAGACAGGAACTGAATGCTAGATGCAGAGAGGGTGAATTCAACATCCGTAACTCCCAATGTTGATGGAAAGAGAAAAAAGTTGTATGAATGCACCACATACCTACAAAGAAAAGAAAAATCTCTCTAGAAGATAATTACAAAAAATAACTCCTCCCAAGAGAATTCTGCACAAAAACTCAACTGCACTGTCTTCATTGTAACAGAAAACTGCTTCTTTACTTACTTGTTTGAATTTTCATTTGGAGAATATTGCCAGCCCTGCAAGAGAGAGAAACCTCTGTTGAAATGGCAATGTTCAGCTAGATGTCTACAGGTACTGTGAAAATTAGATAAGGGATGTGGGGATCCCCCTGATGGAGTACATGTTTTCCATTCACTAATGCCACAGTGCAAATCTTAACAGCAACTGCCAGGCCACTCCCCAGCTTTCTGAGAGCTGAACAGGTACACAAGCTTTTAGTGCTAAGTGGGAAAAGGAGTCAAGTCTGATTAAATAGCAATAGACTGAGTAATGGGTGAGAAGAGGCGAGTTGGTGACGAAAATCTCCAACTATGCATACACAGGTCTGTGGGTCCAACTACACTACAAAAGCATTTGGAAGAAGCTAGGCACCACAGAGGACTGAAACATGTTTTTTACTACTAAGGGTTTTTGTTTTTTTTTTTTTAATTAATCCCTAAAAAGCACATTAAGCTCTTACATAGCCTAAGGCTTTGAATAATATTTTAAACAGTTTTGGAGCTGGTTTCTTGACCCTCTAACTGGTTCTTAACTGTCAATAGCCCTCCACCACAGGCCATTTCTTGTGTTGGTTTTTTTATTTTAGGAGTATCAGAAATACTAGCCTTCATTTTCCCTCTGATAGCCCCCCTTACTCATACACTCTATCAGATGACACAGACTTGAATAGGAGCTGCTGTCACCTACTTCTTGCTTGCATCCTCTGTTTTAAAAGCCCTGTATTTGTACCTGCACTCTTTAAATACGAACAACTTCAGACGAGTAAAAAGTATACAGCCCACCTGACTTTGTTTATTTAAAATACTAAAATGCCGATAGTATGAAACATGGGGGGGGGGGGGGGGGGGGGGTTGTCACCCCTACCACAGCACACAAATGTCTCTGTGATGAGTGAATTAAGACCGGAGCTACCTGCAGGGGCCTGCCAGCTGGCAAAAGGCCAGTTACCGCTAAGACCTCCGGAGATCATTTTCCGTGTGGGAACACTGCTTACCAAGCTGAGTAACAGTGAAGCGCTGAACGCTCTGCCTGGCCTTCACGTACCGCTCCGCAGGGGAATCGAACAGGCTGCGAACAAAACCAGAATGGGGGGGGGGGGGGGAAGGAGAGTGGGAACAAGGGGGTTGGCAACGCACAGGCTGTTCTCACAGAGCGAAAGCAGCCAGTCTCCCTCGCGTTTCAAGTCCAGCAGCTTTACCTGGGCTCGTTATTTTGTAGGACAGTTGAATGTAAGCCAGTGAACTCCATATCAAAGGCTGTTGAGGTGCAAAGAACACACACACACACACACACAAAAAAATCTGAGCTATGAAGCATGCGTGTCACCAGCAGCAGGACAAGGATCCCTGTAACACCTCTCTCCACCGTAACCTCTGCATCACCCCCACCGGCAGCCAAAAGGCACCTGACTGCTGTGGAAGCCAAGTCTCCCGCTCCCTCCTCCCCGCGGCAGGATGAGGGAGGGGAGCACCCCCCCCCGGGAAGGGGCTGCCTCACCCCTCGGGGCGTGTGTCCCCAGACCCCGCCACCAACACCCCGAGCCCACGGAGGCGCGGCCGGCACCGCAGGGAGGGCTCACCCCACCCCCGCCGCCTGCCCTAAAACCCGCCGCCTGCCCTAAAACCCACCGCCTCAGCGTTGGCGGGCACGCCAGCGCCATTAACTGCCCACATACACCTCAGCGCCCGCGTCGCCACGGCCTCGCCGGGCAAAGGCCCGCAGCCCCCCTGAGCGGGGGGCCGAGGGGCGGCCCCCGCCGCGGCTCACCCAGAAAGGCGGCGCGGCGGATCAGGCCCCGCAGGCTCAGCAGCAGCCGCCGCTCGAAGCCCGCCGCCTCCACCTCCATGGCGGGCCTCCGCGCTGCCCCCCGCCCTGCGCGCCCCTCCGGCGGGGACGGCTCTCGCCCAGCTGTAAAAAATTTAAAAAAGGCAGAACCCGCCGGAACCCGGGGTGGGGCCGAGGGTGGCGGCGGGCGGGGGGTCGGGCAGGGCGCAGGGACGGGGGAGTAAAAGGCGGGGAGGTTGCGGCTCGCAACGGGAAAGGTTGGGGAGGCCGAGACAGCTTCTGTGGCACGGCTTCTGGAAATAAAGATCACGCAAAGGCTAGCGTGGTCTGTGGGTTAGTAAATATTATGAAACAGCACCGACTACTAAGTAAAAATGCAGTAAAATACTGGGTTGGGTTTTGGGGTTTTTTTTTAAGAATGCTGCCAGTTGAGCGCCAAGGATTTAGCGCATGCTGCAGGCCTGGGCGGGTCTCACACTGCAGCACCCTGGGCCACGGCCCTGCCGTTCATTTCCCATCTCCCCAAAAAGTCTGCGAGCAGCGGGCAGCGGCCCCCCCGGGTGACTGGTGCGGCAGCTGCACCGGCCGGGCCGGCCTCCCCAAAACCAGGCGGCAGCCCCGCCGTGCTGGTCGCCGCGGGGTTACAGAGCCTGGGCGCGCTCGGGAGCGCTGCCCGCCCGTGGGGGGCTCTCTGCCCGCCCGTGGGAGCTCTCTGCCCGCCCGTGGGAGCTCTCTGCCCGCCCGTGGGGAGCTCTCTGCCCGCCCATCGGGGGCTCTCTGCCCACCCGTGGGGAACTCTCTGCCCGCCCGTGGGACAGGCGAGCTGACAGCACCGGTCTGCGGCTGAGCAGCAGGCAGGCGCAGAAAGAGGGAAACCGCCTTCCTAACCCCCTACAGCTGGCATTTGTGCAGCTTCTCTCCCAGACCTGCGAGGCTTCAGTAGTTAGAATCCAAGGGCTGCAAGAAAGCTGCAAAGATGACTTAGGGGAATTTAATCTTTTTACCAAATTTAGCACATAACTTTAGAACTGTTATAAATATTCACATAATGACTGCATTTTGCTAAATTGGACTGGCCATGTACACCGATCAAGCATTTCAACGAGTTCAGGTTAGAACACACACAAAATCAAATATAGAAAATAAAATACTTTAAAGTTTTTGAATTCTGAAGTGAATTGTTAGTTTGTCAGTGTGGTGGGTTGACCCTAGCTTGATGCCAGGTGCTCACCAAAGCCGCTCTATCACTCCCCTTCCTCAACTGGCAGGGGAGAGAAAAAAATATAACCAAAAGCTCAGGGGCTGAGATAAGGACAGGGAGAGATCACTCACCAATTACCATCACAGGCAAAACAGACTCAACTTGGGGAAATAAGTTTAATTTATTACCAGTCAAATCAGAGCAGGATAATGCAAAAGAAAACCCAAATCTTAACACACCTTCCTCCCACCCCCCCCTTCTTCCTAAGCTCGACTTCACTCCCAATTTTCTCTACCTCCCCCCGAGCAGCACAGCGGGACAGAGAACAGGGGTTGCAGTCAGTTCATTACACCTCCTCCCCCTCCTTCTTCACTGACCTGGGTGTCCGCAGGGCTCTTCCTCTCACATATTCTCACTCCTCTCCCTGTATGCAATTGTGCAGGGTTTTTTTCCCCCGTTCTTAAATACATTATCCCAGAGGTGCTACCACTGTCGCTGATGGGCTCGGCCTTGGCCAGCAGCAGGTCCCTCTTGGAGCCGGCTGGCATTGGCTCTGTCTGACATAGGAGAAGCTTCTAGCAGCTTCTCACAGAAGCCACCCCTGTAGCCCCCCGCTGCTACCAAAACCTTGCCACCCAAACCCAATACAGTCAGGCTGAACTGTAACAGTTTCTTTCAGTTAGAATAAAGGTGTCAATGATTTTAGAATCAAGAATGGGACATACTTCCATGCATTTAAAAATATTTTATTTCAAGATGCCAACTTTTTCCAGCTCTGGACCTTCACCATGGCAGCACGCATGCCTAAAGAAGTGAGTGTTGTTCCCTGGAAAGTTTTCCCAGTGGTCTCCGTTTTACCGATAGATTCTTCGGGGCTCACGCAGAACAACACCACCCTCCTCCATAGCTTTTTCGAATTCCTGAATCTTGTTTAAAAGATAGACAGACACAAATAAGTACAAAGACAAGCCATTAGCACCAATGTATCAGTGGGGACATGTTACATGGAAGGGCAGAGGTTAACAGCCTCACTGAAGCGTAATGCCAGGAACTGCAGCTTGTCAAAATTACCCTTTTTGAGTGTTGCAAGAAGGCATTGTCAAGCCACATAAGAAAACTAATGGTGAAAGTGAGTAAAATTAGTGCTTAAAAAGGAAAAAAGGCCATACAAGCGTCAGGAGATGGGTACTTGCCGAGTCACAACGGTATTCCCAGGGGATAACAGCTTTAAAGTTCACAAAGTTGATTCCTGCTTCCAAACAGCGCTGTGCCATGACACGGCCAAGGTTTTTGCATGCTGCTACTCCCTTGGGACTGTAAAGGTGTTTCTTTATGGCCCACTCTCGGGTAGAGGCAGATAACACAACATCCCCGTTACAGCGCTCAACGAAAGCTTCTACATAATGTTGTGTCCGCTCAAGCCGTAATCTGAGTGAAGGAAAGAAATAACATGGGATTACGATGTCTTTTCCAGATGTAAAGAGAGAACGCATTCAAATGCTTAAATGTGTAAGTGGCTCACTTTAAATAAAACAATGTACTGGAGCTACTGATACAATAATGATTTCTTAATATTGCTTTTATTATCTGGTCTAGATTTTGCTTACTTTATTAGGGCATGAACTAGGACTCACTTTACCAGTTCAAGAGTGAAATTCCAAGAGCAACTTTTCACCAGTTTGGCAGGTGACAGTCCTACGCTGCCTCACGCCAGCACTCACGCCAAACCAAGCACTGTACACCTGCGCAGTGCGGTACGGGTGCTTATGAACTAGATCAGGGGAACTGCTTCAGCAGAAGTGTAACCTGAGCTTTGCCATGCAGTCTCTTAAAGGCTTCTGCTCACACAGCAGGTAACAACTTGTCAGGATCAGCAAGTGGTCAAGCAGTACTTCCCAAGCCGTAACACACAACCACAGAGTATTAGCAGCAACTCTCTTCTACTGCACTGAGACAATATCGGATTTCCAGGGGAGAACAAACAGGGCGTGGTTCTCCCCTCAAGAACAAAATAATGATTTTGAATCCCCAGCTTAAAATGAATTTACTTTCCAGAGGAGAAGCAATCAGCATTTCCTAAAAAGCACACACACCCCCACCAGAATAAAAAATTAAAAAAAATCCAACAAAACAACCCCCAGACTATTACAGTGCGCCAAACAAAACAACAATGTATGGTCAGCACAGGACTAGGAGAATCCTAAGTTAAACAGCAGCTGCTTGAGCAATATTACTGCTACCTTAACAATAGACAGAAAGATCTTCAACGCATATGCTAACTTCCACGCAATGCTAGCTCTGAACACAGAAGTACCTGTTAATTAACAACAGCTAAGGGGGCAACTGAGTCACCAACCCAAAAAGCACATCTTGTAGAAACTCCACGTAGTGGGGTTTTTTATTTCTTTTGGAGTCTTCATTTCTGCTGGTGACTTTCTGACTCACCTATGCCAGAATTCACGCTTTGGCCACGTTGTCTTCCAGCCACGCTCCTTCCTAGCCAGGGCCAACTGCTCCAAATTCCGAGGATTCCTGTTAGTGAAGTCTGCAGCAACAATCTCATTTTCGCTTGTGTCCACTTCAGTCTCAGTTTTGAGACTGGTCGTAGTTGATGCAAAACAAAGGCCTTGAAAGAAAGCAGGAAATAAAACCCCACAGAGTTAAAAAGAATATAGTGCAGACAGTAGAACAAAACCAGTACAGAATGATGCAGCTTGTAAGAGTTAGCAGGCCAAAGTTACGGGTTTTTTTTTAAAAAAACACCAAATAGATGGATTACCAGAGTTCGACCTGTTTCTCCAATTTACGAGATAGACTGTAAACTAAAAATGAAAAGTATATTAAAGTGTGGTCCAAGACCCATGCATAAGATATACACTCAAGCACGACTAGAAGATCCCTAGGATAACGGCTTTACAAAATAGTGGAAGTGAACCACGCAAGGAACCAATGCCCACGCTACCAAATAACAAGTTAAAAGTCCTCGATCCCGTCAGGCTAATCGCCACTAATCACGCTAACAAACACGCATATGGAGTCAGGCTTGCAAACTCACTCTGCCGCACAACTTCTCGCTCCAGAGAGGCCCCGGGAACCTCCCGGCAGGGCCGAGGCCCTGTCAGAGCGCCCCCGCCCCGCAGGAGCCCGAACGGCCGCTGCAAGCGGGAGGCCGGCAGAGAGCGGGGCCGGCGCACGGCGGAGCAGCCCCGCCAAGGATCCAGCCCGGCAGCGCTCACCTCAGCCGGAGCCCCCCCGCCGGGCAAGGCCGGCACGGCGAGCCGCCGAGGGGCTGAGCTTACCCGCTCTGCGTTCCTGGAGCCCGCCGGCCGCCAGCAGCAGGCAGCGGCGGCTGCTCAGCGCCATGGGCAGCCGGTGCCCGCCCCGGCCTCGGGCGGCAGCCCTCTCCCCTCCCCTCCGCTCAGGGGCACTCGGGCGCCGCCATCTTGGCGCGGCCGGCACTTCCCCCGGAAGCGGTCCGCAGAGGACTTCCGCCCGGACTGCGGCCGCGGGGGGGGGTGGGGCGGCTCCCCAGCTGCGGAGCGAGAGCCCCCCGGCGAGGTGCGGGTTGTGCAGGCACGTCTCACGGAATACAGCAGGAAACTCTATCCCGACTCGGAGAGCCTCTTTTATTACCGCCCCCCCCCCCCCTTGGAAAAAGGGCGCGAGGAGACACCCGCTCTGCAGTGATGGGGGGCTACGCTTCCGGGAACGGCGTCCCGGGAGGAGGGAGCCGAGCCCAGGAAGCGGGCTCCCGCCCTCCCCCCAGCGCCCAGCACAGCCACGCGGTAGAGGCCAGAGCCGCCGCGCAAAAACTGCCTGCCGTTATTAAAAGCAAAACTTTTACGCTGCAGGCGGCGGATCGACCGCTACTGAGTCAGGCGCCGGGGGCGCGCGGTACCGCCTGGCCCGCGGCGGCGGCTGCTCGGCCACCTCCAGCCGCCCATCCCGCTCCCCGGCCGCTGCAGGGTTATCCCGGGCTCCTACGAGCCCCGAAGCGGCGTGCCCTCGCCGAGGGTACAGCACCCCCACCCGCTCCCGCCCCGCGCCCCTGACAGGCGAGGGCGCCAGCACGCATGCGCGTGAGCCCGCCCTCCCTTCTAGAAGCTGCTGGAAGCCCTCCTGCCCCTCCTGCGGCGTGGCGGCTTTGTTCACCCGCGCGCACCAATCGCGGCCTGAGGCGGGACCGTTCCGCGCCCCTGGATTGGGCAGACGGGGAGTGGCCCCGCCCCTGGCGCGCGCGGGGCCTTCCCCTCTCCCACCCCCCTCTCCCGGTGGGGGTACCCAGCATTCCCTGCGGCCCCCTGGCCATTCCGCGGCTCCGCGCGCTGCCTCCTGTCTCCCTCTGGTGCCGCGGCCGGGCGGGAAGATGGCGGCGATGGAGGGGCCCCTGGCTGTCTTCGGCGAGCGGACCAGCGGCGACACGATCCGCACGCAGAACGGTAACGGCCGTGCGCTGCCGGCGGCGGCTTGGTGAGCTGTGGGGGGAGGGGCAGAGAGGATGTAACATGGCGCCGCCGTTACCGCCGCCATGTGCTTACCCGCCCCTGCCCCCGCCCGGGAAGGGCCTCGCCCTGCCGCCAGCTTCCCTCAGCCCCGGGCCGCTAGAAGCCCTTGGGAGGGTCGCTGCCGCCGGGAGGGGGGGCGGGCGGGTGGCACCACTCCTTTTCTACAGCCTCCAGTCAGTGGCGAAGTGGTCCCGCGCCCCTCTCCTTCCTTGGTAGAAGCGCACACCGGGAGGGGGGCGGCTGCTGACTGGAGATGGGCTCCGTTCCACCCCGAGCTCGTAGGGTGTGAGCCGGCAGGGCCTGCAGACTGGCTGAGAGGCCTTGGTGGGGAAGGGTCGGCTGGGGAAGCTTGCTGCTCGCCAGCACGGGTAAATAGCCTGCTTCTGAAAGTAGGGACCGCCCTCAAGATGAGTGTCTTTAACTGTAGTTTTCAAAAACGTTCCACATTTCTCAGGGTTTTACCCCAAGTCTTGGCAAAAGTCTGCAAACTCCGAGGCTGTTCTTAATTTCTGATTAGGTAAAAGACAAAGGAAGGAGCTGAAGACCTGCTTCCTCATGATCGTGAGAGTCATGCAGTACTGATACTTCGGGCAGAACAATTAGAATGAGAATTACCTTGATCTATGAATAAGATAGTCGATAATGGTGACTTCGATGATACAACGAAGGTTCCTTTCAGAAACAAGCTTTCTTTCAGAAAGCTGCCGTTATTCTTCCAAAACAAAGCAAGGAAACAGTTATATTGTTTGACGTTCAAAATGAAGGTCAGAGTTGTCACTATTCCCATTATACTACCACTTTTTCAATTTCCAGATTAAGTGGCTATGCTTGTGGGATAAAGAAAAACTTGCCACGGTCTGAAGGAAAAGGTTGATTGTATCTTTTTCCTATATGAAGTTGGCAGAACATCCTTTAAGCCACTATGTTAGAGATTTCATATTACTTTAGTAGTGACTAAAAGATCGCTTTTGACTTTCTTGACTTGGTTACAGAATAAGTGTTTTGTTTCAGTCACAGACCTAAGCAGGGCAAAAAGATGTGTTACTGATTGATACATGGTGATAGCATTGTTCTGTATCTGCCTAGAACTAGGGAGTAAACGAGGGTGAAGTTTCATGGCATGACGTGCTGCTGCCAAAAGAAACAGAGCTACCAACCTCTGCTAAGCTACCACCACTGGTCTTCTGACCTCAGTAGTGTCCTTCATCTTACCAAGCCAGCAGAACACGATTCTTTTTCTGATCAGTTAGTTAACTGAACCAGCTTGGAGGGAAGAGTGAGGTTTGGCACAGATTGTATTTTTAGTAGCAGCAAGCCATTACTTGCTTAGCTAGGCCTGAAACCTAATCCTAAATTCCGTCACTTTATCTCAAGTTTCTGAATTGCAGGTTCTTGGCGGTACATTTTCTTGTAAACCTGAATCACCGTGAAGTTGGAAAGATAAAACTTTCTTTTTTCTTTCATTTATTCAGTTACTGCTGCATCTGCTATTGCCAACATTGTGAAGAGTTCTCTTGGGCCAGTTGGTCTGGATAAGATGTTGGTGGATGATATTGGGGTATGTAAGCATTCTCTAAGAAGTGTCAGGAGGACTTGTGTCCCTGTGTAAAAGTGCTTCCACTTAGTGTGCCTTATAGGTCTAATATGCCCATGGCTGTCCGTATTTTATATTTTAAAATACTTCAAGCAAGTGAGGAAAGTTTGCCATTTTACAGGCTGCTAATATAATACTGCATTAGAGGGTAGTTACTGCACTACTACTAATCTGGTATGCGCAAGACGTTTGATGAGTTTCTGTAACGTAAAGGCTTTTCTGACAAAAAGAAAGTGCGGATTCTGCACTGGTGACATTTCTGTTGTTAGAATGGGACTCCTGGTTAAAAAGAAGCAGTGAACATTTGGTATAAATATTTATTTTATGGGTATTCACAGAGAATAATTAACTTTCACTTGCATAGACATTACAGTAAAAACGTAATAGAAACGTACCTTGTATTAAGATTTGATTTCTGAAAATTAGGACGTGACCATTACTAATGATGGTGCAACCATTCTGAAACTGCTAGAAGTGGAACACCCTGCTGCAAAAGTTCTTTGTGAGCTGGCAGACTTGCAAGACAAAGAAGTTGGTGATGGGACAACCTCAGTGGTACGTAGAAAGTTTTACGGGCAGATACACCAAAAGTCAGTGTTCCATTATCACAGTGCAGCTTTTGACTTATCTGTTGTGAATCTTGGTGTAATGTGGATCAGCTATACAGAACGAAAAACTTGGCGGTTGACTGAATATGAACAGTTTTCTAAAGTAGGTTACAGAATGAAGAAATTAGACTTGTGGTTTTTTAGAGATGCTAGTTTCCATACGCAGCTGGTGCTCTGGAATGGAATTTGCTTACTGCAGTTTCATTATTTATCTTCTTATTATTTATGTTTTCCTTTCCTGAAGGTTGAGGGTAGATTCTGAATTAAGGTTCTTGATTGTTAACAACCATGTTAAATTAAAGTGTTAAAGTGTTAGGACTAATAAGGGTGCTGAGTACTTGCCTGAGACTTTTGACAACTTGGCGGAGGCAGAATCAGGTGGCTTTTACCTGATGTCAGAAACTATTTACAATTCTAGGTTGCAAGTACTTGTTTCCACTGAGTAGACACTAGGCAACTGTTTGTGATTCTACTTTCTTCTTACTGGCAACAGGTAGTTATTTTGCTTGTATGGAATACATGTATTTAGTGTTTGTATTTCAAACAGGTAATTATTGCTGCAGAACTTCTAAAAAATGCAGATGAACTAGTGAAACAGAAAATTCATCCTACCTCCATTATTGGTGGATACCGACTTGCTTGCAAGTAAGGAACTAATACAGTTGAAGTACATTGCATTTTTTAAGGTACTATAATGGCATGCTTTTTGTTTATTTCTGTATTTGTGACTGCATTAATTCAGACTTCCTGGTGCAAACTGGATACGGCATTTTGGTTTGGGTGTGTATTTGGGGCTTTTTTTGTTGGTTTGGGTTTTTTTTTTAGTTTGAGTTTCTGTAGTCTCACATAAAAATGCCACTTTACTGTCCTGGAAGACGAATTGATTTTCATCCCTGTGTTCTTTGACATAACATTTAGAAGGCCTGAAAGCATGTAAAGTCTTTGTCTTTGTGGGCAGTGGAATTCTTTACCAGTATTTGTCTTTATTCTACAGGGAAGCTGTTCGCTACATCAATGAAAACCTTATTATTAACACAGATGAATTGGGCAGGGAGTGCCTGATTAATGCTGCTAAAACATCAATGTCCTCTAAAATTATAGGAATGTATCCTTTAACTTGATCAAGTTATTTAAGTGAGAGTGATTGATTGGAGAGCTTGAGTAGCTAGGCTGGTTTCCTTTGCAGGAGTTTTTATGAGTGGGGGTATGGTATTCAAGCTGTCATTTTTGTAATGGGTGTGAAAAACGTTTCACAGATATTATTATCTGACATGGGAAAACATGTTAAGACTCTTTGGATTTATTTAAAACTGGTTAGGCTCGTCACAATAGCTCTAATGGTGTATTGTTCCCTTAGGACAAGGTAGTGACACTAGATAAGGAACTGTGTGAATGGAAGAATGCGATACAGAAGTCAAGTACCTGGGGACTGAAACTAGAGGAAAGAAGGTTGCATTTTACTCCATAGTCACAGAAAAACCTGCATTTTTAGCCTTTGTGCTAACAAACAAGGGAATGTAGACTGACTATAGGATAGGTATGTTTGTTACAGAACAAAAGGTGTGTAAAATGCAAGCATCACCCTAGCTTGTTCTGATTTTCTTACCAGCGTTTCAGCTTTAAGAATTACTCAGTCGTTTAAGGGAATGGTAAAGCAAGCTAGGACTTCTGTACCTTTCTGGAGTTCTTTTTTTGAAAACAGTTTTTGACTCTTAGTTTGGGTGCTGTCAGTGACTTTTTTTTTCCTTAAGCATAATGCTAGTTTTCTTCTTCAGTTTTAACCTTAACCGCATTTTAGTGATGGTGATTTCTTTGCTAATATGGTGGTGGATGCTGCACTGGCAGTTAAATATACAGACCAGAAGGGTCAGGCTCGGTATCCAATCAACTCGGTTAATGTTTTGAAGGCACATGGCCGCAGCCAAAAAGAGAGCATACTTGTGAACGGTTATGCTCTGAACTGCGTGGTGGGCTCACAGGGTAAGAACACACTATGCTGCGTGAAGCTTTTGTATGAAGTCAGCCCTCTTAGTCTTTCTGCATGGATCTTCTTCCTGACTGCATTAGTTGCAAATCACTTGGGTTTTCAATTCCAGAGCAATTAAACAAGAACACAGAAAAACCTTACCACTTCACTAGTGGTTTCTAGGCTAGGGTCTGCCAGGTACTAGTGATCCACAAAGTGCTGGTAAGTTACCGTAGCTTCCCTGGCTCACTATCAGCATGGTAATACTGTGATCTTCTGGGACGTAAGCACCTCCCTTGTGAGGCGCCAGTGTCAGGTTTGTCCGCAAGGATGCGAGGCTGATGGATCAGCTTTTCATGGTCATTCCCATTTTGGGGGTAGGGTCTGTAAAAAAAGTGACTAATTTCTCTCTTTGAAAGTCTTTGTTAGCATTTTTCTGTACTGGGGCAGAACTGGAGGCGGAGAAACAAACCAAATAGAAATCTGAAATGTGAAAGTAGCATTAGTTTTAATCTCTGATGCTAACTTGATGTTCTGTTAACTCGATTTGACAAAATCCTTTTTCTTGTTCTCTCTCGTCAGGTATGACCAAGAGAATAGTTAATGCGAAGATTGCATGCCTTGACTTCAGCCTGCAGAAAGCAAAAATGAAGCTTGGTGTTCAGATTGTTATCTCAGACCCTGAGAAGCTGGACCAGATAAGGCAGAGGTGTGTGGAAGCTTGAGTAACTGAGACAGTGGGGTTTCACAGGCTTGTTTTGGTCTCTTCAATTGAGGTGGCTCGATGTAATTTTGGCCGAGCGCAAGAGGTAAAAATGTTTTAAATGTTAACATTTCCCAGCAATGCCAAATATTAATGGTAAAAGCTTTCACTTCTGGAGGCAGAACTAGTATTAAGTGAGTTTTTGAGAAATCCAAGTATGTTTGTGCAATGGTTCCTTCTCCTTGCAGAGGCCTACATTAAGATTTCAGAAAATGGGTTGACAGAATGTGATTGCAGACTTTTAAGTTGATTTCTATAATAACTTTGACTTTATCCTTGCAGAGAATCAGATATTACCAAAGAAAGGATCCAGAAGATTTTGGCCACTGGTGCCAATGTTATTCTCACCACTGGAGGTATTGATGATATGTGTCTGAAATACTTTGTTGATGCTGGTGCTATGGCAGTACGAAGAGTTGTAAAAAAGGACCTTAAGCGGATTGCTAAGGCATCAGGAGGTATGTATGTATAAAAACACCTGTCGTCTTTTCCTTTCTCCCCCCCCCCCCCCCCTTTTTCTTTTCTTTTTTTCTTTGTAAAAGCTGTCATTAGGATATTAGTAACTGATTTTCAAAACATGGCTTCTTAACATGCAAGCCGTGCAAGGAGAGGATGAGTAGAGCTGAGCCACTCTTGTTAGGCTTTAACTTTACTGTTTCTTTTAAGTGGTCATTCTGTCAAAGTAGATCAGTACTGTAAGAGTTGACTGCTGAAGATTTACAGTGGGGAGAAAAAATGCTGCCTTGCACTGGGGAGACTGTCTTCTTGTGGAAACAGGAGCCAGAATCTCTATTCAGGAGTCTTTACTAAGCACACGTTCATAAGCCTCTGGAGAGTTGTGTTAAGTACCTTGTTTAGATAGTTCAAGACAAATGAAGAATTCCTGAGTCATTAAATACATAATGAAAAAAAAATTCTGGTCCCATACAGATTTTATCTGTCAGTTGTTAAATTTGCAAGAAAGCATTTTCATTATGGTAAAGCACAGGAACTTGTACTAGCTGTGGAAAAGTAAGTGCTATAGAAGTTGAGCAAAAAGAGCAGTATCGATTATGAATTGTGGAATATTGAATTGCTACCTAAGAATTAGAAGTGCAAATGTACTTATGCTGCTTTTATTTCTATTTTCAATCTCTGTTTTTCTTCCTGTATGCCTGTTCTGTGAAGTCAGCAAAGGATGTGCTGGAATTCAATGCTAATTCCACTTCTTTGTTTGTTTGTTAAAGCAACCATATGTTCCACCCTTGCAAATCTTGAAGGTGAGGAGAGTTTTGAGGCATTAATGCTGGGACAGGCAGAAGAGGTGATACAAGAGAGAATCTGTGATGATGAGCTGATTTTAATCAAGAAGTAAGGATCCTTTTTAAAATACTTGGTTTTGTGTAAGTTTGAGATAAAATCCCGTTTATTTACTTCCATGCTGTCTCAGCGGTATGAGTAGTTATATGCATGGGAAAGAGTATACAAGTCCACTGCAAACGAGAGGTGAAAGTATCAGTATTTAATCTCTTCTGCTGGAGCTGGACACCTGTTCTATCAACCATAATGTGAGACAATCGGATTGCTAGATAGACTTTACTTAAAGTTTTGTTTATAAACAAATTCTTCTAAAATTTACAATAAAATTCTGTTAAATTACTAGAGACATTATTACAGCATTCATACCACGTTCCTTTACCTGGCTTTTAGCAATGTGGTCACACTGACTTCCCCTTACGGACAGTAAAGGGAAATGGCTACCATCTGAGCAATTCCATCTGAATAAGGAGGTGCAAGCTAGGTCTTACAATGTATGGTGGAAGACAGGGTTTTACTTCTGCTGGTTTCATTGAATCAGTCATTTGCTTGGTAGTACAGAATGGACCATGTTGGTAAAAGGTTTTTTTTTTTGTTTTTGGTGGGGGTTTTTTGTTTGTTTGTTTGTTTTTTTAAGTTTTGGGGGTTTTTTTTAATGGGTAAGAAGAGTAACAGTTACTAGTTGTCCACACACACGGTATTTTCCCTTGAAGTTTTTAGTATGCCACTGCTGTCTGGTACCTGAAGATTTGAGTATCAGTTTGTTCAACAAGAACATACATTGGATATTAACTTCTCTGCTGCTTCAGTGTCCCTTCTCAGTGTTCAGCTTCCTGTAGTCTCATTTGCGTGCGAATGAAATATTCTGACCATGGCACTTGTGTGGCAGTTACATGACTGCTTCTACTGTAATGTTGGCAGTCATTAGCTCGCTTGATGGCTATGCGAAAGAGAACTTTCCTGATACCTAATTTCATTTTCCCTTCATTTGATGGGAAAACATCTTGTCTGTCATGGCTTCTGTCAGGTAGCTTTCTCTAAAAGACTACTCAAACTAGGTTCTTGCGTATTAGAACTTAAAACATTGACTTACTAAGTCACAACATATGTATCCTGCAAGGGTGCATAACAGTACTAAGATTTTCTTTTAAAGGCTGAAAGAATCTGGCTCAACTGAACTTGGCTTTAGAAGAAAAATTTCAGAAAGAAGAGTTTTAACTTATATTCTGTTCAACACAGCTGACTTCCAATTCCTTTTTTCCATAGTACAAAGGCTCGTACTTCAGCATCAATTATTTTACGAGGAGCTAACGACTTCATGTGTGATGAAATGGAACGATCTATACACGATGCTCTCTGTGTTGTTAAACGGGTATTGGAATCCAAGTCTGTTGTCCCAGGTGGTGGTGCTGTAGAGGCAGCACTTTCAATATATCTTGAAAACTATGCAACCAGCATGGTAAGTCTTGCATGAAGAAGTTAACAGCCTGTATGTTTTAAACCAGGACAACGTGAATTTTCAAGCATTTATTTTCTTCTACTAGCAGTTGGTTCCGTGGTTCATGAAAACCTACTCATCTTACAGAATATAAGATGCTTCTTTAAATTGGAGGATGAGAGTTACTCTTTCTCTGATAATTAGACTATATGGTTCTTTGGCCTAAAACTAGGTTTTGCATGTGAAAACCCCTGCCTACTATTGACTCTCTTGATCATGGCTGCATTTTTTCCTCTTTCTAGGGATCACGTGAACAACTTGCAATAGCAGAATTTGCAAGATCCCTCTTAATAATTCCAAATACATTGGCAGTAAATGCTGCTCAAGATGCGACAGATCTCGTTGCGAAGTTGAGAGCATTCCACAACGAGGCTCAAGTTAACCCAGATCGCAAAAATCTGAAATGGCAAGTATCTACCTGTAGGAAGGCTATTAAAAGTGCAGGGGGTTGGTGACTTAGGTGGAAAGTTGCCCTGCCAGTTTACTGAGCCATGATTTGCGTGTAAAAAAAGGGGTTTCTTTCTGCATGGTTCAGTCCTGTGTATGTGTCACTGGGACCTAGTAGTTAAACAGCATACTCCCAACTATATTTCTACTTTTTCTACCTCTCCATCTGATAATACTTCTTCTTTTCAGGATTGGCCTTGACTTGATCAATGGAAAACCTCGCGATAACAAGCAAGCCGGTGTCTTTGAACCAACCATGGTCAAAACTAAGAGCCTAAAGTTTGCAACAGAAGCTGCAATTACTATTCTTCGAATTGATGACCTTATTAAACTGCACCCTGAAACTAAAGAAGAGCGAGGGTGCTATGAGGATGCTGTTCACTCTGGAGCACTTGAAGAATAACTTAGGTTTTATTTATGTTTGTCTAACTTACACTTCCCACTCTTGTAACTAAAATGTTAATAAAACCAGTGGTTGAATGCTGCTGCTATTTTCTTGTGAACAAATTAGTTTGTGAAAGTAAGGTTGGTCCTTGCGTTGAGAATTTTAAGCTTTAGCGTGTGTTAACTAGAGTGCCTGCAAGTAGCCGCTAATCTTGTCATAACAGTGATTGAGTGGCAAAAAGTAATGGAGTAAGCTTATTTAATTTTAAGCAAAACAAAAAAAAAAGCTCTGTGATTAGAAGTTTATTAATGAAACATTTCAAAATTAGTTAGCACTCAGTAGTCATTCATTCACATTCATCTCTCAACGCACATGGCTATTCCCATTCCTCCTCCTACACAGAGAGCAGCAACACCGCGTTTTCCACCTGTTCGTTCCAGCGCATGTAGAAGAGTAACAAGGATGCGACAACCAGAGGCGCCAAGAGGGTGGCCAAGAGCAATAGCTCCACCTTGGATATTAATCTAAAAAAAAAAAAACCAAACCCCAAAAAATAGAGAAGGTCACATTAATAAATCATTTAACTAGCTTAGTTCTGAGTTTGAACATGACTGACTTCACTGGACATAGTCCTTGATTGTGAGTAAGCCTGAAGCTGCTAACCACCATTCCATGGAGAAATGAACACATACAACAGCTGTTACAATTAGTATTTCTTCTGGAAGGGGCCCACCTTTACTCTGAAGATAATTAAGGTGGTAATTGAGGTGAGTTCAGGGAGGGGAGAGTAAAACCTGCACTTTTTTCCATCACTGGAAGGATACAGTGGCAAATAACGCTTCCAGCAGCAAGTTCAGATTCTGAAGTTAATTACAAGCATGCTCAGCAGTTCCCTAGAGTTGCACACGCATCTGCTGTAACCCACGCAGCTGTAGCCCATTCAGGTGGGAAACGCTGTGCGTGCTCACAAAGCAAGCCTGCAGCAGAGCAGCACAAGGAAACGCCTCCTGGGGTTCCCAATCCCTTTTGCTTGCGGCAAAGTCATTGCAAAAGGACTGTTCTTGCCTCTGGAATACAATCCAGGTGCACAGCATGGAACAACTTTGAATTACAGGAGACAAACTAATTATGGCATCAAATGTATTCATTACCTTTTCTGGATTTACTTTCAGTTCTTTTGCTATTGCAACAGCTAGCGATGCAAAGGCTTCATTAATTTCAAACAGGTCAACTTGCTCCAGAGTCCAGCTGGCTTTGTCAAGCTGAGAAAAGAAAATAAATTGAGGCTTTATTATCTTTTAGGTATTCCTCAGCACTGGATGAATCTTTTCATAAGACTTAATTTTGATGATTTGAAGCCACCACTTCTGAAAAGTTGAAGGAAACTGATTTTTATAGCCAGGGTTGACAGAAGTCACGAAAACAGCAGACACAATTCCAGTATTAGCAAAAGTCAGTACGATGTGCTGTAACATGCTGGCTGCTCTTAAAAAAAGTGTTTAATTTTACACATGGTGGTGCCCTTAGTAGAACAAGCACGGTTTTCAAAAGTAGGTTTTAACAGATTAAAAGCAAGTTTTTCAGGACATAAGTCTGATTCCATCAGAGATTCTCTGCTTAATACAGATTTTTATACAGGAAATAGCAAAGTGACCATTAGCAATGGGTGCCAAGTGCAATTCGTCCAGTCTCTCCTGCCTTTCAGTTGAAAGTTGCCACTTGAAGCTTTTCACAGGTGGCTATTTTGGAAGATGGTTAGGCTCACGTTTTCACTTCAGAAACTTGTGGTGCAATTGCCTACCTGGGTACAGGCTTAGGCACGTTTCACGTTTTTACTTCCATTCACTTTTTGTTTCTCACGGCAACGCTTTATCAGCGGGAACCATCTGCAGCAATGATGTTTCACAACCAGCTAGCCAGGCTGGTGCATCTCCAAGACCACAGTCAAGGAGGAGGGCCTCTTTCTACTAGGTATTACAGGGACAGCACGGAAACCATTCACCTTCTGGGAAAAGTCTCATCTTTTAAAAGACTATGTTGTTGCAACACCAAAATGCATTCTCTCTCTCTAAAGTGCTACTATGAAATTCTGAAGAGATAAACTGATAATTTATGGAGAGTGTGAAGTGTTTGATAACATACGTTACAAAGTTTACATTAAGTAGTAGTGTGCCCTTTTTCAGAGTACCTATAAAATTATAGTTAAATACAGCTTCTCTGTTCTACAATTTAAACTAAAAATGTCTATTGTATATACATTTATAGCACTCTTGATTTAAAAGAGGTTTGAGATCTGATAAGAAAAAGCTTCAGTGTTACAGTTCTGATTTTCCTGTTAAAAGCCACAGAGCTCAGGTGAGTTCAAGTTAGGTTTCTGCACTGCCAGGATGTTTCAGACACGAACAAAATAAGGCCCCTACACAGTGTAAGTAAAACTAAGAAGGGATACTAAAGCAAATCCATCCTTATCGGCTGCACAAGAGCTCTTTCAATGCGCAGTTTCATAGCTCAGTTTTAGCAAATCATCAGCTGGGGTTGCCATGGGCCGAGTCCATACTAGCAAGCAGCGTGGTACCATAGGAGCTGCTCACTTCCGGGCATTTTATTTGAGAACCTTGTCCTGTGGACTGAACACAGAGCGCGTCAGTGGGTACAATAATGGTTTGAGCACATTAGATGTGGTTCTGGAGTGCACCTTCTTCAGTTTCACCTGAAAGGAACCCAATTTGCATGCTCCAACCCTTTCACAGGGCAAACCAAAACACAAAGGGCACCATCACATTTGCTAATGCAGACGCACTCACTGGCCCTTCTCTCAGTGTTGTACTGTTGCAAATACAATCAGGCAGTGATCTGAATATTAACCTGAACAGACACAGCACCAGAACCATATCGTGACAGAAACAAATCATCCCCAAATTAGGTTAGTATACACATCCATGAAATTTGACCTTTAGCCTCCTAGGTTATCTAGGTGGCCTTTCACAAACCTGACTACGTCGTGTTCTGAACTCCATTCATACACCTATACTTTTCCCCCCCCTCCCCCCAAATGAGTAGGCACTAGCCTGGTAGCACTAGAAATCTTAATCGTATATACTCTCCACTATTTTAACTCTTGTTTTCACTTAGTTTATTTTTTCTACTGAATTTTCCTTAGAATATAGAAAAACCGAGACATGGCCAGAAAATAAAAAGTGATTACAAGCAAGAGTTTTAAAATAATAGATACCTAGATAGATAGATAATTACTTACAGCTTGCTTTATTGCTGAAATGGGCCCTACTCCCATTATAGATGGATCTACACCTGTCTGAGCCCAAGATACAATCCGAGCCAAAGGCATAAGACCTCTCCTAGCAGCTTCTGATTTCTTCATTAGAATTACAGCTGCAGCTCCATCATTTATACCTGTGGAATGACAAACAACTTTTATTTATTTGTTAGGTTTTACGGCTTTTACTTGTACCACTTTTTCCTGCTTGCATAAGTTCACAATCTAGACAAAAGAAATCTTTTATTGGTTTAGGTCCATATTTTTTTCAGATCAGCCAAGTCTGACCTCTGACACAAACACTTAAAATGGGTGACATATCTATACTGCTGTAAATGTGACACGTTTATGATTTCTACTTGGAAAGCAGCAAGTGGAAGAGTTGAGGCACAATCTGAAAAAGGAGCACATCAGATTTATTAAGTAGACTTTGGAAGAGGCAACATAAGGACCAAGGAAGAAGTTTCAAAGCTGCCTGTGGCAGGAGAGTTAGTCCCACAGGAGTAACATTTTCAAACATGAATTGTTAAGTTTCCTTTGTCCAGACCTGCAGTATTAGAAACCACTAGACAGCTAGTTTTAAAAAGAGAGAATGCAGTTTCTCTTTGTTCCAGCCTATCAAATATTGCTGTTATTGTCCAAATGCTTGTATTGCTTCACAGAAAGCAAGCAAACAAAAGACAACTCATCTGTAAAGAAGTCCTCCACCAGTTATATTCAAGTTCTACCCGTCATCAAACACATCCCCATTTTCTGCAGAATACATTCAGCAGTAACCACGCAGCTGCAACCCCTCGCAGAGACCCTGCCTTGAGCTATGAGCAGCTGCTGTTCTTTTCCATTTCAGTTTTAGGCAGATGGACCAACCTGAAGCATTAGCTGCTGTTACTGTCCCAGTTCCGTCTGTCAGGAAACAGGGCTTTAACTTTGCCATTGTTTCCAAGTTGCTCCCATGTCGAGGGTGTTCATCTGTTTTAACTTCTATAGGACCTGAAAATAGAGTGTTATACTCACAGGAGGGTCTAATCGCACAGACTTGTCTCAAACAGAAATCTGGCACAAACAACAGGTGGATTGGGAATATACGCCATATTCCTTTTAACCAACAAGCCATTCTGTTGGAGACAGCTTCCAACTCAGTGCAATTTGTGAAAGGTCCCTCCAGCTGCCTCTAGCAGGACAGACAGCTGGGCTTTCTGGGACAAACACTAACAACCAAAATACTGTCTAGTTGTACAAAACCAGATCTTGTTCTTGCTGTTCGTCTTCTTGCAAAAATAGTCGTGTCATTAAGTATTATTATCTAAACGGGTATCAGAAAAGCCCTTCATTAGTTTGTAACCTGCCTAATGCCACTTTTCCCACAGGGTCTATTCAATGCAAATGTTGAACAACTGGTTCTTGATTTCTGTTTGGAAAATTCAGTTTTTGCATCCACCTCGCAATGAGCTGGGGGAATTCCCCTGCCCTAGAAACAGATCTTTTGCTCAAGCACCATAATAGGTCTGTTTACATCCCTAACAGACCTAAAGAGAAACATAACTAATATATGTAACCTGACCCAGTTAATGAACTAGTAACCCTAATTATTGTCACTGTGTATTTTACTAGGTGGGCAAGGTTTGCCAGATAAACATGACTGCTTTAAGTTTGGTACAGCAGGAGTCTAACAAAATAAAAATACTGATATTGGTACCAGATCCGAGCCTATGCTAAGTCAGCAATTTGCCTGGGTAGTAATTACATCCCAAATAAAACAGATAGTAGCAGTATTTGCAGAGAGCTCCATTTAGATATTCCACATTTGCATTGTTTCTCTCTTATTCAAAAAAATAACCACTGGAAGTTGAAAAAGAAAGCAACAGGCTATATGCTGACAGAACGGCTTACAGAAAAGGCTGTACAACTGGGAAACCATCCACTGATCATAGCAGACATATAACAAAAAACACTTTTTTTTTTTTTCTTTAAAATCAGCTCTCATTATCCATTCACACCTACCTTTTTTAGAAGGTACAAGAACAGGAACAATTTCTTTCGTAAAATAGCCAGCTTTCTGTGCTGCCTCTGCCCTGTTTTGTGACTGTAGAGCAAGTTGGTCTTGTTCTCCTCTGCTGACTTGCCACTGATTGGCCACATTTTCAGCTGAAATAGGAACAAAATGCAAACTGCCATCAGGAAATGCTAAAATTCTACGCTGTAAAACTGTAAGCATAAAGGTAGTCATTAATGTTTGCTGTAGCAAGATGCTAAGCTTGTTGAACATTTTTCATTCTGGATTTCCTCATTTTGTTTGCTCATGATTCTCTATTTTCTTTTGAGGGTAAAAATTTCCGGGTGGGATCTACTCCCAGACTGCATATCACGTTAAATACAAATGAAGGCAAGCTTTTGTAGTTTACTGCTGCTCTGAATTATTATGCTCAGATCTCCCTACAGCTACTTCAGAGGAGGGAACAGTTCTGAAGTTAGTCTGTTTCATAAGCAGGGTCTGAAAAGAAAAGGCAGCTGGCTGACTATCCCATCCAGGATGCAATAACCTGAAGCTGCAAAACCATGTGTATCCATAGTACACTTTACGTAATTGCCCCATGCTGTAAATCTGTGCTGCCGACTGCTTCAGCTGGTACAGGGATTATTTTGTTTATTTTTCCTGGTATTAAATTAAATTGCTCAGATGCAAAAGAGATGCAGTGAGATTAGCTCAGGCAGAAAAAAAAAAAAATCAGTACCTTTACAAACAAAGAAGAAAATGCCTTCAATGCCTTTCAATATTAAGGATTTCTTTCTTTTTCATGACTACGACTTAAGGACAGCTTAAAACACACCTTATTTGAAACTCCAGATTTCTGAAATTTCATATCAGTGAACTCCTCCTTCCCCCCAGTCAACCATTTCCTTTTCTGGACTGTCACCACTTACCTGTTATACCCATATGATACTGATAAAAAGCATCTGTAAGGCCATCAAGGATTATGGTGTCCTGCAAGGAAGCCTCTCCCATTTTCACCCCACCTCGCATGTGAATTACATGAGGAGCCTGCAAGAAGGTATTTTGAAAGGAGTTAGATGGTTTATATCTCCAGTGCCCAATACAGTCAGACAGCTGAAGAGGCAGACCCCTGCCTTGCGGCTGCAGGTAACTACCCCAATGCCGGCAGTCTCCCCACCTGCCCGCTCCATCTCTCCCTCCCGTGTCTGCCAGCTGGCATGCTCTGTTTGGCCCGTGCATTTCCCTGACAGCAGATCATGGAGCACCAAATGTTTTCTCTACATGGATTGAATCAATCGTGTCTGGGGCCATACGGCTGTGGCCATCCTACCAGTCCGGCCTAGGTGGTTCCCAATCGCACTCTGCTGCCAGCGAACACCAACATCGCTCTCGGCACGGGCAGCTAGCAAGCCCCGGCACAAGAGGCCACTCTCTTGTTAGTGACCATATCACCAGCCCAGCACCATTCCTTAATACAACCTTGGGCTGAAAAGCTTGAAATGAAAGCCCGTTGCTTCCCTTCTGAGCTCAAATTGTTTGGTGAACAATAACGTTTCTAGTTATCCCTTCTTCTGGCTTCTTGCAACACAAAAAAAACTGTCTATTGCCAGCTGTCACAAGCCAATCATTCACCAAAACAGGGCTAGATAGAAATTAAAATGGAATTTTAAATGTAGTGTGTGTTTGCATGGTACCTTTTCAGTAGCTACAGTATCAGGCCTTTTTTTTTTTCCTAAAAAAAAATAAAGCGGCTACTGAAGTCAATTGTTGCATGTGTAAATTCATTCCCAAGTACAGAAACTGAAGCCTCTCTTTCAATCTGCCTCCAGAGCGTTAGCCTAGAAATACAGTGTTTCCACATAACTTACTGCTGTTTGCTCCCAGTAAGTCAGCACAATGCGAGTACAATTATTTGCTTCACCTTGCTCATACTTTCCATGCCTCCTGCAACCACGATGCTGGAATCTCCCGTCTGTATGGACTGAGCAGCCAGACATACCGCCTTCAAGCCTGACCCGCAGATCATCTGGCAGCTCCAGGCGGGCACAGAGTAAGGGATTCCCGCAGCAACACTTGCCTGCCGGACGGGGTTCTGACCGGCACCTGCAGGAACAGGCAGCATTTTTCCTTTGTCTGTTCTTAATAAACAAATGTCAGCCTTGTCACTTTTCACAACAAGTACCCCGATTCCACCAAAATTTAGAGCTCACTCCTATTTTCAGTTGGTAGACAGAGAAGTTCCCATCAGTAATCTGCAAACAGAAGCTGTTACCTCTCTCATTTATATCTTGATCAATAAAATATCTGCAACATCAGGGACTTGCTACTGATAGTTTTATATCTGCAACTTTGCTTTTGATGGCAGGTCTGATGAAACACCAACTTCCAATTAGCACTAGCCTGTTGTATGTGTGTAAGATGAGCTCTTGCTCATTTAAATTGCTCCTTGCTGAAGGGTTTCTTTTTGCCATCCGCTGTACACCACCAGCGGACAACTTTCCCTAAAAGTTCCTATGGAAACCAAAAGCACAGTTATGCAACGACAGTCAGGAAAGCTTCCATTCTTTGTTGTAATCCCGATGGAGAGACTAGGAACGCTATACTCAAAGAAAACATTCTTCATCTGCATCTCCCGAGGCCAAAGTAATGGCAGCTCTTTGTACGTAAAGAAACGGATAAGGAAAGCACATCATTTTGGGGAGCTAAAAATACACAGGAATATGGATCAGATTTAAATATGACAAAAATATTTATTTTCTTCCTCCGTCTTTAAAATACAAACCTGCCCTATGACTCCACTGATTAAACATTACCCTGGAAAAAGCAGAGGACCATTTCAAAACAAACAATTGTCTATCAGCCACATTTTCATTAAGTCGGAATATTTGTCTCCAAGCAAGTGGCATCACAGATCTCGCAGGTCAGTCTTGCAGATAAATGCAAACGCAGGCCTCGCTCTTAAAATCTGAGAGTTCTCGTTAGTTACGACGTTAAATTTACAAGAGGCGATGACCAATGAGAGAGAGGGGATGAAGAAGAAGAAGAAAAGGCGCTGACTTTCACACAGGCACTCTTGGCTACTTTGGGGATTTAAAAACCCCAAACTATCCCCCCCACCACACCCTTTACAAAAGCCCAGCAACGGGTTTGGTCACCCAGAGCGTAGGGAGAAGCAGCGGCCAGGATGCCGCTCAAGTCCTTTGTTAATGAACCACGCTCTTAACGGCAAGGAATAAGGCTCTGGAGCATGAAACCTGGGCCCTGGGCTGCTGCAAGGGGGCAGCTAAGGAGGGATGCGGCCGCAGAGAGGAAGAGCCCGTCCGGCAGGTCGGTCTTGCAGATGGAATCACAGAATCGTTTAGGTTGGAAAAGACCTTCAAGATCATCCAGTCCAACCATTAACCCACACTACCAAGTCCACACTAAACCAATCAAGGGTAGACTAGGCTAAACCACGTCCCGGAGTGCCACATCTGCCCGTTTTTTGAACGCTTCCAGGGATGGTGATCAGTGCAAAGGCAGGCCTCGCTCTTAAAAGCATCTGGGAGTTACCGTCGGTTACGATGTTCAATTTACAAGAGGCGACGGCCAACGCGAGAGAAGGGATGAAGATGAAGAAGAAAAGGCGCTGACTTTCACACAGGGCCCCCTGGCTACTTGGGGGATTTAGAGGACCCACGCCCCCCGCCCGCGGGAAGATGGCGGCGCAGCCGCCCGCGTACCTGCGGCGAGGACCTGCCCCAGCACCACCTCCGACACCTCGCCGGGGGCCAGCCCGGCCCGCCGCAGCACCTCACGGATGACGGCGGCCCCCAGCTCGTGGGCCGGCAGGGCGGACAGGCCGCCGTTGAAGGAGCCTGGGGGGACACGGAGGGAGAGAGCTCAGCACCGGGGGCGGGGGGGGCGCCTGCCGCCCGGCCCGGCCCCGGGGGGGCACCCGCCGCCCCGGCCCCTCACCGACGGCGGTCCTGGCGGCGGAGACGATGACGACGGGGTCGGAGCTCATGGCGGCAGCGGAGCGGAGCGGCGGCGGGGAGCGGCAGCGGCGGCCGGAGCGGGAGCGGAGTCGGCGCCGGGGCCGCCCCTCGCGTGTTGCCGGTCCCGCCCCTCGGCCGCCGGCGGGCGGGGCGGGCCGGGCCGGGCCGCTGCCGACGGCAGGGAGCTCGCAGGGCCGCTTCGTGGCTGGGTCCCTGGGCAGAGCGGGGGGGCCGGGCGGCCGCCGGCGGGGCCCAGCCGCCCCCCGGGTGGCGATGGGGTAGGGGCCTCCGCCGGCCCGGCCCGGCTGCTGCCGGGCGCTCCGCTCCCCTCCCGCCCGCCCCGGTAGCGCCCCTGGGGGCCGTTCAGCGCCTTTTGCAACCCTTGCTAATTGCTCAGTTCACAAAACAACACATGCAGATCAAACGCCCTGTTGTTACGTCGCGGCTTGTAAGCAGCCTGTTTATTTCAGGGTGGCGTTTCATGGGATCTATGTGAACAGGGAAAAACCCAGCAATAATAATTTAAATCAAACCATACAAAATGGCCTTTCACTGTTTGGTCTGCTCAGCAACACTTACTGACACCCAGAGATTACCAACACCCAACACACATCTTGGGTTTTTTATTATTTAATTTAACAGATGCCTAATGTATTTAAACTTTTTTAGCATAGGCAGCGCTATGCCGCTGGCCCAAGGGCTGCTCCTGTCTGACCTGTGCAAGGAGGCAAGCAGGGGGCTAGTCCCATGTGGTTAGCAATAGGACGAGAGGAAACGGGCTTCAGCTGCGCCAGGGGAGGTTTAGGTTGGATGTTAGGAAAAATTCCTTCACGGAAAGGGTAGTCAAGCATTGGAACAGGCTGCCCAGAGAGGTGGTGGAGTCACCATCCCTGGAAGTGTTCAAAAAACGTGTAGATGTGGCACTTCGGGACATGGTTTAGTCTAGTCTACCCTTGATTGGTTTAGTGTGGACTTGGTAGTGTAGGTTAATGGTTGGACTGGATGATCTTAAAGGTCTTTTCCAACCTAAACGATTCTATGATTCTATAAATGCTGCAAGGGGAACACTGGGGTAGCCGGGAGGGCCCGGGTGCTGGGAGCGGGAGCTCCCCGGCAGCCAGGGAGGCAGGGGCTGGAAGGAGAAGAGGCAGCAGCAGCGATGGCCGCAACCCTCAGCACGGCAGAAATGTTTCTCTGTGGGGAAATGTAGCTCAGAAGCTGGGAGATGTGGGGTGAGGAGCAACAATATTAAGCCATTTGGAGGAAGAAGGGACAGAGTAAAGGGTGGAACCAAGAGCGTAAGTCAAAGAAAATAACAGCAGTAAAAAAAAGGGATAGATGGGCTGAAATCACTTGTCTATCTCACAGCCTGGCCCTTTGGTCCTTATTACTTCCTCTGCTGAGTCCTGTGCTGACTTGTTCACTGAACAGATACTCGGCCTAATGGACGTGCCAGCCAAAGCACCGCATCAGAGTTGCAACTGAAGGCCGAGAAGGTGGTTCAACAATGTGCTGTCACTCCTACCTTAGCTAGAGCATTAACAAAGTTGGGGGAGGATATTTTTTATCACTGTAGTAAAATTTGGTCAGGTTTGGGCTGGGGGAGAGGGGAGGAAGGACAAGTTAAGTCCCAGAAAAGACATAGTGTGAGACGACAAATTCTGACAAACATGTAAGACAGCGTATTTACCAATACACCTGTGATCACATTCTGCATGTTGGCTAATCTGAACTTGGTGGGACTAAATCTGCATGCAAAAATGTATCTGAACCCTCTGTGTGGAAACACTGAGCAACAGGAGCAATAGAATACCTGAGTTGCGTTTTTCTGGCTTGTAACAGTCACTATTCTCGCTTTATAATGTAAAAAGCTACAGCATTACTAAACAGGAAAAAAACCTCACTTCAGCTATGGAAAGCAAGACTGTTAGCCTAGATTTCACCAATAACTCTGTTAAACCACGCTGGTCAGAGTAACTCCAACACTCAAAATAGGTTTCTCCTTTTAGGTATTTCAGTCTGACTGAAGGATAAGGCCAAAGGAGAGAACCATGTATCTTCAGTTACTTTGGGGTTTCCTGCTTTTGGCAAGAAAAGAATCCCCTCAGATGTCTTCAGGAAAGGAAATCTCTGGAAAATCCCGTGGGCAGCCAAACCCTCAGGTGGGCTGATCTACCAGTCTCCAAAGGACGCATTAATTGGCAACAGGCATGCGCTACAGCTTTTCTTTAATGATGCTGTGCACTCAGGGCAGCTGATAACAGTAACAAAGACCTCAAACTAAATCTGGAGGGGAAAAACATGTTTGGTGTCTTTTCAAAAGACTCATCAGTAAGTAATTAGTAGATCTACCATACAAGCAAAACTCTTGAATATACAATTTTAAGTAATACAGAGTGTTTGTTTTAGAAAAATACTGTACAGTTCCTGAGCAACCCTATACGATTGAATGTAGTCTCTGCATCTTTTCAAAATTCAGTAGAGAATGAGTAATAGAGATGTATGAGGGCAGCACCAAGTAACCTAGTTTATCAACTGTACCATACACCAATACGTCATTCTTAATATAACACGTGACTGATTACAACTTAAGGTCATCCACGCAAATACAAAATCAATAATGTAAGATGAGCTCAAATTAACACTAAATGTTAGCAGGCATGCCAAGTCCCAAAACAACAATACACCTGAAGCAAGCCTTACAGACAGGATTCCCTTGTATTTAAAACCTCACAAATATCACCATAAATGCTGAATAGAACATAAAGCGAGGCTTCAGCCTCTTCTCTCCCCATGCTTCACCTTTGATCTACTGATAGACGGAAAGAGTTTGAATGTGAAGCAGCCCCAGGGACTTCAGGCCAGCTCACCCCAATGAGCGTCCGACCTGCTGCACCTTTGCTCTCAGCCCCAAACAGCAGAACTGTTTTGCAACTCAACACGCGTGATGGACCAGGCTGCAATGTTGGGCCACCCCGAAATGACAAAGATGAATGAGTTTTATCTTGGTGTCTTTATCAGACTTGCAGTACCCTATTTAACTCTGCTTGAACGGTGTCCAGGATTGAGATCCAAATGCATGAAAGGGACATGTAAAGGAACAAAATAATGTAGCAATTGCACAAAAGCAAATAATTATGAAACATGCATGGTACAGATCAAAGTCAAGTTATTTAAATGTAGAAAAAAGCCCTTAAACACGACTAGGCAGCTGTGCTTTTAAATTCAGTGTAGTTAATGAGCAGCATAATGCTCCATAGCAAACTACTGCCCTGTGCTAGTACATTTTACCATTTCTTGGAAATCTAAGCTCTGGGAAATTAAGTAAGTCAGTAAAAATTAGGACGTCAATTCAGAACAGAGAGCTTACCTGCTATCAGTAAAAGAGTAAGGCTATGTTGCGCAAAGTTTATTTATTACCTTTCTATGAACACAATAAAATGGACTTGTGCCTTATGTGAAATACTCAAAGTGCAAAGACTTTGGCATTTTCGTTTGGTAATGGTGGCTCACTTTTTTTAGAAATAGGCTACAATTTATAGCATTTCAGTGTCCATTAATTTACTCTTCTGCTAAAAAATATTTTCTAAATTTAACCTTTACAGAGATCAGTTTTGTTACCAAAATGTGAAATCCTTGCTTTTTACCATAACTCTGACACTTGGTCAGTGAATATTTACAAAAATGCTTTTGTTGGGGATGTGATTTTGATAAAAACTAAGCTGCACCTTTTTTAGGCAAAAAATTTGCAAAGAACAATTAAATTAATAAATCTTGATAGGAGATCATTCTGCAATTTAAAAAAAAAAAAAACATTTTACAACTTTTCTGTAATAGGAAATTCTCTAGTCTTTAAAATCTTGTACACAGGTAATGGTACTAATACCTGCTTTGTTAGGATCCTTACAGAAAAAAACGCACATGGGATTCCTCAGGGAAGGAGATCTCACTCCCCTCCTTCCCCACTGATGTTGCCTTGCATCATTCCCTGCTGTACAGCCAGAAGAAACTGGTGTGCTCCTCTGCTCACTTGCGGAGATACAACATTATTCACATTCTCATTGGTGTTCAGTTGATCTGCAGCTGCGTGGGAACACTCACAGCAATGAAATAAGCAACTGCCAACATGTTCCCATGATCAAAATGTTAAGTTTGAAGCAGAAGTGATCAGTAAAGCCTTTGACACCATCTCCCATAGCAATCTCCTAAGGAAGCCGGTGGCTTATGGCTTGGATGGGCGTACTCTTCGCTGGGTAAAAAACTGGCTGGGTGGCCGAGCCCAGAGAGTTGTGATGAATAGACTTAAGCCCAGTTGGCGGCCGGTCACGAGCAGTGTTCTCCAGAGCTCCGTTTTGGGGCCAGCCTTGTTTAACATCTTTATTAACGATCTGGATGAGGGGATTGAGTGCGCCCTCAGTAAGTTTGCAGATGACACCAAATTGGGTGGGAGTGTCGATCTGCTGGAGGGTAGGATGGCCCTGCAGAGGGACCTGGACAGGCTGGATTCATTGGCCAAGGCCGGTTGTATGAGGTTCAACAAGGCTAAGTGCTGGGTCCTGCACTTCGGTCACAACAACCCCGTGCCACGCTACAGGCTTGGGGAAGAGTGGCTGGAAAGCTGCCTGGCCGAAAAGGACCTGGGGGTGTTGGTTGACACCCAGCTGAACATGAGCCAGCAGTGTGCCCAGGTGGCCAAGAAGGCCAACAGCATCCTGGCTTGTATGAGGAATAGTGTGGCCAGCAGGAGCAGGGAAGTGATTGTTCCCCTGTACTCGGCGCTGGTGAGGCTGCACCTGGAATACTGTGTCCAGTTTTGGGCCCCTCAATACAAGAAAGACACTGAGGTGCTGGAGCGTGTTCAGAGAAGGGCAACGAAGCTGGTGAAGGGTCTGGAGCACAGGCCTTGTGAGGAGCGGCTGAGGGAAATGGGGTTGTTTAGCCCGGAGAAGAGGAGGCTGAGGGGAGACCTTATCACTCTCTACAACTACCTGGAAGGAGGTTGTAGTGAGGTGGGTGTTGGTCTCTTCTCCCAAGTAACTAGCTATAGGATGAGAGGAAATGGTCTCAAGCTGCACCAGGGGAGGTTTAGGTTGGATATTAGGAAAAATTTCTTCATGGAAAGGGTGGTCAAGCATTGGAACAAGCTGCCCAGAGAGGTGGTGGAGTCACCATCCCTGGAAGTGTTCAAAAAACGTGTAGACATGGCACTTTGGGACATGGTTTAGTGGACATGGTGGTGTTGGGTTGATGGTTGGACTGATGATCTTAGAGGACCTTTCCAACCTTAATGATTCCTAGTTTTTACTTTCATTAAAAAATAACTCAGCCACCAAGCCAGGAAACACAAAATTGCTACTCTACCCTTAATTGGTTTAGTGGTGGACTTGGTAATGTTAGGTTAATGGTTGGACTGAATGATCTTAGAAGTCTTTTCCAACCTAAATGATTCTATGATCTTCATACTTTATGGAACTGGCCCTTTGCTGTAGGATATGATAGTTACAATACTTAAATTTAATGCCAAATAACTGGCCAACATTTGGGACTTCTGTTCCTATCAGAAATAAGAGTATCCTGCTTTTCCTTCTTTCTGTTTTTTAGTCTTTGCCAGCAGCATGGAACACAGTTGACTACTTTTGCAGGAGCATACACTAAAACTGGTGTCTTCAAAGACAGGAGTCGAACCTTGTTGCAGTAATTATGTAAGACACCTCATAATCCCTGATACCTTTGGGGTCCATAGTTCTCATCTGAAAGCATTTAAGAGGCATTCACCCTTTAGATACAGGTTTTCTGTGCTTTGTCTGTGTTTGAAATTACTTTTATTCCTCATAGGGAATAGGAGCTGTTCTTTGGTTGGTCTAAGCAAAAAGCCAGCTTTTTGCTCTTTGACAAAGGCAAAGCGAGATCCCCTTTTTTTTCTCCTTAAAAAAAATTAAATCAGCTACCAAAACAAGGAAGCTCAACAGCAAGCATCATTTTATGAAAAGCAGAGCCTTTTTCACTTGGGAAAGATCTGAGGAAGCCTTTCCTTTTCTTCACATACTGTGGCATCCTGTCAGGATATATAGGGCACTCCAGCTTGCTGAGCACCTTTAGTACCTTTCTCAGGTCTAGAAAGACAATTCTTTCTTCTTCCAGGTGTTCTTACCAGTGGACTAACACTCAATTGTCTATGGATAAGTTCAGCACATAAAGTGTGCCTCAAAGAACAAACTGTTTTCCCAGGGAGGATGAGATGTACATTTTCTAAAATTCCTCAACCTCAGACTGCAACCTGACTGATTGGGTCCTTGGAAATCAAGTTCCTGATAGGCAAAAAATGTTCTTGGCTGCGTCAAGAGCAATCTGTGTTTTCCTTGAATCTATTTTTGTCAGGGAAAGCTCATAACCTAATCAGCGTTTAACAAAAAATGCCATCTTCCCCTCAAACAGAAAAACCTTTGCATTATTAAAACCATCATGGCCTTTCTATGGCTTAAAAAAAGGTAAATAGCTGGGTTTATATCCTTAGCAACTATATTCATACCTGCACTTCAAATGCAAGCTTGTGGTATTTATCAAGCGTCCCAAAACTCGAGTCACCATTTGGCTGTAATTGTATCTTGATTGATTGTCAGTCAGGGGATGTCTTTGGGAGAGGCTCTGGAGTTCACTCACCGCTGTGGTCAGCCTCTAACAGGAACAGAATTCCTGACCCATGTTGCACACACCAATTCACAGGTGTGCAGTAGCATCGCAAGTGCTGACATCTTGGACACGAGTTGCAAATCAAGTTGGCTCTGCGGAGCTGTACGCTATCATACTGCTGATTTTATATGCTTTCATGGAGTTTTTTTTACCGTAAAATGGTAAAAAATTACTGGTAATTAAAAGAGAGGTCCTTATAAGAGCTTTCTGAAGAACTTCTAATTACTTCTTGCTTTAAAAATGGAAGAAAAATACGTGATAATTCCAGTAAGATCCTTAAAAACGTCTCATCAGGGGATATAAAGAAAACATTAAGCCTGCAGGCTAGTGTTCAGGAAGCTTCTGTAAGAAAGGGAGAGTTCATGGATGTCAAATTTGGGCTTTTTGCTGCCCAGATCTTTACCTAGTAGCTCCCTGAAGGACCTCTCTCTAGACTTTCTTCACAGTGCAGCAATCCATACATGTTATCTTCCTCCCACACCTGTAGGCTACAGCAGCCTTTTCTAGTGCCCCCCAAGAGCTCACTCTCTGCTCCAGCAGCAGATGTACCATAGTTTTGCCTTCCTCCATCTCATGTCCTTACAAGTCAAGGACAACCTTTGCAAGAGCTGATTAGCCTTTCTTTAGTTCCTGATATTTTAAGGTCCTTTAAAACCCTAAGAAATGTACATAACAGTACTCCAAACATTTTTTTTCTTCTGAACAATGTTTTATGTCACTTTTTTTTCTATTTCCTAGCTTTCCTTACCTTCAGACTATTATTTTATGAGTCCCTTATACTAGTAAATAGTTTTCCTTAAAGCCTACGTTTCCCACGCCACAGTGTTTCACCCGCCTCTCTGCTCAGCCAAGAAAAGCAGGGGAAATGGCTCTCAGGATCCCAGTGGGAAGTGTGGAGACCTGCGCTCGGGGCTCTGCAGCGCTCCCCCGGCACTGCCCCACCGCGCGGAGGGGGGCAGAGGCCCACGCGAAGGTGTGACAGACTGCGAACAGAAAACAAAAAGATGACAAACAGCATCCCTCTAAGTTCAGGAGGGTCTTAGTGTTTGCATTGTTCCAGCTGGCTTCTATCCCAAAACAAGGGATGAAAAGGAAACCCAGAACTGAGCAGGTAAAAACAGTTACAAGCCTTCCAGTCAATGGATAATTAAATTAATGAACGACACACTGTCATTCAAGGAACCTAAAACCAGATGAGACAATACGAACAGATTTAAACCAAAGATGAGAACCGTTTCCATTAATATCCCCTGAGCAGGCCCTGGGTGTGAAAGCGGCACTAGGAAGAGCACGGGCAGTGGTGTGGGAGCACAGGGGGTTTACTCTAATGCCAAACAACGGTCTCATCAGGACATTCTTCCTCTTCTTTTAATCAACTCTTCCATCAAAGCCAAAGGTAGAAGTGAGAGAGTCTGCAACAATGTTACCATACAATTCACATGACCTCTTAAACAGCAGTACAAACACAATATACTTAATGAAAGTGCCATGGTTATTTTCACGTTAAACATATTTATTTGTGTTTAATTACAGCAAGCTGTGCTGCCCACACCTTCATAATCTGGTTCCTATTTCATCTTATCATTATAGATTAATGAACATATGAATTTTGCTTTTTTGTCAGTGCTTGGACAGATTGTTACGAGTCCTCTCATCTGAGGACAAATGACGCTGCTGGGGGTTACACTAGCACCTGTTTGAAAAGCAAATTTATTCCTGTTATCACGCTGTAAACACAACCCAATGCAGGTGTCAACATGTTTATTCCAGTAGTACCAAAAAATCCCAGGTTGATTCTCACTGCGTTAGGTGATGTGCAAGACAATAAAAGACTATTTCAGTTAAATGTCCTCTTCCCAAAAGTATCAGAGGATCAGTTAACAAATTGCTGCTCTTACTTTCTCAAACAAAAATTCTAAGTGTAGGCTGATAATACATGTGTTAATTTGAAGGGACAGAAAGAAGGCAGGCCAGAATATAAAGCTCTGCAGACTGATTCCTCTTACCTCTAGATGTCTCCGGCTGGCTGCCTCTTGCTCAGCTAGCATGTTTCCCACAAATGTAATCTACACTTGTAAAGGTAAGTTTTATATAAGTAAGTGCTGACAAGGGGTGAAAACAATGCAGGAATATTTTCTACATGCTCATGAACACAAACAACAGGCACTGGTGGAAGGTTTAAGGTCCTGCACCTTATGGTGTATCTGAGCTAGACCTTTATCTGTACTATTAAAAAGACACAGGGAAGGCCTGGTTTCTGAACATCATAAAGAATAGCCAAACTCCAGGCAAATATTGGAAGATCTTGTGTTTAAATCACCACCGATATACAGAAAATATTAGGCAAATTATGTAGAGAATAGAAATACACAGAATAAGCCTTAAGTACAGCTCTGCATCCCTTTTATATGGAAAAAGTTTCCATTTCTTGTCCTACTTGGCTTATAAGCATTTTTAGTATTGTAATGTTTACATTTGTGCATGAGTAAATCAAGTCAATTTGCTACACTAATGTTGATATTAAGGACTACACCAATATTTCAGCACCTCGTCTATGCTACCCTATCCCGTGGTGGCTTCATCTGTTAATTAGTATCTTGAAAGCTTAAAACAAATACCTACAAGGTATTTTCATAGGAAACAAGAGGCAGGAGCACGAAACCCAGAACAGTAATCACAGCATATCTTTTTCAGTTTAAAAATAAGAGTTCAAAGGCATTAATTCAAGCCCTCTGTCCTTGTGGTCACTAATCACACAATCCTTGCGCTTTTTTGGGTATCCACGTCAAATCACTTGAAGCACAGTATGGGTTTCAAAGTATGTCAAGTTCTCACTGAAAATCTGTGTATTCATATATATATGCGCACACACAGAAATATGGGGACATGTACACTGGAATCCATTCTGTAGCAAATACATTCTTTCTGCTACCAGTAACAGAGTCGAGGAAGCAGATTTCTGGAGCACCTTCAACAGCAATGCAGTGAGTGGCAATCGCTTGCACCTGCACAACCCACCTGACAAACTAATTTAGCCTACAAAAGCTTTACGGCTTTGCTGGCAAGAGGGGAACGTATTTACTTGTCCTAATAACATTGCTTGAGAAATCAAAACAATACATAAGACAGATAAATTCGATTTTAAAGCAGCAGCTCAGTGCTAGACTGCAATTAAGGGCAATCAGCATGCTTTATTTTTCCCAAATGCTGAAACTGAAGTTTAACGTCTTTGGAAGCTGCTGGAATTAACTACCTTTTCCTTCATTGCCGATTGATGACGCTGACTTGCACCGATACTGCTGAGCTTGGTTTAACCGACCGAAAACGATCATTCCCCGACCTGGCCGACGGGCAGAAAGCCCCAGAAGTCAGGCTGGGCGCCCATCTTGCACGTTATTAACTGCTACGCGCAGTTGCCCTCTCTAGAGATGCCATCTTTTCCGTCAGCCTTCCCAGAAGGCGCTAAGCCGCTTTCCCAGGCGTCCCCGCCCCGGGGGGCTCCCGCCGCCGCTCCCTGCCGGCCGCTTTCGCGGGCGAGGCGGTGTCGGAGGCCGAGGCGCGGCCCCGCTGCCCCCCCCCCCCCCCCCCGGCGGCGGCAGGATGCAGCATCCCGCAGCCCTCCGCCCGCCGCCGCGCCTCCCGCCGCCCGGTGGCCGCCCAGCGCCCGTATCCTTCCGCCCGCCCCAGGATGCCCCGCGCCCCCCGCCTGTTTAATTGACAGGCTTTAAATCAACGTCCAAACCACCCAAGGAAACCGGCGCACGGGCAAGGCAGGGGCACCCCGACACCGCCCTTCCAGCGGGGCGGGCTGGCGGGAGGGGAGGCGAGGCGAGGCGAGCTCCCCCGAGGCAGCCCCGCACGCGGGCCGGGGCAAGCAGCTCGCTGCCGCCGCTCCACGCTCCGGTGCCGCCCCACGGCTGCGGCTCCCGCCGCCCCGCGCTAGCTGCGCGCGCAGCCCCCCGCCCCTAACGTGGGGGGCGGGGCGGCCGGGCGCTCATTTCCTCCTTGGGCGCCATTTTGTAGCGCAGAGAATCCGCAAATAAAGAGCGGGCGGGAGCGACGCGCGCGCGGCAGCCCGGGCGGCGAGGGCGGGGGGGGCGCGCGCGGAACGCGGCGGCGACGACGACGACCCCGTCTCCGGAGCGGCGGTCCCGGTGGAGCCGGTTTGCGGGCGCAGAGGTGGCGGCTGGCGTGAGCGGTGGCGGCGTTTCGCCCTCGATGTGACGGGCGCGGCCCAGGCAACTAGCGTGCTGGGAGAGCGAGGCCTCCGCAGCGCGAGCGGGAGGTGAGTGGCCGCGCGAGCGCTCCTCCCCGCCGCGGGAGCTGGCGGGGCCCGCGGGAGGGACCAGCCGCCTCGCGGGCCCGGGGGCGCCAACCCCGGCGGCGGCGGCGGCTTCGTCCCCCACCTCCAGCGGGGGGAGGAGCGGAAGCACTTAGAGCCATTTTGTGCGCGGCCCCGAGCCCGGCCCGGCTGCTCCCGCTGGGATCCTCCTCCCTCGGCCTTCGGCAGCCGCCACGCCCGAGCACGGCCGCCGCCGCCCCCCCGGGCGCGGGAGGCGCGTTTCTCTCGCCCCGTCTTGAAGATGAGCGAGGGCGGCCCGGCGGGGCGGACTGCCCGGGCTCGGAGGGGGAGGGGGGGCGACGGCGGGTTCTGTCAAGTGTGTGCGGCGAGCCGGCCGGCGAGCGGCCTGCGGCTGCGCCGGGCCCCAGCCGGCGGGGTCTCCGCGCAGGAGGCGGGGCTGCGCGGCAGGGCCTCGCCGGCTGGGGGGGGCGCGGGACCCGGCTTCAGAGCGCGGTGGCTGAGGCGAATGTGAAGTCTGCCCGGTGAGTGTTATTTTGAAGGGTTTTTTCATATTTCGGGAGCCTGGAGCCTATGCTGGGGTTTTCCCCACGGAACTCATTTTCATATTGTTAAAATAGCTGGCAGTTACTTCAGGTGTAACTAGTAAAGCCGCATACCTGGTGAAGGGTCTGGAGAACAAGTCTTATGAGGAGCGGCTGAGGGAACTGGGGTTGTTTAGCCTGGAAAAGAGGAGGCTGAGGGGAGACCTTATCGCTCTCTACAACTACCTGAAAGGAGGTTGTAGTGAGGTGGGTGTTGGTCTCTTCTCCCAAGTAGCTAGCGATAGGACAAGAGGAAATGGGCTTAAGCTGCGCCAGGGGAGGTTTAGACTGGAGATTAGGAAGAATTTCTTCACGGAAAGGGTGGTCAGGCATTGGAACAGGCTGCCCAGAGGGGTGGTGGAGTCACCATCCCTGGAGGCGTTTAAAATACGGGTAGATGTGGCACTTCGGGATATGGTTTAGTCTGGTCTACCCTTGATTAGTCTAGAGTGGGCTTGGTAGTGTAGGTTAATGGTTGGACTGGATGATCTTAAAGGTCTTTTCCAACCTAGATGATTCTATGATTCTATGATTTAATTACTTTGTTTCTTAGATTTTTTTGAATCCTTAAATCCTGCGTTTTCTAAACATTGTAGTAAAAAGTGTACGGACTACTGGAGTTCTCAAAATGTACTGCCCCATTTCAGCTCTCTTCATACTTAAAATGCCATAAAAGCCTAAAACACGATGAGATTACATAAAAATTCTTCCTGTGATTATGGCAATGTTATTTTAAGTACAGAATATGGTTTTATATTGCTCGTTGCCAGGAGCAGATATGCAGGAGTGGTGTGTAGCAGCCATCGTTTCCCCAAAACATGAAGGTGCTTAGTTAGGATAGTGCAGTTAAGCTGTTCATCATATAAATCACAAAATACAATCGTGTGAATTCTAGTCGGGTATAGAGGAATGTCGTTTTCATTGATTCTTTGTATTGTAGAAAATGGCACTTCATCGTGCTCTTGCAAAATATTTCTGATCTGCGTAGCAGAGAGATCATCTCCTCTCTTAGAGGTGAGCCAAGTGATGAGAAGCACCTCTTGCTGCACAGTACTTGAAAAGTTACTGTGTTAAATTAAAAGAATTAACATTTCGGTTGGAATGTTTATTGTCTGTAGCGTACAAATTCATCTGTTAATGAACAGAAAGCTAAGGCAAATCACTGTGGCAACTGATGTAGTCAGCCTGATGCTCTTAGTGTTTATGAAAAACACTGAGCACAATGGTAGAAATATGTAGCAGTAATACACTCCTAAGCTTTTGATAAGTTACTGTAGGTGTCAAAAAGCTGTTGCGTGAGAGTAGTGAGGTGGAATTCACACATACAGAAGGAGTGCTGGTGTTTATCTGTAGATGTGATTGACCTCGCTTTTTCAAAATAACTGGTAGTATATTTTTAGCTAGTGTGGGTTTTTTTTTTAGTGTACGGTTCTGTCACTACAAGTGATAATAGGTGTCAGTAAGACAGTAACTTCCGTAATGCAGTGGCCTGTAACCTCAGTCTTCAGCACTTGTGCTCGTCTGAAAGCAAGAGATGGCTTTGGAAATGGTGGTGTCGTGGGTGTAGAGGTTAGAGTGGACAGGTCTGGTGCTGCTGTAGAGAACTGGATGCTGGAACCTTGTGTGAGCTCTGGAGATACGAGGTAGACTACCCTTAGATGGAGCATCAGCTTTTGATTTCTTTCAGTCATGATTGTAGCAGCAATCAAATGCTTGTGATTGTTGTACGCTGCAGCTGGGTTCACAGGCCAAGTCTTTGGGGAAACTCACCTTTTTTGGTATTTGTATACTTCTGGTACTTTTCTGAGGAACACACAAATAATGACTTGACATCATTTGTGCAAACAATTTAATCAGTGTTAGCTGTAGTTCTGTGGGACATCTGGAAGGTGTGTTTATCAAGGACTTAAATCTTGCTGAGATCTTCAAGACTACTTCCAAACCCTGGAGGATTTAAAAGATTCTAAAAATTGTTAGGAAAATTATAGTGGGAGAGGTAGGCAACCTAAATACAGGGGTTACAATCATTCCCCCTGTGATCTGAAGTTATTCTGTGTTATTTTGGATTACTTGAGTTGAACACTGGCAGTTTGTATAGATAGCCTCTTCTGCTTTGAGTATATTTAAGGTATGTTTTTGGTAAAACAGTCTCAAAGAAGGAGCTGCATCTAGAAGTTAAAGCAAAATGCTTGAGTAACTTCTTGTGCGTGAGGGGGAAGGGGGTGGGGAGGCTTCTTAGGCTACGGAAGCACTTTGCAACACTGTGTGTTACTGAGACTAGAACAGGAAGCTGCCATTCATCAGTGAGATGCTTCTACTGAATGTTTTTGGAAATCTTTCCATGGGTTCTAATGTCAGTTTGTATTTTATGAAAGGCTTGGAAGTTGTTTCATCTGTGCACTGTACTTGGTGGGTGGTTTGTTTTTTTTTTTTTTTTTTTTGTTTGGGTGGGGGGGTGTGTGTTGTTGGGTTTTGTTGTTGTTGATTTGGGTTTGGGTGGGTTTGTGTTTTGGGGTTTTTTTTTGTTTTGTTTTTTGTTTTTTTGTTTTTTTTTAAACCAGGGCCTTTTTTAGTAGAGTGCTGTGTATTTGTCAATGGTTAGTGTAGGTTGAAGAGGCTGTACTTCATTTGGTGTGCATTTGTTTGTCTTAACGACAAACAATTTTAGGATTTGTTTGTCTTAGGATTTGGAAAAGTTAAATTAGTTCACTGCGTGGTGTTGCAAAAAACCCGAAGGTAGTCTGTAAAAGTCTTCTTGAGAAATAAAATATTTTTTTAACTAAAGAGCATTGTTTCTGTGAAGCTAAGTATTCACAACCAAGGAGTTTGTGTCCTTTCCCTGGTATACATGCACTATAGCAGCTTCACAAGCTTAGCGAATCTTAATATTATATGCAACTTTGTTGGAAAGCATATTGCAAAGATGCATGCCTCTAGCAAGTCTTGCATTCATTGTTAGTTGTATGCTTATAATCTTTGTGGACTCAATATTTTTCATAGTTGTAGAAAATACTATGTATTACCCTTTTGAGGTAAGGAAACGTATCCTGTAACTCAAGGAAATGTGAATATTTAACCTAGTGCAATGCAATTCTATTATGCTACATACACATAAGAGGGATTGAATTTGATGGTGTATCCAAGCCATTTATTTGACATTTTACTTTTCCTAAAAATATTCACAAGGGTTTTAAAATAACTGCTTGATACTTCCTGTTTATCAGAATCTTAAAAGTAAGAGAGTAAGTACTTGGAAGATGTTATTTTGACATAACCCAAATATTGGTGGTAATGTTCACAGATTATTTACTTTTATTCCAAAGAGATACTGTAGTAGTAGTATAAATTGCTTTCCTCAGACCCTGATTACCATCTACCTCATAAAATACAGTGTTAAATAGATTTAGGCACATACAAAATGTCAGTTTGATCTAAACAAATATGGGCAAAGTTGGGTGGTTTTGCTTAGTTAAAAAGGAAAAATTGATTACTGATAGGCTTTTTAGACATCTAAAGAAAGTTTTGGTTGACTTTTAGAAAAAAATGCATCTGACTATCTAGATTACAGCAGCAAACTTGTCATAGTGTTGTTTTGTACTCTGGCTCTGCATTGTGTGGAACGAATATTTCAGTAGTCTTAACATTGCAAATGGAAAAAAAACCACCAAACCAAAACAACATGTAGAAGTATAAGTTTGACTTGTTCAGTATTTCATGTAAACTAGTAACTGTACTAAATAAAACTCCTTTTTTTTCTCCCCCTTCAGAGTTCACAATGACGAATGAAGAACCTCTCCCAAAGAAGGTATGTTTAAAAGTACTTGCGACTTCCCCTCCTGCCCCCCACAGGTAATCATGACAGCTTGATAAGTTGTGCTTTTTCTTTTGCTCCATAGGTTCGCCTTAGTGAAGCAGATTTTAAGGTTTTACCTAGAGACGAGCTCATCCTAAGGTAAGTAAAAAGTATCCTAAAAAAAAAAAGCAGTTTTTCCATATCAACATTTTAGCAAACTTTTAACGGAAGATGCATGACCTCCCTCTTCCATTGTTTTTAGCATCCTTGTTCTGAAAAACTATTTTATCCTTTTCATGATACATTTCTTTTGTGAAATTTTCATCTTGTCTCAAATATTTTTATATATAGTTTTGGGGGAAACACTTTTTCCAGAGAGAAAATCCTGAACAATATTTTGTAATACATGAGTAGGAGTGTTTTTCTTCACTTGTAAGTTTAGAAGATATGGTTGCTTGCATTCCTTGCTAGATAGCAAGATATTTTTAAACATCAGAAAAATGTCAACTCCTTACTCCTACAATAAGTTTTAGGCTTTCTTAGTCTGCGCAGTTGTCTTCTCAGCATGTTCAGATACTAACAGTAAAATGTTGAAATAAAGTTTTCATCGCCTAGAACTTGCATAAAGAGGAGCCTGACCACCTTTTTCACCTTTTAGAAAGCCAAGTGTCACCATGGAAAAAATAACAGGCAATCCTGTCATGCATACCACCTGCTTAAAGAAGCTGACCCAAGCCACTTGTCTCTGTATACCTGAATCTCCTAATTTGTAAACAAGGAGCTAACTAAACTAGGCATCTGTGGGTTATCTGTTTATCTGCGGGAGTAGTTTGTGTGTGCATTTTGGTAAACTTAAGCTCTTTAGCATTATTAGGGTCTACCAAGTTAAATACTGCTATTTCTTTGAACAAAGACTAAACTGTGTAGAAACATGAGGATACAAGTGCAACACTTAATGTATATGATAAGCTACTCCCTCTTCTGGGCAAACTATCCTGCCAGCTACTTCTGGGGTGAAAGTTCTTTCCAGGGGAGTCAATGCAGTCTGGCTCCATATGTTTAAAACTGGTTTCTGGCTTCCTTCAAGTATCTAGTCTTCTGGGTGGTAAAGGATAATGTATTTAAACAGTAGGGAAAAAAATGCTGCTTTGATGTTAAGTGGTTTAGGCCTTGTGAACCTTTTCATAAAAGTTTCCGTACTCAAGATTATCTGTGGGAATAGCAAACTCCTAATTCTGTAAAGCCATGCACTTACTTCCAGCTATAAAATTCTTGTCAAAGTACCAAAGCATAGATTCTGTGCAACTTGCTTTCTGATTGATAGTGTGAAAACAAAAAAAAAGGCTTCCAATTGTAATCAGTTTCTGTAACTTGCAATGATTAATTGCTACTGTAGAAGAGATGCATTTCCAGCATATATTCAAGTAAGAATGTGATGGAATACACCCAAGGAGGTAAAGTATGTCAGCAGCTAAACTGTATTAATGAAGAGAGAGGAAGGAATTTGCTTACGACAGCTGTGTTGCTATCGAATCTTCTTAGTGTAGACAAAGTAACTTCTCTCAAAAAGGCCACTTGATGGATTTAAGGAGAATAACTGTCCCTTATACTGAGAAGTGGAAACTCAAATGCTGTTTTGGCTGTCCCCGTTTTATTTGTTTGCATTAAGCAGTCCTATGAACACTGTTGTTTTTTCTTTGAATGGGGTGCGTATTTAATGGGTTTCTAGTAAGTTCACCTTTAATTGTGATTTCACGTAAAACTAGCAATTACTACACTAACTGCTGGCTTCATTTGTAGGTTGGAATAAAATACAACACTATTATGCATATCATATTTTAATCAAAGGCATCTCTACTACTTTCAGGCACAGAAAAATGTGTTGACCACTACTGGATTGTCTTAGATTTAGATTTGGAATGCATTTTTTTGGTCCATGCCTTGGTGGGGCAAATGCTTTTTAAGATACAGGCATGTGTTACCTGCTTTTGGTCTTTTAGGTAATACATCATCATCACTGTACAGTTACACTCATAAAACACATATGTAGACAATGTTAAATTTTTTTTTGTTGATTCCTGTGCAATGAATCCCAATTTCACTGTTCTTTTCTATGAAGTACATAATTCAGGTTTGCTCATTTTAACATCTGTTGACTAGAAGTGAGTAGGATTAACAAGAAGCCTTTCGGTCTGGCCTTTTGGGAATTTCTGCTTGTCTCACTATTTGTTGCTGTGGACCTATCTGCTTCATCTTTCTCCTCCCCTTTTTAATGCAGTAGCTACTTAGCTTGACTGTGTAGGAGCTTCTGTGAAGAAAGAAGAGCCAGGAACACGGTAACAAAGCATGCTGTGGATCGTAGCTAGAAATCTGATCAGTATTGCCCTGATTGTTTAGCCTAGTGGTTAGCCTGTAAAACATTTTAGCACCCTGATTTACACAAGCAGTTCTGAGGAAATACAGTGCTTTTATTGAACTTCAATCAACACGGACTTACAGCCAGTCACTTTTGGAATGGCTTAGGTGCAATGCTGTGTGTGCCCTACCTCCTAAGTGCTTATCACTTATTCTTGGAAAAAGTGAACCCCAAAGCTCAGCATAAAAAAATGGGTGCTCCAAGAAAAATAGTGGTATTTATGGAGGTATTTTGAAGCCATGGAATCTTAAAGTCTGCTTAATATTTTTAGAGAATGAAGGGAATTACTAACCTACCTAATGCTGCCCAATTACCTTCCAGTTCTTGTGAAGACTGTAAGTGACCCCTTGAATGTAAATCGGATTCAGGGCTGTCTTCCTAGTTCTGTGTGCAGCTCTGTCTCTGTTCTTTAGTGCCTTTCCAAGTAGCACTTTAGCGAAGCTCTTCAGATTGTCACTGTTTGGCCATCCGATTACTGACATGAACTACTAAACAGATCAAGAGCCAATATTGAGTGAAACCAACCTCATTGGAGAAAAAAGCTGGCTTTTAGCCTTTGTCTTTTTCCCCCTACTCAAGCTCACTGATGAGCTGCCTGAGTCCCTTACAGATGTACCAGAAAGGGCAATATGGGGCATGGAGGTCAAGGCAACTCACATTTGCTTAAACCAATGCATCTCTTCCATTACATGTGTGAAGAGGATTATTTCTTTCTTGGATCTTGGGAAGAAAGGCTTCAGACAGAAGTTCTAGCCAGCAAGTTCCAGTTTACTGGTTTATTTAAAGAAGCTTTTGCAAGTATGTGCACATTGTTAAATAGGTTAACCGAAAACTGGATTCTTACATCACTGCAAGTGTTAATTTTTCCTGTCTGTTAAAAAAAAGTTTAAACTAATGCAGGTATTATATATAGATGAAACCTGGTAGAAGGGATATATCGTCTTTCAAGTAAGGCAGAATTTCCCAGAGGGAAATGCTTTCCTCCTGTAGTTGAAGACGTGCTAGTAGCAATCTTCACATTTTAATTCTGACATAATGGGGGGAGGGAAGAGGAGAAATACTTGTTTGTATCACTACTGATGTTTTTGAACACGTTTCTTTTACTGAACTTTAGAATGTATTTAGGGTCAAAAATCTTTCCCTGAAGAGCCTGTAATGTGAGCTAGCTGGAAAACATTTGAAGTATGTAACTTTTAGGAATGCTGTTTATATAGAAACTTTCATAATTTATCAGAGGTCTTTAATATGTTCTGGTGTCTTAGGGGAAAGTTGCATGTTTTTATACGGAGAATTAGAATATATTTGGATACAGTTTGCGTTAAAATTTCTAACTGGATCTGAAATACAGGCTGACTCTGTGGCATATGGTGACATCTGTGAGTTGACTTTTTCTAACCGTTTCCTGATAGCAGTAGGGCCTAACGGAGGCTTCAGATCATACTTGCCTTTTTTTATTATTTTTTTTTTTTAAACTTGTAGCTCTGAACCCTTGGACTGTACTGGAGTTGTGCTTGGTAGCTGGGATTTCTAGGTGATGCTAGATCTGCTGCTAGATTAGCCTCAGCCTCTGCTGTCTGGTTTCAACATGAAACTAGATGGCTGAGATTCCATCACTGAGCAAAGGCATTGATTGTTAGAGCATTCCACAGACTTGCTGTCCTTGTCACCTCTTCCAAGCTCTGTGTGAAAACTTAGCATGTGAGATTCATGTAATGGGAATGCAGGCTCACCTCAGTCTTGCATATCAGCAGCTGGGAGTCCATATTACTGAAAAAAGTGTAGAAGTAAAACTGTTGTGCATGAAGATTCGGTTGTAAAATGTAAGACTAAAGTTGTGCATCTGGAAATACTGCCCTTTTATTGTTCAGATGAAAACGGATTTTCTGTGAGAATTGTTCCTTTAGGGAACGGTGTTACAGGCTTAAACACCCCTCATATAGTCATTTGAGACCTAGAAATACAGAGTTTTACACCTGTCCTGTTTGATCATAGTATCGTCTGGTCTTCTCTACCAGTGTAGACATAATAAACAGAGAAGAATGAATAAAAAGTTAAGAGTTAATGTTCTGAGTTGGAGTGCTAAAAATACTGTCAATCATCTTAAATCTTAATTTTTTTTTAAATACTTTATTCTGTGATAGTTCCTTATTTTCCTTTTTATCTTTTGCATTACTTCAGAAGCTACAACTTTGTAACTTTAACTTCTCAAAGATGAGAATTCTACTTTAATTCCCTCTGTTAATGATCTGTGCTACTACTGTAAACAAGGGAAAATGATCAGTGTGAAGTAAGCTGGAAAGACAGTATTTAGGAAAATAGATTATTAAAGGCAGTGAACAACAAAGGTTACTACAAGAGAAGATGTAAGAACTTAGAAATTATAAAAAGTGTTTAAAGTCCTAAGTCAGTTAATAGACACTTAAGTGAAAACTAAATTATCAGGGCCATCACAACGCTGTTTTTAAAATACCTAAAACTAGTTAAAGTATATACATTAATAAAAAGAAAATCTTTGTTTTTCTTCCTTTACCTTGGTTTCATGAATGTTCTTGAGAAAGTGTCTTGTTGATATATTTGGTAAATATTTTGATGTGTTAGCCTTTAGGATTACTGAGATCACTACAAATACATATACACATCAGATGAAGAATCACAACTGCAAGTTTGATTGAGAAGGAATCAGTCCCCTTTCAGTAAGGGCCTACCAATATATTTGCTTATTTTCCTGAGCCGAAGTTATTTATAAGAATGGTCTGCTTCATTAATGTGAATGTTTTTAAACTTCCATTATTTCACTTTTTGGTTTGATGCTTTTAGTCTATTCGATTGTCTGTTTTAATTTTTTTCTTTTTTTTAAATCTAATTGCACGAAATAAGCTGGCTTCTGATTTTTGTGTCTCTAGTTGCTAGCTTTCTGGTTTGCCTGAAGTGAGGTGAAAACCAGATCAACTGCTAGAAGAGAATTGCTTCTGAGATCTTCTGTAGTTGTAGCAAAATGAGACAGTGTATGTGTGTGAAATCAAAGCTACTGTGGTAGAAGCAGTTGCAAGTTTTAAAATTGTTGGCTTGATTGTTGAAGAGTTATCTCCAAGTATGTTGGTGTGGTGATCACAAGTTTATTCAGTACAATTTCGTAAACTTGCTTGAAGATGGATGGCAACAGTCTTCACCAGGTTTTTCACAAAACGATGTCTGAAGAGTTGTGTTTCTAGAAGAGTTGGTGGGCACATGACTTGAAAAGTCCATGACATGGCCTAGTGCACTCTGGGTTTTCTTTTCCAGGAATTCAGTTCTTGCTTAAATACTAGCAGTTGTTGAGAGGTGACTTAGAGGTATTCTCTGATGCTCTTGGTAGACCACAGGCTATGGTGGTTTGTGGGTTGGTTCCCCCCCCCCCCCCAGTGGTGGTCTGTCATGTCTACTTAACTTCTGTTTTGATTTTGACAGAATTATTGTTTTCAGGCTGTGAGATGCAACTTAGAAGTCAAGTAATCCTGCAGCTGTATTTGAAGACCTACTCTTCTGTTTCATGTAATTCTTTCATGTAAAACTTAGGTTCGTTCTTTGCAGGTTTGCTATTTAGTAGGCTGTTTCAGTTTTACTTTTGGGGGATTGAAATCTTCTCAACTAACATAGGACTTGCAGTGGTCAAACAGTGAAACTTCTGTTTCTAACAATGTGCTTTTTAGAGCAGAGAGATAAATTTAAGGGTTAAGGGGGAATACAACTGCTCTCTTCTACAGAGCTTAAGAGAGTTAATTCATTCTGATTTCATGTACAGCTGAAGAGATGCAAAATTTTGTTGCTGCTAGAAGGAAGACATCTTGTGCTTACTTTTACTTTTCACAGTGACGTGATCTCACTTGCTGTTACAGATCTGATGCTTTTTAGACCCTTTAACAAGCTGTTTGAATTCACTAAATGGTCAAAAATGATCTAGAGTTAGATTTTATAGTTTAGATTGAGGTAGTGGTGTTGTAGGTTAGGGAGTTAAAACAGAGCAGTTGTGTTGAGTCTGGCATAAAATAGGTGGCAGGGACAAAGGATAGTTGAGAGGAGAGAACAAAAACCTTCCCCTTCTGTAGTGGTAAGCTATTAGATGAATTTGTTTCATAATGTGGAATTGTACCACTGGGAGGAAGACACATAGTTAGAAGCAAAGTACTTCTCTAAAACAACACCCCTCGCCCACCCCCCCAAAAAAACCATCATCTGTGAACTTTGTTGGTAAAGCATGTCGTGCTAAGCCTTACTGCAGACTTTATTTGCTACTGATTTGATGGTTTGTATCAAATGCAATGCTATTTTTCAGTGTGAGGCTTCCTGACTGTGGATAAATGGGTTAAATAACATGCCTTCAAAGTGTTATTAAACTGTTTGGCTTCTGGTTGGTGAACTTTATCAGAGTATGGTCTTGATTTGAATGAGTTGGTATAACTAGTTAACCTAGACTGCAAGTTCTAGTGTACTGCAATACACTTCTGCTTGTTGTCTTCTTCACTTGGTAACAGGCTTAATGTTGTCTTTGTATTACAGTTTGTGTTACAGAATTTTGTTTGAATTGTTCTGCTTTAAGAATGAGATGTATCTTAGGTACTTTACACAGGTAACTAAGTAATAAGTGTTTGATCCTAGCGTTTGTCCAAAAAGTTACAGTAAGTTTTAAGAATTTAATTTTGAGTATTGTAATGCACAGCTACCTTTTTATCCTTTAGAGATGCAAAGTGGATTTGACTATTTCTGTGATTAAAAGCCCCATTTTTAAAACTGGAATTGACTTTTATCCAATCGTATAATTCCCTATTGACATTTTCTGATTATGGTATAAATGTATACTCTGGAAGTTTAGGAATGAGATGCCTTGATTTGATAAACTGAGCTTCAGAAAATTCTTTTTTCTCTTTGTCTCTGCAATAGGTGGAAACAGTATGAAGCATATGTGCAAGCTCTGGAGGGCAAGTACACAGACCTTAATTGTAAGTTAGCCAAGTTTCAAAATGGTATGAGTTATCTGAATGTTTGTATAAAGCAGAGTGCTCAAGTAATGTCTGTGCTTTCTAAAACTGTTACAAATAAGAGATAATAATCTATATGTCAGTTATTTGTCAGAAGAAAGTCCCTGTTTTTTCTAGTGTAAGTTTTCAGCTTTTCCCAACTTTCTCCGCCACTTATTTTCCTTTGCAGATCTTACACAGCTTCTGAAAAGTCTATTTTTGCATGTGTAGGGCCATCTGTACCCAGACTGCTGGCGGGAGGAAGTCCCAAAAAATAACCCCACAAACAGGTGTATTTTCATGAATAGTTTGTAGAAGTAAAGGTCTAAAAATGAGTCCCCAAGTAATGTTTGATCTGATCAGGCAAATTAAGTATTTGAATGTCAATCTTATGTGGTCTTTAAAACTTGGTCTGTAGTTCAGTCTTTCAAAAGAGAATACAGGAAAAACGTCCTACTCAAAGGAGAAAAGCTGGATGCATTCTGGAAGTGACTGAATCACCAATCCTAAGTCACTTCTAAAATTGTTTTGGCAGCTCTTTCCAGTTTTCCGCTCACCTTTTCAGTCTAAATACTTAAAGACTTAGGACCACTGAGTTTGAAGGGGTTTTTCTGTCAGTCAGAACGGATGTCATAGAATCACAGAATCGTTTAGGTTGGAAAAGACCTTTAAGGTCATCCAGTCCAACCATTAACCTAACATTACCAAGTCCACACTAAACCAATCAAGGGTAGACTAGACTAAACCATGTCCCAAAGTGCTATGTCTACATGTTTTTTGAATGCTTCCAGGGATGGTGACTCCACCACCTCTCTGGGCAGCCTGTTCCAATGCTTGACCACCCTTTCCATGAAGAATTTTTTCCTAATATCTAACCTAAACCTCCCCTGGTGCAGCTTGAGCCCATTTCCACTCGTCCTATCACTTGTTACTTGGCAGACGAGACCAACACCCACCTCACTACAACCTCCTTTCAGGTAGTTGTAGAGAGCAATAAGGTCTCCCCTCAGCCTCCTCTTCTCCAGACTAAACAACCCCATTCCCTCAGCCGCTCCTCATTAAGACCTGTGCTCCAGACCCTTCACCAGCTTCGTTGGCCTTCTCTGGACACGCTCCAGCACCTCCATGTCTTTCTTGTATTGAGGGGCCCAAAACTGGACACAGTACTCTAGGTGCGGCCTCACCAGCGCTGAGTACAGTGGGACAATCACCTCCCTGCTCCTGCTGGCCACACCATTCCTGATACAAGCCAGGATGCTGTTGGCCTTCTTGGCCACCTGGGCACACTGCTGGCTCATGTTCAGCTGGCTATCTACCAACACCCCAGGTCCTTTTTGGCCAGGCAGCTTTCCAGCCACTCTTCCCCAAGCCTGTAGTGTTGCATGGGGTTGTTGTGACCGAAGTGCAGGACCCAGCACTTGGCCTTGTTGAACCTCATGCAACTGGCCTCAGCCCATCGGTCCAGCCTGTCCAGGTCCCTCTGCAGGGCCATCCTACCCTCGAGCAGATTGACACTCCCACCCAATTTGGTGTCATCTGCAAACTCCCTGAGGGTGCACTCAATCCCCTCCTCCAGATCATTGATAAAGATGTTAAACAAGACTGGCCCCAAAACGGAGCTCTGGAGAACACCGCTCGTGACCGGCTGCCAACTGGGCTTAAGTCTATTCATCAGAACTCTCTGGGCTTGGCCACCCAGCCAATTTTTTACCCAGTGAAGAGTACGCCATTCCAAGCCATGAGCTGCCAGCTTCCCAAGGACAATGCTATGGGAGACTGTGCCAAAGGCTTTGCTAAAGTCCAGGTAGATGACATCCACAGCCTTTCCTTCATCCACCAGGTGGGTCACCAGGTCATAGAAGGAGATCAGGTTGGTCAAGCAGGACCTGCCTTTCATGAACCCATGCTGGCTGGGCCTGATCCCCTGGTTGACCTGCACTTGCCTGTTGAGTTCACTCAAGATGAACCTCTCCATAATCTTTCCCGGCACCGAGGTCAGGCTGACAGGCCTGTAGTTCCCCGGATCCTCCTTCCAGCCCTTCTTGTAGATGGGCGTCACATTGGCAAGCCTCCAGTCATCAGGGACCTCCCCTGTTAACCAGGACTGCTGATAGATGATGGAAAGTGGCTTGGAAAGCTCCTCTGCCATCTCCCTCAATACTTTCGGGTATCCTCTCTCTTTTCTCTGTCATTACATCCCTCTTTTACTGCCACCCGGTAACATTAGAGTTTTGGAGAGACTAAAATACAGCGCTTGTAAGCAGTTGATTTTATTCTAATCTCAAATTGTCCTAACATAGATAGGTAAGTTGTTTTAACGTTCCTGGTTTCTCAGTTTTGGAAACTCTTAATACAGGTTGTAGTAATCAGTATTATTGAGTTATCTGCAAAAATTATTTAGAAATAATTGTCCTGAAGCAATTTGTGATGTTCTTTGTTTACATTTACAGGTGATCATTCTCGAGTAATTAGAAAAAATAAAAATCTTAATTATTCTAACTTCCCATCATTTTATACATGACAAGTAGCAGAGTGAATGTATAGTGTTTGAATCGGGCTACTTGCACATGTTCCTGTTTGAGTAATTTGGAAACGTGCTGTGCTGCTTTCTCTCATATTTCATATATAAACTCTCATAAATATTCATGGATCACAAGAATTCTTCTAGTAGCAACTGAACTGCCATTTTTGAAGTTCTCTAATGTCTTACTGTGTACTCATGGAGTGTTGAGACCCATTTGGGGATTGATCACAAGTGGCACTGTTTTACAGACAGTGGATCGTTTTTTGCCAGAGTGTAGGCTTCCTCCCTCCCCTGCCCTGGCCTCAGCATTTCTTACAGATAGCAGGACAGTTCCAACTTCCCAAGTTTCAGACTGCAAGTTGTAATAGTAGTTGGTTAAGCAAGCAATTTAAAAGTTATTTCCTTTATAAACATGGAAACATTTTCAAAAGTTTAGTAAGCCTTCAGAAAGGATGAGATGTATTTAAAACCAACTGTTGTCAAGCTTTTCTAATAATGATATTTTGATTTTTCTTATTTATGCTTATTATAGTCATGCTTACCTATTTTGCTCTTCTACTGTTTATGAATTTGGTTTTCAGATTCTTTCAGTTGTCTTTAAAAACTGTTCATGAAAGGATGCCATAAAACATGTGCTTTTTGTGTTTTGTTACTTGCATTAGCTAATGATGTGACGGGATTGCGAGAATCTGAAGAGAAGTTGAAACAGCAACAGCAAGAGTCTGCCCGAAGGGAAAATATTCTGGTGATGAGGCTGGCAACTAAGGAACAGGAGATGCAAGAGTGTACTGTAAGTATTTAGAGAGGATAAGTGTTTCCAGACTGTTACAGGAATATGAGCTTTTGAGCCCGTACCCATGTGCTATGTTTTTCGTGTGTCTATACCATCCCATTTTCTGTGCTTAAAGAAATGGCAGGGCACTTAAACTTTCACTGAATTAATAAAGATAATTTTTTAAAGTTTGCTTTTTTAATATTACACATTATTTTCACTGCTCTTAAGACCGTAAGACGACTTCAGTTTATAGTAAGTACTGGTATGAAAAGAAGAAATGAGGGGATAAAGCTTACTTTGCAGTGGCAAAAAATGAATCACAGACTCACTGAGGTTGGAAGGGACTGCACACAGTTGGGTTTTGAGCATCTTCTAGAACGGAGACTCCAAAACCTCTCTGGGAGACATGTGCCAGTGTTCAAACACCTTCACAGCAAAAAGTATTTTCTTACATTTAGATGGAATTCCCTGTGTTTCAATTTGTGCCCGTTGCCTTTCGTGCTTTTAGTAGGCACCACTGAGAAGAGCCTGGCTCTGCCTCTTTACTCCCACCATCAGGTACTTATGCACACTGATAAGATCCCCTGAGCCTTTTCTTCTCCAGGCTGAACAGCCCTAGCACTCTGAGCCTCTACTTGTATGTCAGATGCTCCAACCCCTTAATCATCTTCATGGCCCATAGTTGGCCTCACCCTAATATGTCCATGTCTCTCTTGTACTGGGGAGCCCAGAACTGGACCCAGTACTCCAGATGTCTCACCAGTGCCGAGTGGAGAGGAAGGATCACCTCCCTCAACCTGTTGGCAGCCCAGGATGGATGCTAATGAAGATCTGTTCTGGTACTATACTGCAACACTTCCCTAGTAGTAAGACTACTATATTGATCCTGCTTCTCTTGTTAGTTTTACTGATACATTCTGCTGTAAGGAACAGCAGTAATCGGAGCTTTTTTCTTTTGAGCTTCTGAGCATATGGCTGAAACAGTAAATACTAAAAAAATAAAGAGAAATGCAAGTTTTTCACCAAATTTGCATGTACTGTTTTTCACCTTTCTTCCTCTCTATGTCTAAAAGAATGAGTTAGACAAGAATTTTCAGTATCTAAGGCTATGAATTTTGACAAGATCGTGAAGACTATAGGCTTTTTGGCTGCACTTTGTTATAGATGTTTATAGCTGTGATGCATAGGGTTTCCAGAGCATCTGTTTAAAAACTTCTGAAGTTTTTTTATTAATTTTATTAATTTCAGTGTACTTTTTTTTTAAAAAAAAAAAAGCGGGGGGGAACCCCAACCCACCAAAAAGAACACACACCACACCACCCCCCAACCCCCCCACCCCCCCCCCCCCGCCCCCCGGCCAAGTGGCTTATATTTTCCCAGGTTTTGACACATGAATAACATCAAGGATGTAATCACCTCCATAATGCATGGAGGTAGGAAGATGCATCCTTGAAGAAGCGGGGGTAAAAGCTGTAATGGACACATTGGCACCTTAAAGTGTTTCCAAGTTTAAATGCATGTAGTTTCAAGAAGTTCTGGAGGACTACTTGGCTTTGTATTACTAGATGGTATTTTTTCCAGTAAAGTAACAGTAGCAAAATAAATCATGTTTGATGAGATGCAAAGCTAAGCTATAGGTTGCTAAATCATTTCATAAATGAACAAAAATTATTCACCATGACAAGTTATTTGACATGTCTGATTTTTTAGTCCATAAAATAACTTTTCTTTATTTTTAGCATAGTTAACAATGTTTTTATAATCCATATGTACATGTAAAATGTACCAGTGACAGTTATTTATGTGTAAGCCTTCAATATTAGTTTTCTGTCACATCCTAATTAGAAATACTGAACATCTATGGTGTCAAGTTTCTTGAAAACTTGAGATTAATATTTGCCATGTAATAGTTATTGTTCATATTACTCTTAGTGTATTTTGGGGACGTTTTATACTTGGAAACTTAATACTTTCAGGTCTTGCAAATTTAAATGGATAAACACTTAAAAGTACCATACCGTATTCAAATGGTATTAGTTGACAAAGACATAAGTGAGTTTTCTGATTACTGATGTGTAAAATGCTTAGTTAAAATACACTAGCTCTGTTTTAAAATAAGGTGCGATAGACTTGGTCTTAGTTGCTGTTTTAATTTGTACCCTTCTTTTAAAAAGATAAAACACACACCAAAACCTCCTTTAGCTTATAAAAGTCACCAGTCATTGGCTTGAAAGTATAGGTGTGCATGTCAGAGTAGCAGTAGCAGAATCATTGTCCTGATTCTGTTTCAGTACTCTTTGAAGAAACAAGATGGTAGCTGAGTGCATAGCCCCATTCTCTCGTGCTCTGTGCCAAGTCTAGCAGCAGAATATATGGGTTTCTTTTGAGCTAGGAGCTTACTGAGAGTCTGACTGGTGTTGCAGACTTAACCTGCATAGTTTAGGGTGGCTAACCAAAGGGCTAGATTGAAGTTTAGGTGTTTAATACCTCATGTGCCCTGTTGTCAGCAGCAGCAGCCCTGAGCCACCTTCCCCCTAGCAGGAACAACCCCCTAGAAGAGGTTGCTCCTGTTAGGGAAGTGCGGGTGAGGTATTGGCTACTGTTTCTACATAAAGCTTTATGTCTGGCAGAGGTGATGATGGTTACTGCTACTTCAGGGAAAGGCCTTTACCCCCTCCCAAGCTACTGCACAGCTGTCAATAAGTGGACCAGCATTTGGAAATACTTGCCACTCAAAATAGGTTTTCAATGGAACAGGTAACAGTGAGTGGAAGCTTCCTGTAGGTGCAGTTGGACTATAGTACCTAGATAGTCATTACTCTTAATAACCTACTTGTGGTTTAGGTTACAGCTCTGTTGTGTTTTTTCTCTTCTTCATTATGCAGTTTCTTCCCTCCTACATCTTCCTTATAAGAAGGATATATAGTTGCACTTATTTAGATGGCTTACATTTTCTGTTAAGCACCCGAACTCTGTTTTGTTAAATTCTTCATGTGAGAAGGTCTGTTCTTTGTGAATCTCTTTGGACAACTTCAACTGAAAGGATTCACCTGTTTCCAAGAATATGTGAGAAGCAGAGGCGTTGAAAATACTATTGTCTATCTAACAACAATGAAAAACCTCTATCCAAACCAAATCTCACACAGCCTGATGTCCTCTAAATAGACTACTTTCAGTGTTCTCCTGCCTTGGGTTAGAGCAGAGAGCGAGCTGATACCAAGGTTTTTATTCACTTTGTGAAAATTCATCCCTATTTGTCTGTGTGATGGGCTTTTGAAAAATACCAGCTAAGTGTGTGCTTTCGTGTTTGGGAATATGAACAGCCAGTAGGCATTTCAAGTGTTAGAGTGGGCATGTCCTGGGGTCTGGTATTGGACATTACTATTCCTGTATATTCAGCTGTAGCTTGAAGGTGGTCCTGAATGCAGGCAAACTCTTCTGCTCCCCACCCCTTACCACCTGGAATATCAATGGGAGGAGAGACGTACCAGAGGAGTGATTAGAGGGAGCAAGAATGGGAGGCTTGGACTGGCTAAGCAGGAAGAATGGAATAAGGAAGTAGGCAGAAGGGTTAAGAGGTATGCGCTTGCTTTGGGAGTGCGTCATATCGGGGAGAGGTTGCTAGGTTTGGGTGGATGAAAAGCCTGACAAGTGAGAACTTTGGAGTTACAACTGGAGAAAGCACTTGTGGAGGGATAGAGAAAATTTGAGTTGGAAAAACTGGAGGAATAAATGGTCTTTAAGTTTGGGGAGGGAATGAACAAGGGTTGTTCAGCTCAAGTAAGTAAACTTTCTACGGTACTGTTTTAGGAATGACGGCTGAGGTGTTATGTGGAGCCTACGCAAGTGCTCTCTGCTTGATGTAGGAGCATGAGCTAGAGATACCCAAATGAGACTGTTAAATAACTGACATTGGACAGAATCAGCTGGGTCCTCTTGAGTGTTTTAGTGCATTTCTGGCATGAGTGAGGAGCAGCTGGCAGCAATTCTTTATGCTGCTGATCCAAGGAGCCTGTTACAGTTCTTAGTCTGGCAGTAGAAGAGGGAGGGAGCTGGGCCTAGGTAAGACAAGCAGCATGGTCTTTTTTTCCCTCAATGATGCCTGCCTAGAAATAGGTTGAGAACCATGTTGGTGTAGTGTAATTATATTCCTGGAATACGTTGTCAGCTGGAGAGTCTGTTGTATGTGTGCAGACATCTGTTAAACTAGCTGTTTCACCCTCTACTAGTGCTAGCCCTCACAAAGAATTGACAGGTTGTTGAAATACTTCCAGTAGTGCAAGCATCAGAAAGTTGAGTGGATGGAAAAGATATCAATAACAATAAATTAGGTCTTTATTCAGTGAGCAACATTTTGTGCATTCAGTGAGGCAAAGGACCTGTGGGGGTAAAATGCCATTCAAGAAATGTTAGGATAATCTTAGTTTGGACTTCCTGTTTCGAAGTAATGTTTGTAGGTGGGTTCTTGAGTCCTTTATTTCTTGAACGTATTTTTATGCAGTGCTTTATTCCCTTTCTGTTTCTTTCTGGACACATAAAAGTTTGTCTATTTAAAACTTAAATTATGATGGTTATTTCCATTTTTTTCTTAAGTAGCTAAATCTTTTTATTTTGAAAATATCAAACTAATGTGAAGTCAATGGAAATATTTCAGTTACTTCAGTAACTTTGAAATCAACTCTTAAACTTAGTTGAAATAAAATCAAATAATTGTTGCTCCTTAACGATGTATAAATTATAACATATGTTGTCCTCAATCAAGAAGTGACTGAGGTCACTACTGCACATTTTTAAGGTAAATTAAATGTTTGTACTTAGACTTTCTCTTCACTATTGCTGTGTAAAGACCCTGTAACAGATTAACTGTACGTACAGGAAAATCGTTAAACTGACAGTGCTTTTGACTGTGCTGCTTATCCCAAGTAAAGCAGTGTGGAGGGAGACTCTTCAATTTTGCTGGTGATGCCTTGTACTGTTTGTCAGAGAAACTCTGTTGCTGTCAAGTCTGGTTGCAAGATTGTGTGTGCAGCAGGAGGTGAAACTCCTGACTTTCAATTCATTTTTCTTTTTTGATCTCATGTAATTTTGTTCACCTCTTGCTGGTGAAGAAATGTGTGTGATACAGGGAGCATAATAAATTGAACTTAAGTATGAATACTCTCTGTGTAAGCTGATGTGATTTTTAGTGATTAGCTGGGTTCTAAAAACATACTGTTTAGTACATTTAAAGATTGTTGTGATGGGATTAAAATATAAGACACTTTCAAAAAACTTAATCCTATTTAAATACATACAAGTTTTGACTAATGAATGCTATATTTAAAAGAAATCCTTTCACAGTTAGTCCTGAAATTTTTATTGTATTGTAAGTCTTCTGGGTTATAAACTATAAAATAGTAAATCTTTTGGGTTGTGGTTATTGCAGGAGAATCAAATCCAACCCAAATCTGTTCAACTGATGTTAGTATTTCTAAATTATTTTGTTAAATAAATATGCAAACTTGCATCATAAGTGACTATTGCATTTGCAAAAAAGCTTAGAAGTTTGTAAAATCCTTTTTAGTGTTTGCTTAAAAATATTACTTGTCCATATTGGCTGTAATGTTCCATAATAACTTTCACTGAAGTTACGTGGAAATTAGCTCTCTGTTTTAAGCAGATAACTCCTTGTACGTGCCCCCCCCCCCCCCCCCCCCCCCCCCCCCCCAAAAAAAAGAGTGCAGGCAGATATAAAAGAAAGGGAGAATTATAATGCTCCAATCATTGCTTTGGCAAGTGTGAACTGACATGTAGAAAACAATTTGAAGTGGGGGGGGAAATGGCCTTGAAAATTTAAGCTTGGCAGGTGGTAGGATGGGGGACTGGGTGAATATACATGTTGATAGGGTGCAGGTGGGCAAAAGTGATTTTTATCCTGCCTTTTTCAGGTTACAGTGTTGAAAGAAGGCAAGCTTCCTTGATGTTATCGTTGAAATAACTATTTTTATCTAAATGACTTCAAATTTTTATTTAATATTGTATAAATAAGTCTTTTTGTCTTATTTTATGCAGAATCAGATTCAGTACCTCAAGCAAGTCCAGCAGCCTAGTGTTGCCCAACTGCGATCAACAATGGTGGACCCAGCCATCAACTTGTTTTTCCTAAAAATGAAAGGTGAACTGGAACAGACTAAAGACAAACTGGAACAAGCCCAAAATGAACTGAGTGCCTGGAAATTTACGCCTGATAGGTAAACAAAACAAATACTCCCCAGTCAAGACTTCCCTGACAGTCCCACTACGAGAATGCTATGGTGGGACAGCCAAGTACTCGTTTCCACACCAAGACTCAGACGTTTTGAGGCAAAAGCCACATTCTTATACTGTCCAGCTTGTAATGCTTAATGTAAAACTTATCAGATGAACCTTGTGTTTCAGCTTTTTTCTCCCCCTTTGCTTCAGAGGCCTGACGGCGTCGGACTATTCTGAAGAAATGGCCATCTTCGAAAAAAAATATTTTCTAGAACATGTAGACATTTGCAAAATTCTTCTATTTGAAGAAAATAGAGGGAGAAACAGAAGTCTTAAGTCTGTGGCACACTGTGTCTACAGACAGTTTGGAGCAGAGAGAACCTAGAGATTATAAATCATGAATTGAACATGTAAAATTCCCGTAAAATGTAGAAGTGGAATATGCTTCGCTCTTAACCTTGAGCCTAGTGACTTAGAGACACTGTAAGTCAGTTTTGCCAATAAGACTGTGGACTTCCTGCTTGTTCACTGAACTGCTGGGTCAAAACTCAATGAGGTGAATTTTGCATTAAAAAGTTTACTTGCTAACCAGTTTTGAATAGCCATGAGAGTGCCATTTGATACCACAACAGTAGTAGTGTACACATTTGACTGTTTAGCCTTTGGGCTCTGTAGCACTTGACGGAGCCTTAAGTCAATGTTGCTAAATAATGAACTGTTTTCTGGATGGTTGGTAATACTGTGGACGCCTCAAAATTAGGACTGTACGAAAATGTACATTCTATCTAATTGCAGGTTTAAAATTGTTGGAAGCAATATATATTTGATCACAACTAGCATGTATAAGAAAAACTGGTTGTGATAAGTATTTCACTGCATGTTTTCATGCAGAAATGAGAAATTTTTGTTCTTCTACACTAAGAACTGATCTCAAATGCTCAATACAGAAGGCACACAATGGCACCTGTCTTCAGTGTTGGTGGGGTGTTTTTATTCCTTTGTACACCTGGGTTTTTTTGTATTGAACTTCTATATAAAATGTGCCTTGAAATAGTTGTAATATATAGTTCAAGGAACACTGCTGGTTATACTGTTGTATTGTGAAACTCCTGGGATGAACGAGAATTGAACAGGTTGTTATTTCTGCATTGTCTCGTTCTCTGAAAACGAAGTCAGTATTTTAACAAACCAAAAAAACTTAAATGCATGCATTTACCTTGGTGGAATCAGTGAAGGAGCCTTTGCTACTCTATTGATGCCTCTGTTCTGTTGTCCCAAGTTACTTGTAAGAGTAGCTATCTGGGACAGTTGGGAGTGCATGTCTGAGGTGTGTAAAGCAAAATGCAGATTTGATATAGCATTTGTGTGTTTATTTTTTCCCTTAGCGAAATGAGTTATATTTAGTAATCTGAGGTTTTGACTTTCAAAACAGTTGGGCAACATTTTATGACTCAGTCTGATCCTAGAAAATTCAGTTTTAAATTAAAAAAAAAAAGACATCCAGCTGTCACAGAAGGTGATGTATTCTGACTGTTTTGATTACTTTTATTAAGATGACATTACGTATTTTTAACTTGGAAGTATCTTAACTGTTTGTGCTTCAGATGATACGGGATCGAAGAGTAGTGTACTTAATGCAGGTTTATTTTTTTTGCATGAGTAATGACTTAACAGCAAAAGAAAAACCTACAGAAAAACTTTACCTTTTAAAAAGTGATACATCTGGAATGATTTTGCTATAGCAGTATCTAAGATTTTAATGATCTAGCATCAAAACAGAGGTAAGACTTGCATTAATAAATTGTTAACGTGTTACCAAGCCATTTGTAAAGCTCACTATACTGTGCAGATAGAGACATGCTGTGCAGATTGCTTGTTTAACTTGGAGTTCAGAAAATTATTTAATGCATTTAGATACAGGCTGGTTGTTTTCTTAAGTCCTCAGGCTCTAAATGTGTGTGTACAACTGAGGAGAGACAAGTAACTGACCACTTGCTTTCGAGCAAAAGTATCAAAAGATGATTTTGTTATTTCTGTAGCTACAACGTACCCTAATACACATCATATAATTTTAAGTCAGTGGTGTGAATGTGCATAATTCATATATGCAGTAGCTGGAATACAGAAAATCAGAGTTATTTCCTGGTAAACAATTGAGGCTGTCTTCATTAACTGGGTTAAGATTTTATTGTTTTTTATTTCTGGAAGGGTAAAGAAATGGTGACTCATGTAAAGCATTTATAGGATTTTTCACTCTTTGCATCCCGCCCCCCCTTAATTGCTTTACTTGTCCATCCTTCTATGCAACTACTCTTATTTCAAGGCATCTGACATAGTTTTGAAAGAGATGATGCTCCTATTCAGATCCCTAACTGGTGTTCTTAGGGTAACATGTTAACTGCAACCCTCAGCGGTATTAGTTCTGGGCTTTAGCCATAGATAAGGGTGTACAGCATAATCATTTCTGATGTCTGGAGGGAGAAATAAAGGGCATTTATTCAAAGGAATGGCTATGCTGAGGCATTTCAACCATGATTAAACATAGACTATACACTTGGATTAAAAATTAGTAGAAGCGTCACTTGCAGTAAGCCTAGTACAACAAACACTAGTCTTCTGAAATTTAACCACTTACATTCTTACAGGTTCTGTTGCATGTATGTCCAGGAGGGTTTGTGAAAGCAATGCCAAACTTAGTTTTAGAGCTAATAGGAGTTATTTTAATAGTTACTGGATTTTATATTCTTGCATGTGTTGTCTTTTTTGTAAATTGCAAGGGGAGGTTACTTGGTGCCATACTAGTTTCAGAACATCTGGAAAAACTTTGGGAAGAAATAGCATTATAGGTAACTATGCAAATTTCTATACAGGTAATAAATATTTTACATTTTGGCAGGAGTTAACATGAAGAAATTAATGGGATTCTAAAATTGTCCCAATTCCAAGGTAACTGGTACTTGCTAATTCTACAGTTGTTTTGTGAAGAGAAAAGTATTAAATGACTTAAGCACTGTGAACTTCTTCAACTTGTAGTGATGATGAATACAGTAACAGGAATTTGCAAATGGCTAAAAATCGTTGCATGTCTGCCTAATAACTTTTGGGATATGTCACATTGGTTATCTCCAAAGTGGTCCTGCTTTACACAGAATGAACATCTCTAAGGAAACTTGCATCTTAAGTGTGTGACTTGGACTGTATTAGGTCAGCACAATTTAAACTTCAAGGACCTGGCATTGGACATCACATCAAGAAAGAAAACAGGTTGCTGCCTTTAGCAGAGTTTCAGGCTTCCAGGACTTTATACAGCCAGATTCCTTCTGGAGCAGCCCATCTGAAAGATTTGGGAAAGTCAGTCGGAAAATGTTAAATGGGCAGAGTTGGCAGAACTTACAAGTTGTCTAAGGCTTGAATGCTTAAAAGGTAGTTGATAAGGAAATTATTATTTTAAATTCTTTTGGTTGGGTATTTTGGTTGCAGGAGAGAACTGTGGCTGTGAACTGTAGCAGAAATTTCCTGTTCTTCTATAATCCTCAAAATTTCGTTCAATCTTTGTCACTTGTTTAAAACAAACAGCAAACAAACAAAAAATTAAATGACCTTCTTGGTCTTGAAAAGTAATGCAAGTCCTGCCATTGAATTCACAATAAACCTGTTCAAGTTTGGGTTCTTTTTTTTTTTTTTTTTTTTTTGGCAGAGCTTACACTTGTGTAGAAAAGAGGACAGCTTCATTAAGTTGCTGACCCTATTAAAAGGAGAACTGTTTGTGGATGCTATCCTGACTTTGGCAGACCAAGAGTCTTAAAGGACTTGAATTTTTCTCTTTTATGGAGTCAGCTGTATTGCCTATATATTAATTTGCATACTACTTCCTATAATGCTTTACAATGCAATTTTTATCGTGAAGATTAAAGATGTGTGATATTACCCATTTAGTAAAGAAAATTTTGTCAGTTCAAAATACTTTTTTTCCCCTGCCAGTTTCCCAGTTCTTTCAGAAACTGGACATCTTAATGATTGTTACTCATGATCTGAAATCTGTCATTCTAAAGGAAGTAGATTAATAATGTACTCCTTCCTTAACTTCCTGCCAATTTTTAACTATGTTTTACTTTCTCCTCACCATGCAAGATGTGCTTAGGAAAAGCTGACCATAGAATTCATGAAACAGACTGTGTACATTGCTGTCAAATATATAAACTGAGTTGAAAAATAGACATCTAATTTTTTAAACAAGAGTACCTGACAGCATTCAAAAGAATGTCTAAGCCTCTTAAATAAAAATGGATGTCACTATGAAAAATGAACATGGGGTTTAATGTTTCCCCCAAGTAACTTTCTTCTCTTCACCCAGATTTAATTATTAAATTTTACTAGCACAATAAATGAAGATTTTGTTCATAATTTGGTTTACATGTGTAATTTTTATGCAGTACTTCATCTTTTGAATTACAAGGCACATCTTTAATCAAATATTTAACTCCATTTAGAATTAGCACATGCAAGATTGTGCATACTGATAATCCAGATGTTGGTATCAAACAAAGAACAATATGCTTATTCGTATTTGCAGTAATAAAACTTGCCTTCCACTTTATGGGACAGCGACAGAAGATCAACTGGCATTGGAGCAGCACGTGGTAACTATAGGGAGACTTTCTGCTATGACAATTATGTTGAGGCATAATGTTCCTTGAATTGTGACATGCAGAAATTGCATCTCCTTTTTGTCTGTAATTGTGATTGAGGAAGATTACTGAAGGTTTTATATTCATTTTGTGATAGATGGCTCTTTCCTTTGCAGCCAAACAGGCAAAAAGTTAATGGCGAAGTGTCGAATGCTTATCCAGGAGAATCAAGAGCTTGGAAGGCAGCTGTCCCAAGGACGTATTGCACAGCTTGAGGCAGAGTTGGCTTTGCAGAAGAAATATAGTGAGGAACTTAAAAGCAGTCAGGATGGTAAGGGATTTTTTTAAGACAATGGAAGTTGCCTTGCACTTCTGCTAGTTTAATTTACTGATGATACACATACTGTAAAACCATCTTTGCCAGAATGAAAGGGTAGTACTGAGTAAAATATGACAATTTTAAGTCTTCACCGGTAGTCTTAATTTAAAAAACAAACAACAAAAAACCCCAAACTTAGCTTTGGGGGACTGGTGGGATTTGGAGCTCCGGTAGTGCAGTGTTTGAATTTGAAATTGCCAGATTTTGTACTGTAGGTCTTGCTATTTAATAGGGTATGTTTAGACTACACACATTGTGAATCGGTAAGATGAAAGCTGTTAACATTGCACGAAGCTAAGCATGCACTGAGAACAGAATGCTTCTTGTTAACTCTTGACTCATTTTGAAATTATTTTTTAAAAATCAACTTTTTAACAATGCCTAAGAATAATAAAAATAGGTTTGGGTTTTTTTTTGCTTAGGTGACTCGGATGAACAAAAATACTTCATTATTGTGTTCACAGTCCAAATTTTACAGCATTGTAAACCTAAATTGAAATTACCTATAAACTCTGACCTCTTGCATAATTTAAATGGAGGGGAAAATGCAATTAAAAAAAAAAAATCATCAGTTGAGAGTTCTGCATAGAATCAGTGTTTTTTTGGTAGAATATTACAGAGTAGGTTATCTGATTATTACAGTAAGTCTTGGGATATGAGCTATTTAGACACATAAACCTGGATACGTTTTTGTTTTACGACTGAAGTCTGTAAGATAGCATAGACTTGATTTGGCATTATCTAAGTCTGACATAGCCTGTATTTTTAAGGATAATTCCCCCCGCCCCGATGTAGGATCATATATTTGAGGAAGTAGCAGTACAAAACAACACATAATAACTAGAATTTTTCAGGTATATTATTCTTTCTGTAATGACATGTTGGAATAGTTAACCTTTTGCTTCTTAACTACTATTTAGATAATGCACTTCATCTAAATTTATCAAGTTCATAATTGAAGCAAGTGTGGACATTCTTTAAAGATTTCTGCTCTTGAATGCAGTAAAGTAAGCTCCGGAACTGAGATGCGTTCTTAGCTCCCTATTGCTTCTTCCCCATATGAAGAAAGACTATAGTAATCCTGCAGTAGCAGTTTTCCTAATTTTTTTTTTCAGTAGCAGCAAGAACACTTTAATTTTATGAATTTTTACAATAATAAGCAGTTTGCATTTTATTTGCTCCACCATACCAATGATGCAGTTGAATTGAAGACTAAGGGATTCAGTGTTTCTTTTACCGTTTTCAGGCCAAATTTGTTTTGCTCCAAAATGATACCTAATTGTGAAATCCTTTGTCTTGGTACATAACTAATTCCACAGGGTATTTTATTACTTAATCAGTTTTGTTGGCAAGAAAGTCTTCCTTTTAGTGTCCCATTATGCAGGATTTAAAGGATTAAGAGCAGCAAGAGCTGAAATTTCCTTGAAATGTGACTAAATTTTTGTTTTGTTTTGGTCACTGAACAGGCTTCTGTAATTATTCAGATCTGTTATATACAGATGTGGTTCATGGACACTTCTACAGTATAAAACCTTAGCAGAAACCCTTGAGTAAAAGTAGGTACATGAGGATCTGCTTGCAAAATATTAATTGCTAGAACTGAGCTGTTTTTCAAATACCCTCCTTTCTTGCCCAGAAATTAATTTCTTATACTGCTACTCAGAATATATGAGAAGTATGTAGATGGTAGTTAAGCATTTCCTCCTTCAGAGGCAGAGTGTCAAAACCAGTGCATACCTGATGGCTGAAAATAGTCTGTTGAAAAATTCCATCATAAAATGTTGAGTCACAGGATTTTAATTTTTTTGTCTTGAGATTCAAGCTATATATGGGCTATTAAGTATTTGCAACAAATGTGTTTTCTTTATATAGAATTGAATGACTTCATCATCCAGCTTGATGAGGAGGTAGAGGGTATGCAGAGTACCATTCTAGTTCTTCAGCAGCAGTTGAAGGAGACTCGCCAGCAGTTGGCGCAGTACCAGCAGCAGCAGTCCCAGGCCTCCAACCCAGGTACCAGCAGGACTCCATCTTCTGAGCCCACAGACCAGGGAGAGGCTGTGGGTAAAGACTGCAGCCGTCTGGCAAACGGACCAAGCAATGGTAGCTCCTCCCATCAGCGGACGTCTGGGCCTGGATTTTATAGGGAGGGTAGCGGCATGGAAGATGACTTCCCGGCTTCTCCAGGGAATGGTAATAAGCTGTCCAACCACTCTGAAGATAGAACTGGTAGAGGAGGTGGTAGCTACATAAACCAACTCAGTACTGGGTATGAAAGTGTAGACTCTCCCACTGGCAGTGAAAACTCTCTCACTCACCACTCAAATGACACAGACTCCAATCATGATCCTCAAGAGGAGAAAACAGTGAGCATGAAAGGTAACAGAACTGTGGGTTCCCGTCATGTCCAGAATGGTTTGGACTCCAGTGTAAATGTGCAGGGTTCAGTTTTGTAACATTTTTCTGCAACATTTTTATACAGTGTCATTTAAATTGGGAGAGGATACTGTCCAGAAGCTGTTTAAATTAGTGCATACTTGTCACAATTTTGCCTTTTTGTGGGTTTCTTTTTGCTTCAATACCTCTGCCACTTTGGAAATTTTAACAGTTAATTACATTGAATGTTGCTAAAAGGACGTTTGTGTAGCTCAAGTTATTTTTATATGAGTTAATGTGAAGTTGAAATGGAAATTATTTCCATAAAGTATAACATGATGTCTGTACAAATCTGTGTATATCTAGAACCTGTGCTGTGTAAGGGCATTCTTACTCATACTGTTATACTTACACCACCTTCAAATTTTGTCATAATAGCTGTGGGTTTATGACTGCCAAGTTTGCCCAGTACAGTAGTTTTATCACTAAAAGATGGACTTACTGAAGGAGTCCTCTAGTAGTTTCAGTGTTAATTACAGTTTTTCCCAGCATACATCTGTGCATTTTCTCCTTAGGTGACCGAATGTTTATGAATTGTGTGCATAGTTACTCAGTTTCTAAGAACTGTTGTATCCTGTTTATGCATATTGCTCTGTGACTCCAATATTATCTTACCTGTACTGACCAAACCTAAATAAAAACTTTTAATAATGTAATTTCCTCATTGGTCTGCATTGGCTTACACGGCTTATTTGTATGCAGTGTATTTACAGTATTTGCCTTTTTTTTTTTTTAAATTTATTCCTGTGACAATCCTATCTGATACAGCTTATGCGAAATGCCTGAAGTTACAGGTGTGTGCTATCATACTGATTTCAGGCCAGCCTGATAGTATGTATTCTACAGGTTTTGTCCTTACTGGCAGATATGAAGGGGGGGGGGAAGGAAAGTTAATAAAAGTAAACCTTACAGTTGGAACCTGGCTTTTATAAAGATTAGGAAAAAAAAAAAACACAACCAAAAAGCTAGAAGTATCCAACAGGTAAATATACAAATTAAACTACAAAACTTTAAGGAGTTAGTAATTCAGCCTCTTAAACTAGATATATAACTCCTGTTATTTTTTAAATGCCTGCCTGAGGGAACTGACTTTTTAACAGGTGCAGAGAATGAAAAAATTACCTTTAATTAAGCATACTTTTATTGTTCAGTAGCAATGAGTTACGAATTTCTCAGGACCTGAATTTCTGGTGGTTATTTTCTGTCTGCTTGTTTAGTGATGGTAGCACATAAGCAAGGTAGATGAAAAAAGACTGGCTTTTAAGCACTGTTCAAAGGGAAAATAAAAGTACTTAACAGTATATTTTTGGGTAGACTTAAGTCCAGTTTCAACATTTTTTCTACCTGTGAATCTTGTAATTACCAGATAACTAATAAAATTATCTCATATGTAGCCACTAAAACAATAGTAAATAGCTTATAGCTTTGCAATTCACTGTGGAAACAGTGAGACTCTTGTTTGAAAGCAGTATTTCTCCAAAGTTCTAGGACATGCTTTAATTTGTTTCAAATTTACACAGTTACAGTAAATTCGTAGATTATATAAGGGTTTCTGTGGTACCATGTTTAAGTCTCGTATTATATGAGAATTAGCATTCTGCAGTAGTATTGTCCAAGACAAATGGATATAATTAAAATACTACTAGCTGCTGACATCCGTGTTAGAGACATTCTAGCTTATGTACCACTGCTATTTTAATTTCATAGGGTTCACTTAAATGTATTAAAACCCCTTAGTAGTTGTCGCTGGAAGCGTAAATTCTATTGGTGATACCTGGTTGTTTTTTGAACATTACTTTAGCCCTCATTGCCTGAAAAATAGCAGTTACTAGTTGAATGCATGAAAGAGAAGTGACAAGTATCTATACAAAAAAAATTACCAGCATCTGGCATGCAAAGTACCTTCTGGTTTACAGAAATCCCTGATGGTGATACTATATTTGTATTTGGTCTTAATATGGTATTGCTTGATTGTCCGTAGTGCGTGTATATGTACATCCTGGATCCTGTACATGGTAGAATATAATACTTGTAAGAAGCTTAAAATGATGATGATAGATTATAACAATGGCTTTATCTGATAACATAAATGGTAAAAAGCCTTGTGGGGAAATCTGTGGTCATGGTTCAAATCACAGCCTGAAATACGAAACTTGGCAACTCATGCCAAGAAGATGATAGATGTCTTTTCACCTAGTATAAGGAATTAGAAGGATGTAAAATGCCTTTGGAGTTACAGTAATTGCTGTTAATTGTGCTAAGGTTAAAAAAATACATAGCTCTCAGGCAGTGACAGCTTGCTACTTAAATCTGTCAGTTACTGTAGGATATTCATGTCTTAAAACCTCATATAAAGATTATTTTGATTTTCTCAAGAGTGTGTGGTACATTGGTTGTAAATACTAAAAAATTAAAGCTTAGCTAAAGAGCTAAAAAAATTAGAAATACAAATTATATCCTCAGACTAGAAGTTAGCTTAACTTGTTGAAGGAACATAATTGTAAGGTAAGAGCTTTCTCTGCTTAGAAGGTATGTTCTAAATAAGCAGGCTAAGGTGTTTTATTTGATTTCCCCCCCCCAATGAAAGCAACCCAGTAACTGCACCAGTTAATAAAATGCATCATATAATTAACTTGCTTTCTTGGAACACTTATTGCAAAGCACTAGTCAATTGCAGTATAATAATACATAAAGAAATGCTAAAACCAGTAATATTCATGTTCTTGCCTGGCTGTCAGTGCCTATATTATGACATTTAATAATCCTGAGTGCATTTGGTTCGTTTTAACAAAAGATGACATTTTATTGATCACCAATAAATACAACATACTCCTCTTTAAAATTCGGTACCGCCTAAATCTTGCTGTGTAGATTTTCAGCATTCAGGGGAAAAAAATCTTGTTTCCAAACCTCCTGTTGATTTCAGGCAATTCACCTTTTACTGTATCTGTTGATAAAGCAGTTATTTTCACTGCTCAGATTTCCAGAAAGTACTGCTGGCTGATAAGTGAAAGTAAATTAACGTGGTTTTCTAGGGTCCTTCAAGGAGTGGGTGGACAGACACACAGTGCTGTACTGTGCCTCACAGTAGGCTGAGATTCCCCGTGCGGTGGTCTCGGCAATTTCCAAGATAAGGCAATTTATTTTCAAGAAGTTTGTTCAGACTTAACCCCCACTGAATTTTTGTAACTTGTGTTTTTATAGTCTGATAAATGTGGGTTCTGTAAGGTCTTACAGTGTGTGTTTATTTAAAAAGACAAAAACCAAAAGACTGAGGGGCTTGTGGTAGCAGAGACGATTTCCATACAATTCAAATTTTACCTAATGTTTGTCTTGTCTGCAGAGTGTCTCCTAACTCTGAGGGAAGAGTTCTTACTGACCTTTCGGGAGAACCGATTTTTAATGGGTCTTTGAACTCATTTGCACTAACTATACCAATTATTTTAGCTGATGGGGGTTTAAGGTACCCGAACGAAGGATTTTCATCAGCGTTAAAGGCCGTTGAATTGCTACCAGGAAGAAAACAGATGCTGGGAAACAAGATGCGCACCAAGATGAGGAAAAGAACAGAAATGAACCAAAAAAAAAGTAAGTCATAGACAAAACGGCTGAAAAGATATTTGTAAGCGCTGCTGGTCCTGCCGGTAAACTGACAGAAACGTTTCTTTGCCAGGCAGGTTTTCAGAGCTTACTTATGGCTGTCTTGTGCTGCTCTATCCTCTCCGGTACCCAAGAGGCAGAAGAAGCTCCTGGCACTTTTCTGCTTGGCAGAGGCTCCTCTTGGGCTTAAGTCCTCCTCCTCAGGGCGCTGAGGCGGGCAAGGCCCCACGCCAACCGAGCTTCCACGGAAGCGAAGCTCAGCTGCCCGCCCTCGGCACCGCCCGCCCCGCCGCCGGTCCCCGCCCCATCTGGGGCGGGGACCGGCGGCGGGGCGGGCGGTGCCGAGGGCGGGCGAAGACGCGGTTGCGCCGTCGGTGTAGCGCCCGGCCGTGAGGTAGCCGCCATGTTGTGCCGCCTCGCCTCGGGGGGCAGGTGAGAGCCGCGCCGCGGAGGGGTGAGGGAGCGTAATGGCGGCCAGACCCTCGCAGCGTGAGGCGGCGGCCGGGCCGCCCTCGCCCTGCGCGGCCGAGCGATGGGTGGGAAGGGAGGAGGAGGCGGTGGGGTAGCCCCCCCCTCTTCTTGCCCCTCAGCGGCTCCCCGCCATTTCGGGAGGAGGGAGGTCGCGCTGCTGCCGGCGGCCCCGCGGGGCTCGGCGCCGGCCCGGGCAGCGGCGCAGCCGGGGTGGGGGGGCAGCTGGCGGTTGTCCTTTCATCCTCCCAGGTTCTGCCCTCGCCCTCCGCCGTTGCTTGATGTGTTGCTGCCAAATCCCCTTATCTTTGCTAGGCAGGGTCGCCGCGTTTGGCCTCGCTTGGTCCCGAGGGTTTTGCTGTTAGTTTGTGCCTGGTTTATGCCAAGGTCACCAGCGAAACATAAAAGGCCCTCAGGAGTTGACCTTCCTCCCAGCCCAGCGGTTCTCCTTTTATTATGGTCATGTCTCCTCACAAGTGCAAGGTGTTAAAATGGGGAAGGGTAACCAAGAACCTGCGTGGTTTTCTGTGCTGGACATTGCAGCTGCCCTGTCCTCACGCAGCGTGCAGTTTTTCCAGCACCCGCCATAGGGACAGTGAAGCACGTGTGGTGTTGGCAGAGGAGAGGCGTTAATGCTAAAGAGGTTCAGCCCTGGGAACCCAGTGACTCTGTGGGTTTCTCAACCTTTCTGTTTTTCAATGCAGGGACCTTTTGTGTAGTGAGGGAGGGAAACTTACCAGGGATGTCTTGACTTCTGCTTTTTAATCAATAAAGTGAAGCTTTGAACATCAGTGTGTTACTGCTGGCTTTCCCTTTCCCCATCTTTGCCTTGCCTGCGTACATGGGAAGGCATGTGACTCTGCAGTAGCTTGGGGGGCTTGATTTGAGAAGTGACAGCTCTACATTGCGAAGCCCTAGATCTGTGACCTTTATGTGAATTAACCTCTGCAATTAAGCTACAGAGCGTGCTTGCTTTGAGCTCTGGAAAAATGGAAATTTGATTTCTTTATCTAAGATATCACCCTCTGTACTTAGGGCAGCTGATCATAGCAGTCATGGTTTCAGTGGTAAAGCCTAAGTGCAGAATAAGACTACTTCCTTCTGGTTTTCTCTTCTAGAAGCAGTGCCAAGTTCATAGCACCATTGGGATGCTTGGTCTCCAGGCAAAAGCACACTCTTCCTGACTTGCCATATGACTATGGAGCTCTGGAACCTCATATTAATGCAGAGATCATGCAGCTGCACCATAGCAAACATCACGCCACCTACGTGAACAACCTGAATGTTGCGGAGGACAAATACAAAGAGGCACTGGCAAAAGGTTTGTATATCCACAGCCAACAGATGAGATGGAAGCTAGTTGACATAGATAATATAGGAGAAAAAAATGGATAGCCCTTCTTTCCAGGGGAGATAGATAATCCAAAACTTTTAAAAGAAACTAACTCAAGCTTTTTTTTTTTTTTAAATAAAGTGAAAAGCTATTAGGAACAAGCTTTCATTGTAAGCTTCAGTGGTGCTGATAATTGGAAACTAGATGTAACTAAAAAGCATGAATTCTGTTCTCTGTAGTACTGTAAAACTAGAAGAAAATGCATTGTTGTGGATTTAGTCCATATTTACATTAATAACTTGAACTAAAGGCTGAGTCAGTAGGAAATTGCAGTCATTTTACTAAACAAATACTTCATACTGAAAGGTTAGTAACAAACTTATGTAAAGTAAAATTTGTGCAACTTGCTTGTTTTCACATCAGATGCTCTGCTGACTGTTGTGAAATAATCTTAGTCGCCTGCAAATGGAGGTAAGACAAATGTGCAGTTAATGTATACGACACCCAGTGAAGAGATCTGAATTTGGGTGTCAGTTATGCCAGTGGGTCAGAGTAAGGAGTCACGTAGCTTGCATGCCAGTGTGAGAGACTAAAATATACAGCAAGCCATTGTGGAATTTTTTGTTAAGATCTCAGATTGAATCTACTGACTTCTGCGAAAACTTTATGGTTGTTCTAGCTGAGCAACACTGAAACACATGAAATGCTTTTTTCAAATCTTCTTTCAGTCTTTTAGTTGAACTGATGAAAGTGTGTGAAATAACGCATGTCTTTTAAGAAGGTGGAATGTTTTCTGTGTTTGTTGTGATGATCTTTCTGAAGAGTATCAGTTTACCTCTAAGAAGTGATTACTTTATAGGCTAACTTCTGTCTGGTTGGCAGGTAGGTTCACAGTACAATTTAACTGCTTGGGCTTGGATGAAAGTGAGGATTGTCAATATCTAAGTAAACTTGAACCCTGCAGCCCTTGATAAATGCTAGTGTGCTTGAATAGAGGAGGTTGGTTACGTATGAAAGTTTAGAGATTTTCAAGTGCCTGGGTAAGCCTAAAAATAATTTGTGCAGTCTAAATTAATGAACTAATGGGATTTGATTAAGAATCTGGCAATCAAGAATGGCTGCTGTTTAGTTCTGCCAGCGGTGGATCCAGGAAAGTTGTATTCTGGAGATTTAATTAGTGCAAACAGAATTGAGGAGGGAACCTGAACTATAAGAAATCAGTGGATCTGCTGCTCATGTGACTTCAGGGTGTTTAATGACCAAGGCTTCAGCCACTAGTGGAGGCAGAATTTGTGGTTAGCAGAAACATCTGCAGTGTTGTGGATCCTTTGAGGTCAAGCATTGGAACAGGCTGCCCAGAGAGGTGGTGGAGTCACCACCCCTGGAGGTGTTAAAAAAATGTGTCAACGTGGCACTTTGGGACATGGTTTAGTAGGCATGGTGGTGTTGGGTTGATGGTTGGACTGATGATCTTAGAGGTCTTTTACAACCTTAATGATTTGATTCTATTCTATTCTAGGTGTTTTTTAAAAATACTATCCTTTGATAGGCTTTCATCGCTTGCTTTGGAAATGGTGTATCTAGAGGTAAAGGTTAATCTTTCCATAAGGATTTTGCAGGCATTATTTTGCAAACTGATAAGATAGTGGTGGTGGTCACCCACATCAAAGCAGACAACTATTTGCTTGTGATGTGTGTGTGTGTGTGTGTTTTGATTTGGCTTTTTTTTTTTTTCCCCCAGTTGGTATCCCGGTATACTGTGTGTAGTATTTTGACCCTCGTTAGAAACACTTTGAAGACCAGGATTTAGGAAAGGGCAAAGTCTGAGCCTACTTTTTAAGTATGGAAAAAGAATGACAATACTGAGGGAATGAGGTGGCATATGAGTATTGTCATTCTTTTTCCATGCTTAAAAACTTTGATCATTCTCATTCTCTTGAGTTGAGTCCCATTGGCTTATGTTGTCAGCTCATTTGAAAATGAGTAGGCACTTCTGCGATAGGGTGCAGCACAGGACTTTGTTATTTGTTTCAGCATAAGCTGGTTCTGATATTACTGGTTCATCAAAATGCACAGGATTGGCTAATTAAAGGATATCAACTTGAAACTTACTTTCAATGAAAACTTGTGCCTACCAGAATTTTCCCTGCTCTTTTCTGACAGTCATGTGACCTCTAGTGCTTTACTTACTGCTCTTACAAGGAAGCAGATGACCCTCAGTAGACTGAGAAACTGAGCTGACTAGTCTCTGGAGCACCTCTAAGCTGCCTGTCTTGGTTTACTGAATTGTCCTCTATGGCTGTGTTGAGGAATGTGGTAAGCTGCAGCAAAGGCCAGGGACTCTGTATACAGATAAATTCCAAGATACTTTTGCTGTAACTTAAGGGCAAGTTGCTTCTTTTCCATTGTCTTTTCCAGTGTAAAGTTCAGCAGGACTGATCTGACAGCACCACAAATACTGTGTTTTAAGGACAATGGTCAAATGCCATCTCTGGTGCCTAGTGGTTCTGGGGAATGGATTACTCTAAGGAATGGTGGAATAAACAGTGATAAAGACATTGAAGACATCCTGGGTTATTTTTGCATTTCTGGCCTGTGTGATATGTTGTGTGCTCTGGATGAACTTAAAAGTGTCATGAAGGCATGCAAAATTCAAGGAATATGTCCCAAAGATGCCATTTGACTGGGCGTGAGAGTTGTCTCGTTCTTAACTTGATACCTGAATTCAGTGAGTAGTGGTTGTACTAACTGCCTGCATTGGATGCTTTGTTCCAGTCCTGTACCCCTCTGGTTTTGTTGCTCTGGGTATTATTAGGACTGGAGATGCAGAGATCACATATTAGTCATAGACTGTTTTTTAACTCACAGGTATTTTTCTGAATGGGAAAAAAATAAACCGTATTGCATGTGATAGTGAATTGGTGTAGGGACAAAATTATTTTTAAGAATTAGTTTCTGCATCTTAAGGAAACTTTTTTACTATAACAGTGGTCGTTTCCAGCAAAACCAGAAAGTCACGGGTGTGTGATTGAGTGCTACTGTAATTTATTTTAGCAAAGCATTGAATTCTGTATTTTTGGGGGGACTTGTGAGTTATATTGGAACAGCTTCATCCAGATACTTTATTTGTATGAAACTTATGAAGGCTGATGTAGTTTCTGAAGGGTTTGAGGAGATGCTGAGAACCTGGAATCCTGTATTAAAACCTTAGTAACAGGTATGCTACTGCTTTGTGGCTTGCCTTCATGTCTGTGTTAAGATGGCTCATTTATTGCTATAGTAAGACTAACACCACTCATTCCTGAAAGTGAGTGGAGGAAACAGCTGCCCCCACTGATTTCTTATTAGAGAATGTATTGGAGTGGTGGAAGAAGCTTCAAAAACCTTTGAAATGTTTCGATTCTTTTAAAAGCCATGATAACATTAAAAACATTTGTGTTGAAGTGGTGCAACACCATTCAGAGGCACAAAGCACTACTGAATTCTTTTAAGGAATATGACATTTTGCGGAGAGGGAGGAAGTACAGGGCTGTCTGATCTTGATTTCAGATGCAGGGTTCTGTAACGCGGAGTAAAATTATCTGGGTCATTACGTCTTCCTGCAAGTACCTCATTCCAAAAAAACCAAAACAGAACAAAAAAATAGGAGGGAGAAGGACATTTCATTCGTGTACATGCTCACTGTACATATCAGCTTTCTCTGAAGCACAAACTGTTTGTCTTGTAAATTGTTTAAAAAGTTTAAAAATTCTTGGTTTGCAAATCAGTGTGTTAATGGGTGAACAATGTTCTTGTCTTGTAGTGTTAATACTGAGCAATTTACAAGTGCTGGGTCCTTAAAATGTTTTGGCTCTACTAGTTGCTTTACTCTGATGTAGAATGGCGGTAGATCTTGTGTGTAATACGGGTTGCCTGATACTGCCTGAAGTGCAATATTGGCAGATCACATATCATTCATTACAGGTCAAAGAAATCTTTAATGTAGTTTATGTCAGTGATTATCTAAAATACATCCGTATTTTACATCCGTGACTGATGACAGTCACAAATCTTACCTTTTCTATAGGCATGTTATAGACTAGTAAGACTTGAAAGATTTTGGAGATCGATGGAGGCTTAGTGGCAACTTAGTGACTACTGTGGTGATGATGATGTTTTTATTTATGTATGTATTTTTATCTTCTGCATCCTTAGGTGATGTTACAACTCAAGTGTCGCTTCAGCCTGCACTGAAGTTCAATGGTGGGGGTCATATCAATCACACCATCTTCTGGACAAACCTTTCACCTAATGGAGGAGGAGAGCCTAAAGGTTAGTGCTTGTTACAATGGTTTATTGTGTCAGTTTTAATTGACCGGTAGAACTGATGATCTTTTCTCTTTTTAAAAGAGTCTAAAGGATCTTTATTTTTCAGAGTTAATTTGGCTATGACAGTTAACACAGTTCTGAGGAATTCAGCGTTTTTCAGATGCAAGCCAAGAATATAAAAAGCTAGCCCTGTGCTAAGTGTTTTTAATTTCTAAATCTGATTGTGTACACTGCAAAATACTTGGCTATTTCTGCATATTGTCCTTTCCATCTTCATATGAGAAAATAGTTTTCCAAAGCTATGCTAATTAAGTTCCCATATATGTAGTCAATTAACAGAATAGGAAGAAATGTGCTGCAGACCACCCAACCTAGTGTCTGGATTTATGCTCCAATTTAAATAAGGATAGTTCAGCAGTTAAAGCCTAAAGGAAGAAATCCCCTTTGGGAAGATAGAGTAGTGATTATCTGTGTGATCTGCAATTAAAGGTAAAGGCCCTATAATACAGATCTCACAAAAGCTGTTGTGATAAACTTGAGGGTTTTTGAATGAGGCTTATATGCCTGTTTGTAAATTGGTGGGCTTCAGGTGCTTTATACTCCGGTTCAGCATTCGTAGGTGACATCTGCTTGTGACTTCTGACTCTACCATGGAAGTACAGAGGTGCTCTGAAGATTATCTAGTTAAGACTAGAGCATAAAGTTTTGAAGCTGAAATTTCAGCAAGCAGTTCTGATACCAGTCCATTTCTGGTAGAGCTTTTTTTTAGAAGACATTCTCAGAAAAGATGCTTTAAAGCCTTGATTTTTGTCTCCCAATTTCTGTGAAAGTCAGTAAGCCTAAAATGTCATCTTTCAGTTTCAACTTGAGGGCTTTCATAGGAAGCGTGCTAAAGCCTGTCTTAAGATGCACTTGCAGCTATCACCAAGAGATTTTCAAGACCATCTGTCTGACGGTGGAAGGAGTGAAGAATGAAGAATTCTCCAGCATTGCACTGTATAAAGTATTCTTACACCTGTTGATTAGAGCTAATTAGAGAGGAGCGTAGATACCTTCAGGTTTTGAGAAAACACTTAAATATCTGAAAACCACAAGTGTGCTAGGGTGTAGGGGAAAGGAAGTAGTTTGAGAGTGCATTGTTACACTAAACAATTATAGTTTCTGTTCCTTTTGCCCCAGCACAGGTTAGCTTAACTGTATAATAAAGAATCATGGAGACTACTTATCCATATCAAATAGACTACTTAACTGTAGAAGCAGATGTAAATCTAAAATCTGAGGGAAGTGGTTAAATACCTCTTACTATTTGTAGGTTTATTATATTGATATCAAAGATGTCCGAATATTTCTTTGTATTAAGACAAAGAAGTCGCAGCCACTTAGTGTTGCCCTTCTAGATATGCAAACTAGCTCTTTACCTTCTTTCCTAGTCCTCCTCTGTGGCGTTCCCTTTCCTTTTAGACAAGAATGTAAATGCCTGAGTGTCCTGTTGATAGCACCCTGACTGTGTTTTTGAGGACAGCATGTTTGACTACTGCACTAATTTCTCTCCAGTCTGCTTGCCCTCTTAAGCATGTTGGGTTAGAACTGTTAATTAATGATGCAACTACTCTGTCTAGACACTTCCTTCCCACAGAGCCCAAATGCTTCTGCTCCTCTTTCCTTTTCTTTCCAGGTGATATCTGGAAATTGGAAGATGTTAAGTACCTGACGTTCTGTGATCTTTCTGTGCTTTTTTTAAAGGAGAATTGATGGAAGCCATCAAGCGTGACTTTGGTTCCTTCGCAAACTTCAAGGAGAAGCTGACAACCGTATCAGTTGGTGTTCAAGGATCAGGCTGGGGGTGGCTTGGCTATAACAAAGAGCAGGGGCGCCTACAAATAGCAGCTTGTGCAAATCAAGACCCTTTGCAAGGAACAACAGGTCAGGTTTCTTTCCTTCCCCTCTGCTTCTCTCTTTATAGATTTCATAGGCAAGTATATGAGATCTGAAAAGCGGTTTGTGGGCAAATGCTGAGAAGAAATTGCTGGATAAATAGGGCTGGAAAACCAAGTATCACTACCAGCAGAAGTGAAAAACAGTTGCAATTTTTAAAACAGCATTTGTAAAGCAGGACTTAAAAACTGTGAAGAACAGTAGGGTTTAAAGTCTGTCTAGTCAGAGAGGAAATAGATGGGGCATATTATGAAAGTGCTCTGTCTTAGGCGATAGTTTTAGCTTAGGTTCCTTTGGATTATTTTTGAGTAACTGGAGTAGCTTGCCTGTATCGAGGAAGATTATGCCTCCTACCTTCAGATTGTTTTCTGTGGCAGAGGGGCTATTCACAGAACTGTCGGTGTAGGCCAGACAACAGGAGAGAGGAAGGTGTACAGAGTAACTCTTGTTACTATGTAGGCTGGGTTTAAAGTGGAAGGCTTATAATGTGCTTCCTTCATATTGGTAGAGAGTAATGGATGTCAATTAAACAAGCCTTGGATGGGGATAAGTCTTAAGCTAGGCAAGCAGCCTAATTCTGGCCATGATCATTAAAGATATTTTTACTTGCTTAGAGTGACATGGCAGTGATGATGGCAGGCTGGACGCCCTTGATGGAGGGAAGAGCTCACGGCCAGTGAGAATCCTGCCCACAGTGGCTGTTTGTCCAAATCCTATTGCAGATATCTTTAAAACACGTTCTGTAGAATTCATAGAGAATGGCAAGGAATTTCATGTATTGTCAGCAGTCCGTGTCTTGCTTATCGGTAGGGAAAAAAAAAAAGAATAATTTTATTATAGGGACATACGGCATAATGTGGGTAAATTTCACCACTCTCCCCATGAAAACTCGCCATTAAAAATTCAGTGAGACTGATATTTTAGCACAAAAGCAAGGAAAGTAATTAGACAATTAATAACTTGTGATTAAAATATTGGAAGCAAACTGGCATGGCAAGAGACTCCTTCATGGTGTAACTTTTAATGAAAATGCTTGCGTAACTATGCAAAAGATGTAAACCTTTCAAAAATGACTTAATCTTGTTTCAGTTATGTCTTCAAGGCAGTGCTAGAGTATTCATACGTGTTTATCTTAATCAGCTCTTTTGGTTTATGCAATATGTGTGTGTGTGGAGAGCAAACAATTCTGTAAAATGTTGCAATAAGCACCTGTGTGCTGGGGAGCTCTTTGTCTTCCTGCAGATAAAGGCTCAGAAATTGGGTACAACTGCAGCATGCAATATCAGACTTACATGTAAAGTGTGTTTTCACAGATTTACCACAAAATTTATTTTCCTTTTTTTTTTTTTTTTTTTTTTTTTAACAGGTCTCATTCCTTTGCTAGGAATCGATGTATGGGAACATGCTTATTATCTGCAGTATAAAAATGTTCGACCTGATTATTTGAAAGCCATCTGGAATGTGATCAACTGGGAGAATGTGTCTTCAAGATATGCAACTTGCAAGAAGTAGAGTGGCATTCTTGCACAGACTACTAAAATGTCACCACTTCTACTCTGATACCACTCTTGTAGTAGTGCCTGTGGCTTACAAATGAATTGCTCTACTGCAGAAAGCACTTAGCTCATCCAACAAAAGCATTTCATGATCAAGCAAAGTGTCTGCCTGTTTAATTCTGTGAGAGCTATTTACTTAGACTTTTGAAGCTTTAAACTGTTGTGCAATAAAGGGAGACAATAATCTTTTCCATTGCATATAGAAACATAGATCACCTTGCTGAAGCTTATTGAGGTAATGGATTTCCTTGTTGCACTAAAATACCTAAGTGGAAACATGTACTTCATGTTGCTGTAAACAAATAAAACTCAAAAGAAGAATCTTCTGTAACTGTCTGTAAGAGACTCGTTTTTAGTAACAGCTGGTCCAGTTACTTCCTTGATTTGAAAATGGTTGGAGAAAGAAATGCCTCTTGTAATTTGTTGTATTACAGGGTATGGAGCTTTCTTACAGATCAGAAAGATAGGTGAAAGGGGGAATAGGCCTGGCTGTGCCTGCCTGACTGACTGTGTTCAGTCATCCGTACCTTTTCCTGGATCCCTTAAGTGAGATCTTCATCTATTGCACTGATGCACTAGCTTTTGAAGTGTTACCTTGGGCAAGAGATGACAGTACTGGGTCAGGCTAAATTGTTCTTACAGGAACTGAATGACAGCATGTGATACTCATTCCATACTAGCTATTCAAGTGTATCCTAAAACATCCTTTAACTTAGGAGACTGATTATGTGCATATATCAAGTATAAATTGTTTCTGTATAGCTGTATTCCTGAAGCAGTTATAACAAGTTGAAATTAATGCCTGAGGCAGGAATGAAGTACCATCTGGTGTAAAGGAGCATGCCCAAAAGGTCTCGAAAAATACAGGAAATTGTTGGTGTGTTTTGCTTTTTTTGCTAAGTCTTGGAAGTATTTCAGAGTGGATGCTACTGGATGTACATAGTACCTTGTGCCTAAGTTTTCTTCGAGCTTTCTTAGTATGCTCCTTTAAGTTCAGGATGGATTCTCAGGGAAACAAGGAATAGGCTGTCGTGGTTTAGCCCCAGCCAGCAACTAAGCACCACGCAGCTGCTCGCTCACTCCCCCTACCCCGACAGGTTGGGGGAGAGAATCGGAGGAGTAAGAGTGAGAAACACTCCTGGGTTGAGATAAGAACAGTTTAATAATTGAAATAAAGTAAAATAGTAATGATAATAATAACAATATAATAATGATAATAACAATATACAAAGCAAGTGATGCACAATGCAATTGCTCACCACCCACCGACCGATACCCAGACAGTTCCCGAGCAGCGATTGCTGCTCCCCGGCCAACCCCCCCCAGTTTCTATACTGAGCATGATGTCATATGGTATGGAATAGCCCTTTGGTCAGTTTGGATCAACTCTTCTGGCTGTGCCCCCTCCCAGCTTCCTGTGCACCCGGCAGAGCATGGGAAGCTGAAAAGTCCTTGACTAGCATAAGCAGTACTCAGCAACAACTAAAACATCAGTGTGTTATCAGCATTCTTCTACTAAATCCAAATCACAGCACTATGCCTGCTACTAGGAAGAAAACTAACTCTATCCCAGCTGAAACCAGGACAAGGCTTACATTACCATACTGCTAGGCTGCTATTTTGAAGTATCAAGTAAGATTAAGGAGAGAAGTGTTCATAAAGAAGTGCCTTTCATTAGCAGGTGCAGGAAGAGAAACTGCCACCACCGTAGGAACAGTCTGTGGTAGCCAAAGCTGCGACTGGTAAGAGATCTGTGTTGTGAATAAGAGTGAGTTATGCAAATATAGCGTATTTTGCATTTGAAGTGGTTTGTTTTTTTTTTTTTCCCCTGCTGTGGGACATTTTTTCTGTAGGCCTAGATCTCGTCTCAGATATGCAGCTTGAGCTTCTGGATTGCTTCATAATCTTGTTTAAAATTTATATCATCATCCCTCACACCCTTGGTTTGCCTCTGAGGGTGTGACAGCAGTGATGAAGAAAAGTAAGTCTATTGATAATCAGTCTGGCAGCTTTTGACTTGAATTTAAAAAAAAAGCCTACTGAAGGGTCTGCATTCTTGCTGGTCTCAAACTGCTCAGCTTTTCTTCTTAGAGAGGAATCCTGGGTCTTGATAAGTAAATGCTGGCATCACATAGATTTTTCCCTGACAGAAGCTTCTGGCAGGAAGAATTATACTTTCTAGATGGCAACTCAAAACTAAATTTTTGCTGTAGTTATTTACTGGGGTGATCAGTTTATTTTGAAACCCATCTTCCCAACTTAATGTTCCCAGCCTCTGTCCTCATGTGTTTCCTTCTAAGCACTTCAGAATGCTTAAATTAATGCAAAATATATTACATAGCCCCCAGTATTCCTGTTGCAAGACTATTGACGGAAAAGCTTTTTAAGGGCTTAATATTAGTTACAGAGTTGATTAATGTTGTTGATAATTATTGGAGGAAGGAACAGTATTTATCATAACTTGTAAATCATGTGTAGCTAGCTATGGATAGAAAGCAATTTAAGTAAGTTGGGTTGGTATCTGGATTAGTCAAGGCCAATACTTAGGTTTTAGTTGTCAAACTTCAGCTTACTGAAACCCTGCAGATAAGGTGGATTGAGTGGGGGTGAATCAGTGGCATTTTTTTAGAGGAGGAACAGGCACTTAAGATATGAAGAGAGTCCTTGGCTTCTTACTTTCCAGAAGTACCTTCGAAGTACCTTCAAAGTACGGAGAAGGCGTGTTGTGTCTACCATGGAGTCTGCCTGAAGATGAAGGAAACCGTGGAGTCCTTTTTTCTTTCATTATTCAAGACCATATGATATGGTGAAATACCATATAACAGAGATCAAAAAACCCTAGTGCTGCGTCCCTCAGGGAGTGAATGCTGGGGCAGGGCTTTGTTGGCGAGTGCCGTAGCGCATATGTCGGGCATCTTCTTGGTACTGTGTGCTCTTAAAGAACTGAGAGGTAAACGTACTTATAGACTGGTGCTCTGGAAGGGAATGCTTAAGCTATGGAGGAAGCCTGAGTTAAGGCGCTGAGGAGGTAAGCCGTGGAGAGCCTCTCAAGCAGGACCAGCTCTTGCTGAGGCTTTAAAGCCGGCAGTGTGGGACCCAACATGTGCTGGTAAGGCTCCGTTTCTGCTCTGCACCAGGTTAAGAAGCAGCTCTGCTCATCTGCTTACAGTCAGCTGGTGAACTTGTCCTGATGCCCTGTATCCTGTCTTAAAGTCTGAACGTAGAAAGTCCAAAGCTGTATACAAACAGGAATGTTTGTGGAATAGGAAGATGAAGATTTACTAAATGTTGAAGGCAAATAGTAGGAACACTGGTGCAATGAAAATGACTTCATGCTTGTTCTGGTGGGCAATTATAAAGGACAAAGGTTGGTTGTGTGGTTTGTTTGAAGGAAGAGCTTAGTTAAAGTGTCTTAACACCAAACCTCTGTGAAATCTGGAAAAAGTCCTAGTGGTTCTCGTGACAATAGGAACTGAAGTTCGTGCCTATAATTTAGCAAGTCTGCTAGCAAAGCTCTCGGCTGTCTGGGCAGTAAAAGTACAGCAACCTCTTACTAATCTGTGCTGGAAGGTAAACTTGGAACTGCTGCACTATTCCGAACTAGCGCTTTGCATTACAGAAGTTGCTGCGGAGGTAGGCAGGTGTGCCTCTACCTACATGAACTGAGAAACAGGAAGGTAAATAATTACAGCCAATCTCACATGCCCTGTCTGGACGGACGAGTCTAAGACCTGTTACTCAAAAACTAAACTACTAATACAGTTTGTTCTACCTAGAGGTTCCTGACCCTAACGGTAAAAATAGTAGCTGTGTGTGTAAAGTTGTCTCCAGCCTGAACTGTGCAGGGTATCTCTCATCAATGAACATGAAATTACTTGCAGGGTTGATCCGCATGACAGGAACAATGAGTTTTCTGACTTCAGTGCTAGCTGAATCGGTCTTTGAGCTGGGCCAAGCAGAAGAGTTGCAGCAGGTTTGTATCCTGACAGTCCCCCTGAGCCTAGCTTTTGTCAGTCTCTGCTTAACTGCGTTGCTTATGAAGATGTTGTGTATGTATACGCAGTTAATTTGTGTGTAGGCTGCAATATGGTAAAACAAGAACTTGGAATTATTTTCAAGAGGGGAAAAGAAGTGCAGTACCTAACCCAAATCCTCTTGGAAATGATTGTGTATTATGAATCAGAAGAACAAAGTGCACCAGGGTGATCCCATAAGAAATACTCACAGGTGGCAAAGCTGCTGCACTTGGAGACTTTGGTTTGCAGACCACAAACAGATTTCAAGCGGCTGAACTTCTTTTCAGAAACAGATGCAACCAAGTCTCAAAGGGCGGTATGCTGCTGTGAAATGCAAGTGCACATTTGTGATTTTTTGCTGACCTGTAAAAGACGTTTGAAGGCTAATAGGAGTTGCAAAGCATGTGTGTCTCATTCTGTACTAGAAAAGTAATTGAAGGCCAGCCAAACTGAGCTCTTGCAGCCTTTCCGCAGTCCCTCCGTGGCGGGTGGCGGGGCTGAGGCGGTGGCGGGTCACAGCGAGCCCGGAGGGTGGCGCCTTCATCCCGCGCTTCGTGGAATCATGGAATCGCTTGGGTTGGAAAAGACCTTTTAGATCATCGAGTCCAACCGTAAACCTAGCGCTGCCAAGTCCTCCACTAAACCGTGTCCCTAAGCACCACGTCTACACGTCTTTTAAATACCTCCAGGGATGGGGACTCAACCATCAACTTCTTGAAACAGAAAGGGTCTGGAGATGTCTTTACTGAGCAGTCTGAAATGGAAATAGATAAAAGATGCTTTTTTTCATCCAGCTGCTACTTTCCACCTCACAATTATTTATTTCACCCTTATCTCAAGCATGTATTAAAAAAAAAAAAAAAAGTAGTAGTAAACCCCAGACTGTCTCCAGAAAACACTGTTGATGACTCAGCTTGTAAGCTGGTAGGCTCTTACAGACGTACTAAAACCTCTTTATTTACAGAAGACTTACTTTTCTTTGTTTTGCATTCAAGAATTTAGTTCTCTCTAGTGTCGCAAAATAGGCTTAAAATGCTGCTATGCCCTTCTAGCATTTTACATGCCTATTGCATTGACCTTGCAGAAGTTAATCATTGCACTAGTATAAAGCAAGAGTTGTGTTTGCAGTCATGTCTAATACCAAGCGGATAAAATACTGGTAACTTAGTAGGCTTAACCTGCCTTTTCCTTAAAGTGCTTTCTGCTTAATGATTAAAAGTAATGCCCTCGGATTTCATCATGGCTGTTTTTACCCCTTAGATTCAAGAAGCAAAGCTGCGCTGGGGGTTGGCGGTAGGTGTCCGTGTCTGACTGCAGAGCTGAAGCTGCTCCTGCCCCAGAGACCCGGGGTTGTGCGTTTCCCAGTAGGTGGGGGTGTGTGTCTGCTTTACTCCGCTGTCGGTACGGCTTCTGAGTTGAATTTCCAAGAGGCGGGTTAAGAAGCAGCTCATGTGCTCTCACTGCACAGGAGAACTGTTTGGGCTGTTGCTTCTGCTTCCTAAATAATCAGTCACCCCTGCCACTGAAGCTACCTGTCAGCATGTGGGGAGGAGGCAACGCTGCCGTAGAGGAGACAATTTATTTTAATCCATACAGTCAAATATAGGTCTTGCTATAGCTAAAGCCAGGCAGACAAGGCTAGAGGAAGGTACTCCTAATTAAAATGAAGATGCTTCTAGGATTCCCACCTGGCTGCCTCATCAGGCTCTAACTATCTCTGTGTAGCGACATACAATGTCCATGACGTTCTGAATGGTTTTTCAAGCCCAGAGACCAGAGATTTAACTGCAGGAGATGAAGTCTGTTACATTGCTGTAATTAAGCCAAGACTGCAGAGAGTACACAGCAGGCTACCTGAGGCATGGAGGTTTACAGTTACAATGGTGCTGCCTCCCAGGGCTGTTGCTGCTCCAGTGAAACTCCAGCTTTTCACTGGATCTTCTCACCTGAAGAGACGGATGGACCAATTAGCACAGAGGCAAGTCAGCAAACCTGCTGCCTGGACCTGCCAGAGCTGGTGGTAGACCCACGTAGCCTTGTGACACCACTGAAGCAGCTCTCTGACAGACGTATCCCACGGCGGTGCTTTTAAGCACCCCTTTGGGTTGATGGCAAATCCCTGGAACACAGAGAACTCACTACAGCGCAGCACTTGGGGAGTCTTAGCATTAGGGCTATGTGAAATGACTGGCAGTCCAATAGTTGTGGGCTCCTGTTGCACATAAAGTCGCAGAAGAAATGGCAGTTTTCTGAAGGTATTAATTTCTCCAAAACTCTGGGGAAACATGCAAAAGTTGCTGGTTACTGCACGAGGTATTTGCAGACAGGCTGGGGACTTCCAGAACCTGACTTCCTCTAGGGGAGTTTTGCCCTGCTAGGGAAGGTAAAAACTTTCCAAAGTCCAGGTCTGTCTTCAGTTGGACTACAATTTCCCTGGTCCTTTCTTGGTTTTTTCACCTTTTTTCTGGGGAGGAACCAAGGCTCTGCTTCCCCGGCTTCTCCCTACTTCTGCTGAGGTCCCTTATTGAGGGCCACGTCCTTCAGAGCGAGCTCTGCAGTGCTTTAGTTTCTTGTAGCTGGGCTCCTTCCCACTGCTGCTCCATAATGCTTGCATCTTAAGGGCTTGTCCTTCATGCTACTGGCAATAGAGCTGTAGCTCTAAGAAATCAGATCTAGAAGCAAGTAGCATGGTAATTCAGCTATTTTTATCAATGAGTTTTGCAACACGGGCAGTATCAGAAGACTACTGCACAGGCATTTCAGTTTTCCCTTATTTTTTAAGAGAAGGTTAAAAGTTTTCACACTGTTTTTTTTCAAGATTATCCCTGGCACGTCAGAGGAATGCAAACCAGGAGGTAAGGAGAAAGAACATGTCTTAATTTAATTGTCATGATTTGAAGGTAATGCCACAATTCTAAGAAGGGCTGACTTGTACTATTTCAGTACTTGGCCTTGACAGGAATGGGTAATATTGCAACCTCTGTTATGCCTCTAGAAATTCAGACCTGAGGTAGCTAAAAGCAAGGGCTTGCAGTTCGCAGGAATTTTGAAATTTGGCTGTGGTCAAAACTGGCCAGAATTGAAAACTTGTCAGTATTTCCATGAATCCAGAAGCTCCCCAGGCCCCACAGCTGCTGGGGAAGTCTGATGTTCTTGTCTGTCAGGGCAGCTGTCATAGGCTTCAAGCCTCAGGCTTCTCCAAAGGTCATTCAGACAGAGCTGTTTGAAACAAAGCATTTTGGGCTCACCCAGGTAGTATTTCAGAAAGCTCACCCTCTCTTGTCTGTGTATCTCTGTGTTTGTCTTCTGACTAAATGCTTCACTGGGATGTTTCCAGCCACTCAGCCCTCAAGTGGAATTGTGTTGAGTAGGAGGCTGTAGGGAGGAGGGGAAATGCAGTCTTTCAAATGATGCATCACTGGACTGGCTTCAACTTCTCCCTCCTGTAAAAGACGCACACAAACCTGGACAGCATGCCCCTCTAGTGGAGAAGAGCTCAGCTCTTGGGTCCTCTGAGTGTTTGAGTTCATTTCCCAAGATGCTGAGAGAAACTTGTGTCAGAATCCATTTACCCTTTTCTTCCACCTGGGCTCCCCCACCTCTACTTAAGATTTCAAGCCATTTCACAAGACCTTGGGTTTAATTTGAATAAGCTGTGCTGATGTTTACGGGGAAGAAATGCTCATGTATTTCTGCTTATTGGTTTTTCTTATGAGAGAATAAGGATCGCAAAACTAAAACTCTCACCTGGATTTTTTGGGGATGGAGAAATATTATTTCTGAGAGCTAAGTGTAGGGCTTAGTGCTTTTTTGCAAAACTAAATAAAATGGTAAAAATAAACTGGAATTAGCCTGTCTGAGAGTCAAAAGCTCCAATGGGAGTTTTCCCCTTGCCTTCATGAGATCCAGGTCAGTTAAAAGTGGTTCAGAGCCAGGACTGCTGCTTTTCTGTATTATCTAGCTGGGAACTGGAGTTGTTCCTGGATTTTGTTTTATCTTAAACATAAATTGTAGCAGTTAAGCGGTTGTTGTTGTCCATCTGCTGATGTTCTTTGCTGTCCTAAATGCATTCTCTCCAGCTGATGTGGGACTGTGCAACGCACATTGTGTGTGTGATTGTCAAACCTGTGTTTTGTACAGGAGAAAGCACAGGATGTTAAATTGAACTAAATGTTTTTGTTCCAGATGTGGCCGTCTGGCATATACACTGCGGGACGGATACAGGTGTGATGAGGGTTCAGCCCTGAAATTGGTCCTTGAAAGTAACATCTGCATCTACTGATTTCTGGGCTGACCTGCCCAGATTTCTCTCCAGTGAGCTCTGATGTCAGCGTGGTTAGAAAGAATTATGTTTCTGTGGCCTCAGAGAAGGTTTAGGTTGGAAATTAGGAAAAATTTCTTTACGGAAAGGGTGGTCAAGCATTGGAACAGGCTGCCCAGAGAGGTAGTGGAGTCACTATCCCTGGAAGTGTTCAAAAAACGGGTAGATGTGGCACTTCGGGACATGGTTTAGTCTAGTCTACCCTTGATTGGCTTAGAGTAGACTTGGTAGTGTAGGTTAATGGTTGGACTGGATGATCTTAAAGGTCTTTTCCAACCTAAACGATTCTATGATTCTATGATTCTAAGTATCCGAGGAGCTAGCTCATGTTGGGATGTTGGACTGTCCCATCAAAGCCCTCTCTCCTTTGCCTGAGCCCTTTGCATCGGCAGCTGGCGTGTCACAACAGTGCAACGATCTTCCTGCTGTATTTGTTATTGCAAATCCCAAAGAGCTCACTGTAGGGCAGTTTTGCATGGTTAGAAAAGAGCAAAGCTGTCCATGGCGAGCTGAGAATCTGTCCCCATGTGCTGCGCCCAGGAGCACACTTGGAGCCAGCGTCAGAGGGATTCTGTGGACTGCACCCCTGCGCTGGTCCCGGCGTTGAGGCAGCGATACAGAGAAGTCCTAGTCTGGCTGTTGCTCACTTGGAGCTTCTTGTAGGGTCTGAGCTGGACCTGACATCTAAAAATCCCAGCTGTGCTGTCCAATTATGGATCCTTAGGGATTACAGTTTTGAAGAGGCTAATATGTGTATGTGTCTGAACATGCAAATGTGATCATGAGCTTATCTGTGTGTGTCATTCTATTAACCTCTTCTGTGTGTTTGGAGAAAAAATGGCAGAAAACCCATCTGGTTATGCTCACTCTTGCAATCCAACATCTGGCTGCCAAACTCGGGAGGCTGTGTAATCTCTGCTCATGTGGTTTCCATGCTTTGATTCCCCGCTATGACTGAGTATTGGAGAGGAACTCACCCCTCGTGGCAGAGCATGAGCTGACAATGTGTTGGAAGGACAGAAGGCGTCCACCATTAGAACTTGTTTACATGTACATGTTGCCAGGTTAATCCAAGTGGCAGTATATGTGTATGGGTCTCATATTGCTTCATCACTGAAGCCTTGGTCTTAAAAAGCTATTGCTTGGGCTGGAACTGCTCTTGTAATTACCCAGATGTATCATAGATGTGAGATGCTAGTCCTGCACTATGAATGTCATAAAAATGAAGGCTTCCTGTTAGCCGCTGAACTGAAATTCAGGAGAAATATGTTTTGTTTTCCTCCCCACCTCCGCCAAGGAAATGAGACCTTCGGCTTTTCCCCCTTGATTTACTTCTGGATGAATGAAAAAGGGTGGGACCGCAGCACTGTTCATGCAAGGACTGAGGAGACAGATGCTGCAGCTTTGCCTCTGCTCTCCAGGTGGGCAGTTAGGGTGCTCCTCCAAAATGCAGGAAAGCAACATTGAATTCTTCCTCTGCTGAAGTGGACCTGAACATATACCTCTCACCAGAGTGCCCTGCCTGCCATGCCAGGGGCGTTTCTGATGTGATGAATTCTGCGTTCCTGCAGCCAAAATTACTGAAATGCTCATTAACTGGGGCAGTCAGACAGAGGTGACCCCCTCCAGCCTAGTGCCCGAGATGCTCACCTAGAAAGGAGACTCTGGATTTCCAAAAAATGCTGCGGGCAGTGTCCTGGCTGCTCAAGGAGAGCCGTCTGCCCTCATCATGGTCTCATTCCACTAACTGAGCCCTGCATCCTCTTTCTGGCTCCAAGCATTTGGTGACTTCAGATGAATTGGCAAGACATTTTGAATCAGTCAACACCCCGTATTCTGTAAATAAGCTATTTGCTTCCCCCAGTCTTGCCCAAAGCATTTTCCAGCTCCATGAAACTATTTTCTATTGGCTTGAAAGGGGAAGAGGAATGAAATTAATTTGTTGACTGAGTCAGAGAACATGTAACGGCAGCTAAACAAGAACTCTGATTTACTGATTTTCGTCATGATCAAATTTAGACTTCTCCTTCTACAGATACTTAGGCTGTGGAGTGGCATTTTTTTTAAAGGAATTCACAATGAATTTGTTCGTCTAAAGTCAGAATGACTGTCTTGGTGGCAGTTGGCAGTGACATTTGGGTTATGTTAATGAGCGCTAAATTAAATATAGCACAAAAGTAAATATATCATTAAGTAGGAATCAGCAACATGAATAATAAGTGAAAAAGAAGAAAGAACTACCTGTAAGACTGCACATCAAAAGGAGAGAATTATTGCAAAGTCACAGCACAAGTTTTTAATGGTTTTTTTTTCAGGGAAAAGCAAAAAAAAACCCCTATAGGCTGAAAATTGGGATAATAACATGCTTTTTTAAAGCAACACAACCTCAGCTTCTCTTGCAGAAGTGATCAGGGTTTATCCCTTACCTTGACCAGAAAAACAAATGCAGTGGAAGAGGCAGAGAGAGGAGAGAGCCTCTGGTTTGTCTTTTGTACTAATTTGTATGCTGTTCTTGGTAATGGTGAGAAACTTGTAAAAAATTTCTGAAAAAAACAAGGAATCAGAAAAAGGATGTAACTGGAAAACAGCAAAAGCAAACAAACCCCCCTGTGCTTGTAGAAAGCCAGTTATTTGGTTATCTGTTACAGTATTTTTTTGGATTAAAACCTGCCCACAGGAGTTAGTATCACCACCATCCACCCAAAACAACCCGTCATTTCCATTGATTTAATCTGTCAAGTTCTCAGCTTGCAGTCAAGGATTATCGAGAATGCCCCAGCCTTGCTAACATTAATCTTTAAGAAAAATACATCAAATAAGAGACAGGCCCCACCTAGACCAAACAATATCCAATTCCACAATAGCCTTCACTCTCAATTTGAACTAACATTAAACTAAGCAGCGTTAACACATGTACGGACCCTCTGCTCTCCTAGAGGTAGTTGCTCCTTCTTGCCAGAGAAAACGCTCCCAGAAGAGCCTGTAGCTGCTTGTGGAGTTTATTGTCTGATGTATAGATGGCCCAGATTCAAACATCCACCTTTTCTGATCGACAGCAGTTGCGCACCCCAGATCACCATGACTCAGGCAGAGCAGGCAGCGGGATGAATCCAGCAGATAGCTGTCTGTTAAGACATGATCTACGCAGGCAGGGAAGAGCAATTCCAGCAGGAGATGGCATTTATTTCCATAGGAACAAAATAATCCATTTTATGTCACTTCCTTTGCCATGTGGCAAGAGAGAGAAGGGAACAGACAATGGTAAGCCCTGGCTGCTTCTTGTGCTCTCTAAAACTCTGCAGATCATGCCATACAAATTAAAAAATCAGTTTTTGAACAAAACCAAAAAGTCTTTTTCATCTTTTTCCTCAGGAATTCCCTACTATTGTTCGTGGTACACTATCAACTAGACGTGGCACTTTGGGACATGGTTTAGTGGGCATAGTGGTATTGGGTTGATGGTTGGACTGATGATCTTAGAGGACCTTTCCAACCTTAATGATTCCTAGTTTTTACTTTCATTAAAAAATAATCCAGCCCCCAAGCCAGGAAACATGAAATTACTACTCTACCCTTAACTGGTTTAGTGGTGGACTTGGTAATGTTAGGCTAATGGTTGGACTGGATGATCTTAAAGGTCTTTTCCAACCTAAATGATTCTATGATTCTGTGATTCTATGAAAAAGCAAGAGCTGTCATGCTGAAGTGACCTGCTTTCGTTTCATTCTTCTTGGAGTCCAGCCTTGCATTGCTCTGGTAGGAACTTAGGCAGACCTACTGCTTTCCTGTAACCTTTCTGTGAACTACTTTCTGCTCTTTGTCATATGCCTTTAACTGGGACTGCGCTTTTTAATGGGACCAAATAAAAATCAAATTCACCTTTTCCATTAAACAAAGGGTTGCTCTGGTTTAGTAGGACATGTAGGCATTTCACAATACTGTGCTTCATCCATCATTCAAGGTGGCCAAAATGCAAACAAAATGAACTGTAAAAGTATCTTGTGTTCTTCCTAATATGATGAAGTGTCACAACATCGTAGAGAATGGAAGTGGTACTTGATACAGCTGGCAGATAATCATGTGGTACTTTTGGGAATGTGGCATTACGTAGAAAACAATGTGAAAGTTGCCCTGAAATATATATTCTGCATTTAAAATGATTGATTTGTATGTTATCTTTCCTTTGCAAAATGTTTTTTTTGCTGAGAGCCAGGTGAATTTTTTTCTTCAAATTTGGCATGCAACCTTTACTCTCTGAACTTGGTTTTGAGTTTCAAGCTTTGAGTGGATCCCATTTACAATGAATGATTAATAAACTTAATTTGGTTTGGAACTAATACAAGCAAGGTATTTCAATTAAAAACTTAAACTGGCCCAGATTCAGGTGAAAATTTCCTGAAGCTAGTGAAACTTTTGATAAAAAATGAGTTGAAGAAACAGGTGAATTTGGGATGTCAGTACATAGAGGTCTGAATTCTGAACAATTACATTTATCTCCAATTTACGTTAAATTTGTCACATGTGGTATTAATAGCCAGGAGTGTCATGGAGTAAGAAATCAGCTGCATTTCAGTGATCTCTGTATCAGGCAGGTCTCAACATTTCTCTAAAGCTGCAGAAGTCCATGAGGTCCTGACTGCCGTCTTGTCCTGCGTCCCCAGCACATAAAACTTTCATTCTTCACAAGTCCTCTGGGAAATTTCAATTGCAATTTCCTTAAGAGACAGGACATTGATATACTTCAGAAGGGACACAAGCAACAGAGACCAGAAAAATGCTTCTGCTTCTGCTGCTTTCTGAAGACACATCAGATTTGTATGTATTTGGAGAAATCTTGAATATTCTGAGAAGTGGTTTGTATTTTTTCATTGGGAACTGAAAGAGCCCTTGGGGGACCCATCCAGCATGACGACAGTCTGTGAATGTCTGATCAATAACACTGGATTGGAACAGCTATGAACAAATGGGCTGTGTGCTCTTCTTTCGCTACCATTTAACAGATTAAGGGTAAGAAATTGAACATGGCACAAAATTCTGTCCAAGCAATTACTGCTGGGGCTATGGTGGTGTCTAGAAGGTCATTGCCTGAACCCTTGGCCTAAGATGAAATGTGAATTAAAAGAACACTCTGTGTAAGTAGGGCCCACGGACTGATGGCTGTGCACGGGACGGGCTAGGCTGTCTGCTTGCTACCCCTAAGGCACAGCCATAAATATCGCTGTGGTAATGAGAGCTCATAGAAAAATCTGAGACAGTTCTTCCTCTGAGGGATGTTGACTTAGAAGAAGTTTGAATAGCAGTATGTGTTCTCTAATAAAGAGGTCTGGAACATCCCGTATTCTTCTGAGGTCCCCTAGTGAATGTATTGGCCATGTCTGAGGTATTTTTGCACAAGAATTCTCATCCAGCGTCTGAAAAGGGGTATAGGAATATATTCCCAAAAGGTGAATGGGTGATGCTGGTAAAATACTGCTATGTTGGCATGCAAGTAAATGCTCTTTTTCTGAAGATAGCTGTAATTACAGCTGCAGAGGAACTAACCATGTATTTGTTTGGAGGTAATCAATCATGTCATTGCCTGGCTTATGCAGGAATTTATATCAAATGGATGTTCACAGTGTCTCTTTGTGTTTTAAAGCCAGTAGTAAATTTAGTATATTTTTCTTCCATTTCTCAGTTCTCAGTTTGCTTTACTCTTTCTTTCTCCCTGATGAGAAGTTGAGTTCTTCCTCCCATCAGATGCTGAGAGCTTCATTCAAATCCGTGCCTCCCTCTTACTAATGTGTGTAACCCTGTAGATTAGTAGGATGCCTGTGGCTAGTCTGAGCCTCTGCACTAAAGTGTATGGAACAACCAGGTTTTCCAAGGCCAACCAATCCCATATGATACAAGAGAGCCTCAAAAAGAAAAGATGATCTCTCTTTTAGAGACAGCAACAACTAATCCCCATCTGAATCTGACTGATGTAATATAATTTTTTTTTTTTTCCAGTAGAATGAGAAGTTTGGATAGGAAACTCTCATGGGAGGACTAAGTTGCTATAGGACTAATGTAGGCAGAAGACTCAGGTTGCCAAGAAGATAGGTTATATGTGGTGAGCAATAGGTTTTTCTGTAGAGTAAAAACTTCATTAAGATGTTCACAAGCCAGTTTCATGTTCCCATGCTTTGCTTTATTTAACTGAGCTGCCAAAAGGCATCTCCTGTATGGTCTTGTGAATGACACTACTTCTCTTTGATACCCAGAACTGACTGGAAAAAAACCTCAAAAAACAAAGAAATGAAGTGAGGGGGGAAATCTAGCAAGTGTAAACCTAAATCTCTAAAATTCCTGACTCTGCAATGATGTGGCTGTCAGTAACAAACCTTGTGTGAAAGCTGAAATTTCATTTTTGATTCGTCAGTGGACTCTCTTACTACTGAAGAAAAAAAAGAAAAGAAAAGAAAAGAAAATCAAACTCCCTTATGAATTGCCAAGTGAACGCACAATAGCTGCATTTATTTTATTAGCCTTCTGACCTTTCCCTTCGCTGGTGAGGTTTCTTTTTCCTATTAGCACTATTAGAGTGTCTACTGAGATGGCAACAAAACAAACACTGTTATTGTTGGCTAATTCGCTCTTTTAGCAGGGAACAGGGATGCACAGGCCATGAGCAGATGCTTGCATTGCACCTCCAGCCCATGGCAGGCGTGGGAGCCACAGCATGCTTGGGACACCAGGTCCCGGTGGGAAGCCCTCACCATGAACACCACCATGCTGAGGACGCTGCATCTATTTTCACAAAGCTCTTCAAATCATGCTTGACTTGGAGCCTGGGAGTAATTTATTTGCCTCCAACAGAGGACTGTTATTTTGGTTTGTACCATCCATGTATTTTTGCACAAATATTGGGGTTCCCCCCCCCTCTTTTTTATAACTGCCCCACAACACCGCTTTCTCTGGAGGTGATCAATGCTCGACCACGTGGGGATAGCCGGATGCTTCCTGTCCCCATGGCTTCTGGGGCAGGTTGGTTTGCTACAAAGCACTGCAGTTGCTGGAGAGACGCGTGTGATTATTGCGGCAGCACTTGCCCAAAGTCCTATGTGGATTTTGTGTCCTTAATTTACCGATCAGTGAAACTGGCTGCTCAGCATCAGCGGAACTGGGTGTTTCAAAAATTTATACCAAGCAGTAAGGGTCGGCTGTCATGCTGGCATGGAGTGGACTGTGGAATTTTTGGACTTATATGGAAGTCTGAGAAAACTTCAGAAATAATTCTGGAATATGCCCAGCAGACTGCGTGGTAATAGAGGAGCTGGCTGAGGAATTTATAGCTGTGGGGAGAGAATAATAATCTTTTTTCTAAAGAAATTTCGATCCCAGGAGGGGAAAAAACAACTCAGAAGGCTAGTGGAGAATTTGTCAATTATTTTTTCCTTTGTGGGTAACTTATCTGGGACTTATATACATAAATCATAGTAATAACACAAACACCACTGAAATTACCAGCAGCATTTAAGCAGGAGAATTTGGGGCTAGGATCTCACCAGCTTTCCAGAATGCCAAGATTGCTGTGCCATGTTATTCTAATATTAGTCACTTCTAGCAGATAAGATTGCATATAAACCACAACCCATCTGCAGTTTCAGGAGGGCCAAACCAACCCATTTAGGAACAGTTAAATTGCTAGTTCTTGAACATAAGTGGCAGGATGGTAAATGTGACCTGCTTGCTGTTAACTCCAGGAAAGTGTAGCCAATTTTTCTTTAGTTTAGCCTAAGGGAAAAAGCATATTAAATCTTTGCATGTTGGCATTCGGTGTCTTCCCTTTTTAGAACAATGGCACATCACTTGAGAATGTAAGGGGGATGGCTGAATCAATTGCTCTTATACATTTACTCCATATAATTACTTTGTTCTGCTAATTAATTTCTTTATATTATTTTGCCACTCAGGAGACTTAGTTACTTGCTACAATCCATGGTACTAGACACTCTTAAAACACACTCCAACAACAACCCCCCCCCCCCGCCCCAACCTTTCTCTCTTTCCGTGGCTGTCTAGGTACTGGGGAAAAAGTTTACAGTAACTGTATTTGTTGCTGCACACAAGGTGTCTTTTAAGTATTGTGTCTGCCTGGTGAAGAGGCAGCTGGAAGCATTCCTGACACCTCAGTGTGTGCTGTGTTTGTCTTTAGAAGGAGATGGGGAAATTGCTGACCCTCCCAGGGGTGTTGTACATCTAAAAGTGAGCAAATGACTAACCGTGCTATTAGAGGAGATGTGGTAAAACGGAGACACTTCAGACAGCGAGGAGAATAAAGAGGAACAGGGTCAGGACCCATCCAGTTACGGGATAGGCCTTTTCAGCAAGGCTTTGGGATCATGCACCACCTCTGGTAAGGTTATACTGAGCCTTTTTGCTGACAGCCATATCAAGATCTGGTACGCTAGATTCCCAACCAGAAGATTCAAGATTCGGGACTGTGGTATTGCAAGTAAAATAGTAACAGCTGCAGCATCACAAGGGCTTGCTTGCAGCATGAGCAGTGATGTTCACCTCTCTGTGATTTCACATTGATCCAACCTCACCAGCCATTTGAACACCCTGTGATTTTCCAGGAAAAAAAAAAAAAAAAAAAAAGCTGCTTATGACAGGCAGAACAGCAGAGACTGTGATGCTCTTCTGGGCCCCATGGCATAAGGGGTTAAGCCAGGACTAGGGTGAACATGGATGTTTTTGTTGTTTGCATTAGGAGGTGCTTTAGGGCTGCTTCTTAAGAGCTATTGCCCAGAAGGCCACAATAGTTAAAAAATGGCTAAGAACATCTTCAGGTGTTTTACCTTTCTTTTTCATGCATCTGATGCAGGTGCTCAGCACAACATGCCAAGGAGACCATTCCCAGGCTCTGCATTTGTCTCACACCTGTGTAGTGCCAGCTGTGCTGGAGTGCTGGCTCTTTTGCAGGGTTCCTATGGACTACATCAGTACAAAAATATAGGTGTGAACAAATAGCTATCTTCTAGGTTAGCATCCTACTATTGTTTTCGCCTTTTCTGTGCACAGATGTTCTTGCAAAATCCCAGTTAAAAGACAGAAAGGATTAACAATACCTGCTTTCAGGGCCTCGCTTAGACCCAGGCAGTACCTCTAGTTAGCCAGTTTGAGCCATGGAGTATGTCAAGAATGTATGTACCATTATGCACTGGGAAGTTATGCTCCATAAACTCTGAAGCCTTGATTGGCTCAGCTAGAAATATTTCTAAATGAGTGTTGCAAAACATTGTATGGTTTTAAAATGGCAGTTAGTCTTTTACTATTTTTTGAGCAGGAGTAGTCAGAAGAATAACAGACTTAAAGAAATTCCAACCCAATGCATTCATGGCATCACGTTTAATAGCAGTGAACCAAATAGTGCAAATTACCCTAATGATCCCTTTTGATTTAATAGCTGGGCTACCTCTGTATTTTTCAAATAACTGAGGTTGTAAAGTTTTCTACTTCTTAACTAGGTTGCTTTTTGGTGTCAGTTAATGTTATGTTTTATTAAGCCAGTGTGGTGGTTTCCTGCCAGTTTTATTTCATGTTTTACAGACAAGTCATCTCTATAGGGTACTGTTAGAAAATATTTTATAACATTTCATGTCTATTTACTAACCACAAACAGTCTCTCTGGTAAAACAAAATGCATTCAATTATCTTAATTTTTACTAATTTCACTTTTCTCTGAAAAGTCCTTTCTGATGTGGAGAGCACAGCTGCACAGGAGGAAGCCAAAAGCAGCCCGGAGAGAAAACAGCAGTGTTGGCGGGAGCCACCGGACGGGGACCGCGCTGCTCCCGGAAACTCAGCCTGCGGGAAGGGGAGGACCCCCAGGCTCTGCTCCCCTCTCCCTGTGCCCAGGGCAGGGACATGGCTCAGCTTCCGCTGGCTTTTGTCCCGGCTGCAGCGGAGCTGCGGGCCTGGGGCAGGGCAAGACAGCCATCCCACCTGCAGGTGACCAGGGCGTGGATGGAGGTACGCAACCCATGGGCAAAAGTGCCAGCCCTCGTCGGCGCGTTTGGCACAGGCTCGCATGACGGCTCCCCAGCAGCCTGCCCTCAATAGCTGTGCTCTTGCTCCAAAGCAGCGAATACCGAGGAGTAAGTTACACAAAGTGGTGCCAACAAAAACTGTGCTGCTGCTCTGCTTTTTCTTTTTTAATGATGTGGACTGGCACAGCCCTGCTCTTTGAGATCAGCCCAGGAGGCTTTTAATGCTTTCCTTTCTTGAGCACAAGGGTGGGGTAAACAGATTGACCTGGGAAAGCTGGTTGCCTTGACCTTGGGGTATGTATTGCTTGTAATGTTAGGAGGCTGGTTAACATTAAACTGGGATTATGAGAGGGGTTGTCTTCAATTTGGAGCTTCGTTTGGGATACAATGAATCTTTACCGACTTCTTCTACGCTCTCCTTTATTAGAAGCCAGTTGCTCTAAATACTGTCCTTTCGAAGGTTCAAGATTTCCAATGTATTTTCCATATGATTTTGTTTTAAACATTGAGTATGGCCTTATGGCCAGAAGACTTTCTCATCTCTGCAAGCATGTGGAAGTAAAATAACCCCCACAAGGTTCAAGCTCTGAATGGTGTGCAAGGTTGAATCATTTTGTTGGAAGCAGGGACAGACAAATGGAACAATTTTGAACACATTCTGTCACTGCAAGGTGTGAAGTATGTGTTGGGTATAATTCCTATTTGTACTTGTATTCCAAAACAGTTCAAAATCCAAGTTTAAGTTTGCTTTTAGTGCAGCGGAACAAAGTGCTCATCCCACATGGGGCCTGGATGCCTCGAAGGCATCCTATTACTCCAGGCAGCCTTTCCAGGGAAAAGATGGCTCTCCACCTTCTTGAAGGCTCTAATCTGAGGCATGACTGCTGAGTGTCAATGCTGTGGTATTTCACCCCCCAACAACCAGAGGGGGGCTTGCTGTCACCCTGATGGCATGCAGAGTGACATCCTAGACCCTAGCATTACATCACCTGTATATATTCTCACAAAAAGCAATTTCTGTCTACAGCAGCAGCACTTTCATGGTGCTGAGCAAAACATCCCCAAGGAGCTGCAAGAAAGGCCTGTTCTGCATGCAAAATACCAGCGATTAATTAACATTGTGTATTTTATCTGATGTGGCTAGATAGGACAGTGTAGGTGCAGGTTACTGGGGGTTAAGAGTGGCTTAGTCTGATTTCTTTTAATCTGTCGAAAATTTAAAAAATGGTTTAAGCAAAGCCAAAATACAGTATTACAGTACTGACTGCCTGTGTATAAGGTCTAATTGTCTATATTATTGTCTATACTCCTGTCTATAAGGTCTAATCTAATAATCAAATTCAATCAGACTCATTAAAACACTTAATAGCTACACCTACCTACTGTGTAGGTAAGACCTGAGATGCTCTTTCATGGAAGGAAGATCTTAGAGGAGGTGTGGGAATGATCTGCCACTAATTGACCAAAGTTACTATAAATTATACAGGAACTTAAGAGCAACCACGTGGGTCAGGAGGTTCACCCAGCTCAGCAAGCTGTGCCCTACCATTGCTCACACTGGAAGCCAGGGAATGGCATAAGACTGGGGCAAATGCAAAGGGGTGCTTCCCCATCCTCCAGCAACTTGTGTCTGAGCCAGAAGGGAGTGCCTTTGTATGTAATAGCTCTTGATGTATTTCTGGTTCATGAACTTGTAAAGTTGTCCCTTGAACCCAAGTAGACTTCTATACCTGCAGCATCCTGTGCCAAGCATATTTGGGGTGGAAAGATATTGATGGTGGCTTCCTCATGTCATGAAATGCATTAAAGGTTTTATCTGCCTTTTCTCCGTTGTCATCAGTGAGATCCAGAGAGCTACTCGGTCTTCTTGCAGGGATTTTTTAGAACCAGATGTTCCAAATGACCTGAGATGAAATATTTAGTAATAGTAATAACATATGCCAGGCTTGTGACACACAGTGTCTGCAGCTATGTCTGCCTTCTGAGGTCCAGGTATACCAAAAGAGCCATAATTCCCGTTGTAGTGATTCACACTGCATTTCTGTGCAGTGATTTTTCCCATCTGGAATCCTTTATTCATAGCAACAGCTCTTCTTCTCTTCCAAGATCCTGTTTCTTTTTACTTTGTTCTTTTTCCTTTGAGGTTTCTCACCAGTTCAGGGGAGATAAGTGGGTATGGAGATGGTGTTGCACAGGGTGAGAGGGAGTGCACACCTTCAGAGGAAGCATCCATTGTCATCAGCTTTTCTGATTTCATTGGAGCTCTTGTACTTTCACTTAGCTGCCTTCATGCAGCAAAAGCCCTCAGTAACAATGGAGCCTCAGGTTCATCAGCTGTACACAGGTGCTACACCAATGCTGATGCTGGGCTGCACCCTCTAACACTTTTTATTCAGGTTGCAAAATTTTTAGGCACTGGAGGGAAAGACCTTTGTGTTATTTCCTAAAGAAACTTTAATGTGCTGCAGCCACCGTCTGCCTACAGCTCATAAATTAAAAACAATTAAATGCACAAGAAACGGCGAGTCACTGCTTCCTATTGGCCTGCTTCTTCCCTCTTGCCTTGTACAGTCAAGCTACAAGGAAGCAGCTCCTCTGGCAGAAAAAACCCAACAAAAACCCAAACCCCGACTCCCCAAGAGTGAAAGAAGAAAAAAAGCATCAAGGAAACAAACTGAAACACAGAAAGACAAGTCTTGTGACCCATTAGCTCTTTTGTTTGTAGTATCAATCACTCCATTATAATCACAAATTTGAGGACATAATTGGACTCCACGTATAAATCTATTGCCAGTGATTATAGGCAAAATGCCCCAAGAGATGGAGCCTGCAATCCAGTGCTGGTGCGGTTTGGGGGGATGCCTTGGGGAGGGGGAAGGGAGCCTTTGCAGCCGCCAGAGTATTTTCCATGAGCAGTTCTGTAGCTGGAAACAGATGCTCCATGCTGCTGTCCAGCCAGCAAAGTAATGTAAAAAACATTACAAAGATACTTTCAAAGCATTCAACGAGCTTTGCTCGTTGTCTGGCAGTGGCTTGTCTGCCTCCTCGCTCCCTATCAAACGCCCCATGTGGGTATCGTGAGGGTAGTGGTCAACAGCTCAATGTCCAGATGGAAGCTGGTGACAAGTGGTGCCCCTCAGGGGTCCGTATTGGAATCAGTACTAGTGAATATCTTCATCAATGCCATAGACAGTGGGATCAAGTGCACCCTCAGCAAGTTTGCAGATGACACCAAGCTGAGTGGTGCAGTTGACACACCAGAAGGCCGAGATGTCATCCAAAGGGACCTGGACAAGCTGGAGAAATGGGCCCATGTGAACCTCATGAGGTTCAACAAGGCCAAGTGCAAGGTCCTGTGCCTGGGTCGGGGCAGCCCCCAGCATCAATACAGACTGGGGGATGAAGGGATTGAGAACAGCCCTGCAGAGAAGGACTTGGGGGTACTGGTGGATGAAAAGCTGGACATGAGCCAGCAATGTGTGCTTGAAGCCCAGAAGGCCAACTGTATCCTGGGCTGCATCAAAAGCAGCGTGGCCAGCAGGCCAAGGGAGGTGATTCTACCGCTCTGCTCTGCTCCGGTGAGACCTCATCTGGAGTACTGCGTCCAGCTCTGGGACCCTCAGCACAAGAAGGACATGGACCTGTTGGAGCGGGTCCAGAGGAGGGCCACAAAAATGATCCGAGGGCTGGAGCACCTCTCCTAGGAGGACAGGCTGAGAGAGTTGGGATTGTTCAGCCTGGAGAAGAGAAGGCTGCGGGGAGACCTTATTGCGGCCTTTCAGTACTTAAAGGGGGTTTATAAGAAAGATGGGGACAAACTTTTTAGCAGGGCCTGTTGCAATAGGACAAGGGGTAGCAATTTTAAACTAAAAAAGGTTAGATTCAGACTAGATACAAGGAAGAAATTTTTTTACAGTGAGGGTGGTGAAACACTGGAACAGGTTGCCCAGAGAGGTGGTAGATGTGCCATCTCTGGAAACATTCAAGGTCAGGTTGGATGGGGCTCTGAGCAACCTGATCTAGTTGAAGATATCCCTGCTCACTGCAGGTGGGTTGGGCTAGATGACTTTTAAAGGTCCCTTCCAACCCAAACTATTCTATGATTCTATGATTCTAAGATGTAAGGCAGTGAGAAACTGCTTTTACAAGTAGTTGCCCAGATGTACAGGTCAGCACACTGCAGGTGCAAGACACAGACAGCCTAGGTGTGGGGACATAGAGAAAAGCCTGAGTCCAAAGTGAAGCCCAGGTTGTGGACAGGGCGGTGGGACTTTATCACAATGTCCAAGAAAGGTGGAGTGCCATAACCTTGTCTTGGCTGTGCCACAGCCTTGCTCCTTCTTGCTTTTGCCCCTTCAACCCTTCTCAAGACTTCCTGCCCCCAGCAGGGTGCTGCTGGGCCCCACACCCCAAAACAGGGTGTCAGGTACCCTGGGCTCCTGCCATGCTGAAGAGCCTCTCTAGACAGCGAGGTGCAGCAACATGGGAGGCAGCTGCTGGCTGCTGTGCCGGGTGAGGTTTTGGGCACTCCTTATGGTGAAGCAGCCTCTCTCAGCTGCACTTGGCCCTTCCATTACACCATGGCTCAGTGGGCTCCTAAAGTAAAGTCCTTGTTCCTGAGGAAAGCTGGTTGATTTAGTGCAATGACTTAATTTTTTTTCTTTTTCCTACCAATTTTTGACTTTAAAAAAAATCTTTCTTTTACTCCTAGCCTTGCATCCTTTCTGCAGCAGATGCTTAATGGTGTTTCAAATGCTCCACCCCAAAACCACAGTGTGGCTGCTTTTCTAGCCCAGGGAGAGGTTGCTTTGTTTTCCAGTTCTGGTGTCCAGATAGCCAGCCGCCTGCTACCTGCATTCTGGTGACATCTTCCTTGTTCCATATTTTTTCTTTAAATGCAGTACTTTGAGCATCTAGGGTTTATGAGAAGCAGAAATCCAGTGTTCCCCACATTGCCCACCAGCATGGGTTGTGGGACGCATGTTTGGATATCTGGGGAAGCATTCCCCATGTAGATAGACTTTTGGACTTCAAACTGTGAAATGACTCTGTTCTTCCTCTTCCTCCCATGGCATTTCCCACTCTTCCAGTAATATATTTTGGGAACTTCCATGTCCAGCTACCTCTTACATAGAAAAATGTGTTTTCCAGCTTGTCTGCTGTGCTTTTTTTTTATTTTGAATTTGTCTTAGAAAGTGAGAGCAAGTGTTAGGTTTTCTTAACCATCACTTCTTTCAAAATCACTTCTACGCTACCCATGATACACTACTGTATTTGTCTTTCAAATACCTTTCTATTAAGTTTGTGTAGCACACAATTTTCTTTTACAGAACTTGCATTTCCCTCTATTAACACAGTATTTCCAGCCAACATCAAACTTCCCCCATCTTTAACAAGCCTTCTGGGGATATAAAAGTTTTTGGCAGTGATATAAACAGTTCTAATCCTATCTATGCAACTCTTGTTGCCATTTGGCTTATTGTTTTTGAGTCTTTACCATGCTAAGCACTCATTTTTCTAGACTGCTGGTTCTTGTTTTTCTTCTCTCTCACTAGCATGTGGCACTCTGCTTGACATGGTAGTGTGATCCTGACCAGAAGACCGTTGTACAGACCATTGTAGAGCTGTTTCCTTGTAAGAAAATCCTATAATGCTCAAATTACTGAAAGGGGAGGGTCTCTGCTGTGGATGGGATCTGCATATGGTGTGTAATGCATGGGTCAGAGCCCTGTTAAATGATACACCACTTGGGGGTCCCAGCTTCTAAAAGGGACATAAGGCTATCTATACTATTCTCTTCTTATAATGTTAGCTCTAATAAATAGCATTTTAAATGATACCTTACAGAGTGTGAGTGCCATTCATACTGGGATCCTAATGGACCAGCACCTCCTGGTGCAAAACTCATGGCTATTGTTTGGGTGGTGTGTTGGATCTGCCTGACACCACTCTGAAGTTACTTACAGCTTTGGTGGAAGAACCACGTTCAGGTCATGAACACAGTGATTTCCCTGCTCAGGGAGGGGTAAGCACCATCATCAGGGATTCAAAGGGAGAACGTGTTGGATATTGGATCCATCTAAGAGTTGGAAAGAGCAATTAGCCCTTTGAAAATGCCTTGTGTATAGCTACTTCCCTGTTTTGTTAGGAGAAAGCACCCCTCCTGGGCTTCTGGAGGATGGAAAACCAGAACGGGAAGGGAAGGGAAGGGAAGGGAAGGGAAGGGAAGGGAAGGGAAGGGAAGGGAAGGGAAGGGAAGGGAAGGGAAGGGAAGGGAAGGGAAGGGAAGGGAAGGGAAGACAGGAGAGGAGAGGAGAGGAGAGGAGAAGAGAAGAGAAGAGAAGAGAAGAGAAGAGAAGAGAAGAGAAGAGAAGAGAAGAGAAGAGAAGAGAAGAGAAGAGAAGAGAAGAGAAGAGAAGAGAAGAGAAGAGAAGAGAAGAGAAGAGAAGAGAAGAGAAGAGAAGAGAAGAGAAGAGAAGAGAAGAGAAGAGAAGAGAAGAGAAGAGAAGAGAAGAGAAGGGAAGGGAAAACTCCATACTCTTTCTTTGCTCACAGCTTTCTGCCTGGGCAGCTGATGATTTTTGTGGCTTAAGCAGCACCCAGCAGCACCTGGGGGTTCAGGCCAAGACCTGACCAGGGGTCAGCTGTTGGAGAGGTAATACTGGGGTGCTGGTGCTAGTGGGGCCACACAGCCACCTGGATTTGTCACTGTCCCCACTGTTGGGGTAAATGGCCGTCATAGCAGCGCTGCAGCTCAGACGCCCAAGGAGTCACCACCTGAGACCACTCCACCTTATGGTATTTGGGCTAATCTTCGTTGGCTGAAATTTCTTGTTTCCACTGCTGGATTTCAGCTGAAACAAGTTACTGTGGGCTGAATCAAGTTGCTGGGGGGGTCAAAGAAGGGCAAGTGTGGGCACAGGGGAGGAAGAGCAGCTGTGTCCTTTCCACTTCCATGAGCTATTATGCAGGCTCAGCTTGAGTTGGCAGTGAGTAGAGGGGGGCATGTTACTCTGTGGAGGTACCAGCCGCTTTCATGGACTGTAGAGTAGAGCAGATGACCTGTTTGTACTAGGTGTCTAAGCTATAGACAGTAAAACTAGATGAGATGACACCCATGTTTTGCCAGGCTTTTCTAACCATATGGGTTAGAAAGACAGTGTTTTTATAAGAAATGAAAGTTGAGTTTCATCTAAGCCAGATGCTTTAAGGAGTGGAGACTTCATTAAAAAGTTCAGTATCAGCAACCCATGATACAATTGCAAAAGCTGGCAATGCCGAATTTCTGTTTGCCAGCATTTTTAGAAGCCAAGTTGTGCAGTGAACAGTGGCGGGGATTGCAATGTTTTCCCCATTTTAGAAATGGTTGTAACTCTCTGTAATGTCCCTGGGACCCACCTGCTGACATTCTTTGGTAACATTTTCTGACAGATTATTTTATACAAGCAGTTAATTGCTCTCTCTGGATGAGTTCTGGTTTATTGATGACAAATTCAGAGCAGAAAACAGATATCAGTGCCCACAGAAGAAAAACAAAAGAAGCCAAATTATATGCAATTTACAATAAGATGATATATTTAGCTCTGTTTAACATATGTTAGCGTTGAGGGCAGTGGATGTTAGATTTAATTGGATCCAGAAAAATGATGAGTATTAGTCCCTCTGGAATTATTCCTGGTGAATCTCCAGGAAGATTCACAAGTATTTTAATAAATTAAAAGCAAATGGAAAAAAAGGAAAGAAAAAAATTAACTGATTTCTTCTTTGCATCTCAAACATTCCAGTTTCAGATCCTCACAGTCCCCCAGGTAATGCTCTAGGATGCTGCATTCAAACAAACAAAAATAAAGTCCAATCACAGAAGTAACTTTCTCTGGGTCTCTAAGATGCTAAAATTTATCTCAAATGTACTGAGATGCTTTCCTTAACCAGGGCCAGCTGGCTTGCTGGGGTAGGGCTCCAAGGTGCAGAAAGACACCTCTTCTGCTGCAAATCAGCCCCAGGCTCTGCTGAGTGATGCCAAAGGGGCTGTGTGCCCACAGCTGCCAGAGCAGACCCCTGTCCAGAGCAACATGGTGCTCCCTTTTGTGCTTCTGCCATAAGACAAACTCTGCGGGCTTTCTCACGTGTTTCTCTGCAGGGGGGGGAAGCCTGTGCCTGGAGTGGGTGGACCGCAGCCATTGCCCTGATGCCGAGGGAGCAGGCTGAACCGTGGAGGAAGAAAAGCTGGGCAGTGGGCTGGAGGTGGGCACAGGCCTGGGAGGGAGGCTCTGGCATGGCAAATCCAGCTCCCTGGACTGTGGGCAGCGGGGCATGTCAACCCCATTGGGGAGCCAAAGGGACTCCACCCTGCACCTGCTCAGCTGCTTGCCCCAGCGTCCTCACGGCACCCTGGGCCAGGGACTTCTCCCAGCTTGCAACCTAATGGCATTACAGTCTGGTTTGTGCCCTTTTGTGCTGGTGGCAATGACATCCTTCTCTTCAGGCCATTCCTTCTCCTTCCTGCTATGTTCTTACAGAACCGTTTTAGCCTTTCCATGCTTCACATTTGCAAATTAACTAAGCCAATCACCCTTAGCATATAAAACTTGCTTGAGGAAATCAAAGCCGGTTTCTCTGATCTTCCTGTATTTGCATGCAAACCAGATCATTTTAGCACTTTCTAAAGTGAGTGTTTTGACAGTTACAAGGGAAGGTTTATTCCTGGTTCCCTGCTTTAGGTGGTAGCAAGACAGATTTCCTTGCCTCCTGAACCTTTGGAAAAAGAGGTTGTGTTCCTTTATATTCATAGTCTGGAGCCAAAATACTAACAGTTTGCCTAGCAGTTGTGACAGTCCTAGTGGCTCAGAAAAGCTGGCTCAAAAAAGCCAACTCAAAGCTGAGCTGTGGAAGAGGACTGGGAATAAGTTTCCTTCATCTTAAAGCAGGTATTAACTGTTCTTATCAGGAATCGGCTGTAACATAATACTTACATGGGGAACCATGCACATTGTGCATGGGGAAAGAGCTTTTGGGCTCTCACAATCAATTTTTGTAATTTTTTTCTGTTCAGTATAGGGAATTGGTGGTGGTATGAAATACCCAGGGGTGTACAAAGAATCAGCCACTCTGTGATGTCCAAATGACATGTCAGGCCATGCATTTTGCCAGGGGCCTGGGGGGAGGCAGGCGGGAGGGGAGTGGGTACTGTGCGTGCTTTGCTCTGCCTAGCCTGGGTACCGCCTGCATGCCTCTGTGGTGGCGTATGCAACGGGCAGGGTGGATGTGGCTGGAGGTCAGGGATGCTAGGTCATCATCTGCAAGACACCCTGAGACAGTGAAATGCCAGAGACAAATTTAATATCTCCAGTGCTCGCCTTTGATGGTTAAAACACATGCACAAATGGATCTGGCTTTGTTCAGCTATGAGCTGAGGATCCCAGAAGCAGAGACTTATAATAAGGTCAAGCTAGCAAGATAGCTCTCATAACTTGGTTTCCTTCAAGGATCCCCCAGCAGAGATGGGTACAGATCTACCTTCTCCTGGTGGGGATTAGGCTGCAGTTACGCTGTCATTGCTGCTGTGAACTGATGTGAGCTGCCAGAACAAACTGTAGTACAAAATGGATCATCACCCAGTACGTATATGTGGTCTTGTGCCTGTTGAATTAGCCAAAGTTCCCAGTACAATGGTGACAACAGCTCTGTGCTTCATGCAAAATCAAACTAGTGCTGCTTGCCCACAAGAGCACAGGCAGCACAAAATCTAGTACAGATGAGAGCTGCATAACCAGATGATACGTGTTTGTGTAGCAGTCCACCACTAATTAGGAAGAAGGCATTTAGAAAGACATTTGAGGATAAGCTCTTTGGATCAGACAAATGCTAAGCACAAATCAAGGAGAGGAGCAGCCTACAGAGTAGGATCCTACCAGGGTCCTGTTGGGATCCCAAATCCATGCCAGAGATTCTCACAATGTTCAAAGCCATGTTTGGCAATCAGAAGAAAGCTGCTTAGCCTGGAAGAAAGCAAAGTAGTAAAATTCATTGCAGAGTAACTCTTGAAGCATATATTACATCATACACACACTGGCTTTAATCATAACCACTGTGTCAAGTCCCACAGTTTACCTCCACTTACTACTATTTCTGTTCAGCTTTCCATTCAAGTGGATCTGAAAATATACAAATTTGCATTGCCCAGCCCCTGTCTTGAAAACCAAATTATTTTTCAAAGAACCTCCTTGGAAGCAAGAAGCCATCTCCACAGGCAGGGCTGCTCCGGGTGAGCAGGGCAGCAGCAGTCACTCATGGCTCTCTTTGGGCCTGTTTTTGATGTCACTAACCTTTGACAGGGAATATTCCCTCCAATCTCTGAGTCCAAAATGCTGCAGAGTAATCACAATAATGTGATTAAGATAGCAAGAAGGGAGAGAGGAGCTAAGAAGCATGAACAAATGAGACACTATTTGCAGAAAGATGTGAAAAACACTGGCAAATTGGCTTGAGGGAGAAATGCATAATAGCATTCAGCTAAAGATGAAAACCATAAAGTTAACTGTGGAGTATGTGGTGAGGTTTTAAAAAATGAAGGTCACTGTAGCAATAGGAGCTTAAAGTGCGGTTATGTTTCTTGTACATGTAGAAAAAATCTGAAGTGACATTTTGGTTTATGGAATATCTGAACCGTGGGCTGAGGAAGAGCTAAGAGAGTCAAAAAATTGTGTCCTCAGTGGCAGAGTCACTGCAGAAATAGGGATTTATCTGGAGATGTGTCATGCAGAAGGAGAAAGAAATATCAAGGCAAGAATCTCATGAGGGTTTTAGAGAGCAGAGGCAAGTTAGGAGTCTGGACTGGAGAAGGCAATAGGGGAAGAGGAACAGGAACTTCTTGTGCATCCTACTGGTGCTGAAACTTTTGGGTTTGACTGATTGAGCCAAATGAGGCTGAAAAGAGGTAAAGTAAATGGAGACAGCACATGGTGAGATGTCACTCAGAGGGCACAGCAAAAGAGTGTGGCATGTACCCAGCAGAAAAGGAGTTAAAGAAACAAGGTAACAAAGGGGAAAAAAAAGCAATAAAGATTCAAGAGCGGTTGTGTCTGGGTGATTGCTGCAGATGGGCTTTGGGGCAGTGGAGAAAATGGTTTGTTAGGTTGCCAGAACCTGAAGACTCTATGCCTGGAGCTGGGCTGGTGCAGGGAGAGACGGGGTGGGGGTCTGCTTTCTGACACTGTACTAATGCCAAGAAGCAGAGAGCCTTTGACAGCCAAGAGAAGAGGCATTTGCTAAAGTAGAGGCATTTCTCTGCTATAGACTGAATAAACCATTGGATCAAAACATGATACAGAATACTGTATGATGTGAAGCAAAGGAATGAACGTCCCTGCTCAAGTGCCTTGCTACGAAATGGGAGGTCATTGAGGGGCCAGTCACTAGTGATGGGATCAAGGAAGAGATTTTAAGAGTGAGCAGATGGTGACATATTTTAAAGAGGTTATAAAAGGGGGAATCCTCAGGGCAGATGTTTTCTCAAAGACACCGGAACAAAGCACTGGCAATGACAAGAAAATATGCAGAAAATGTGCGGCTGTTATAAGATGGCAGCAGCCAGATGGTTCAGATTAACTCAGCAATGACTGCAAAGACAAAGTGCAGCAGCAGGTGGGTCAGGTCTCAGCAGAGCTGCAGCTGTGCAACAAGCCGTGTGTCCACCATCCTCTTTACAACGATGAAAACATCTGGCAGCGGGACTTCAGACCTCACACTCTTCACCTTACGTGTTAAACTCCACAAAAAGCTCTGCTTTGAACTCTTAGGATAAACTCAAGGCTGGTTGTGAGAGAAACTTGTTCTGTTTGTAAGAGAAAGTGATGAGAAACTTGCAGTTTCACCTGGTTCATGAAAGCAGATGCACCTTGGCAGGTTTGATGTGTGCCACCCAGTAGGAAGAACAGGAAGACATAAGCTTGCCAGAGGCCAGACAAGGGCTGAGAGCATACATAATGAAGTGTTTCAGCAGAGCATGTAAGACCTGGGCAGATGTTGGAGCTCATACAGTCGCCTGGAGAGTGGACATGAGGTCTGTGAAGGAAGCAAAGAGGGAAGGTGGAGACTCACTGGAGGAGTTGGAAGGAGGATGAGCTTGAGGATATTTTTTTTGTTTGAAGGGATCTGAAGACATGGAAAGACAATAGGCAAGGGAAAAAATCGGCCAGAAAAAGAATGCTAGAGATTTTAGAAATAAACAAAGAGTATGAGCCTATAGATGTATAGATGTGTTGCTCTACAGGCAAAGCTGTGTGATGGGAGCAGCCTCTGGCCCCGTCATAGAAAAGGCAATGGTGCTGGCTACCAAGTGCATCTGAAGGTGTGTAGCCCCTTGGGATCATCAGGTGTCAGCATAAGCATTCAGGGTTTTGCCAAGCCCAGCACCACCCTGCGGTTTGGGCAACAGGAGCTGAAGCAGGGCAGGTTCCTGAAGAGCGTTAGACACGTTTAGCTTGGCTCCTCTCAGCAAGGTCTGTTTTATAAGTTTTCCTCTTGGTCCAGTGCAATTTTATCGTTCATTTTTACTGTATAGGAATTATCTACACATTTTGGAGAGAATGCTTGCCAAAAAAATTTATTTCTGTTGCTTCAAAACATGAGTCTTAAAAAAGCCTGAGAGGTTTCTTAGCTCTAGTGCTGAAAACGTGGCACTTCTGAACAGATGATGTCCTCTCCAGAGGCATAGTGGCGTAGTGGTATGAACACTTCAACAAGCAACTGGACGTCTAGGGCTTTCTCTTTGCAGTACAGTGAACAGGACCTGCTTTGCCTGAAACATTCTCTATCAACAGCATACTATTTGTCATTAATATTTGGCCAATAACGTTTTTCGTTGGGTTGGCTGAAGCCTGGTGAAAAGTTCAGTCAGGCACTGAACTTATGAATGTATTTCTAGGAAAATATTTTATTACAGAAGTTCAAAAGTGCTCATACTCCAATCCCTCTTTGAGGGTAAAAAATTAACTTTAAATTAATTAAAGCATTTGAACATGAATGTATGTATGTCATTTACACAACAAACTTGTTTGTAACTTACTGCCAAAGTGTTGGAATGAGACATATTTTTTGACTTATGGCATCTGCTGACTGATAGTTTACACCTATCCTCAGCAGCTGAAATGGGAATTCAGAAACATCAGCATGAGTACCAAGAAATCATGATATGGATACTCTGAAGTCTTGTTATTAGCCTGTTCCACCTGCCTCCCCTTGGAGCCCATGTGGCTTTTTAAAGTGTTGGCTTTTCAACCACTGCCCACCCAGCAATTTAGTTGTGTTCAACATGTGCTTTTATTGTATGTCTGCTACTCCTGAAGTATGTTCTTTCCATCCCTCTGCATTTATTGCAATGCCTGCTAAGCCCTTTTGTCAGGTCTTTCCTGATAATATCTCATAGTGTGTCCATTGTTTCTAAGCAATTTATTTCAACTTATTTTTTCTCCTTAGCTGTTTAGAGATTTATACTGCAGCAATCCCACGGTGTTTCCATGTCTCAATCCGCTATCTGCAAATAGTACATTGATGATGTTTTCTGAGGGGAATTTTCTTCCTACCTTTTAACAGACTCGTGGTTGAAGATCTGGACCATAACTGTCAAACAGGTTAAAAATTTCCCTGGCACACTGGGCTGTACAATCTCGAATTACCTAAGGCAAAATGTGGGTTTGTTGTGTTTCATTGTTACTAACAACAAACTCTTCCCTGGCTCATAGAGAAAAGATGAAATGAGAAAAATTCTACTGGTTGATTAGATGCAGTGGACAGATAAGTTAATAAGAAAAAAATGAGGTCATTGCACTGAAACCAGGGCATTTAGGAATGTGGTTAGAAGTCTTTGCCTGTCATTTTAATTCAGAGAGCTATCTGTCATCTCTTATCCATGTAGCCTGATGGTGGCTTGCAGGAAGAGGCAGAAGCTCTGTCGTGTGACCCAAAGGAATCAAGGGTGTGGGGAAGGGAAGACCTGAACTCTAAGCAGCAACTCCCAAAGTGTTTCTCCATTTTTACCTCTGGCAGGTTTGTACTTGCTGAAACTAAACCTGAACAGCTGGCAGGTTTTGGCTGGGTCCAGGCTCTCAGCCACTGCAGAGAGCACTTTGCTTTTGTCACTGGGGTCTTTCGATGACATGTCAGAGTCCTGTCCTCGCTGGGCTCTCAAGCAGCTCTTCTGCAGGAGGAGGCAGAGGCACGACACTTCTTACAGATATTTCTGTTTATCCCATTAGGGAAAAATTCACCTCTGAACAAATGTGTTTTCAGGCTGATGCTGTGGTAATGATTAAGGAAGTTAATGGAATCGGCATATTTATACTTCATGTGGGACCTCTGAATATTTCTGTATTCTTCCACTGAAGGAGGAAAACCCAGCCAGTCACCACAGCCTACAGGCTGGAAAAATAGTGTTCAACTTCTTTATAAGATAATGTGATCTGAGCCAAGGTCTTAGCATGCTCATCCTTAAAGAGTATCCCATGGGAGACAGCAAATGCTTTAAGAATAAGGACTGCTCACTGATGGGTTTGCCATGTATAGAGATCTTTTCTATATACACACGCATATATATAGTCATGTACATATAGATATATTTATATATATGTATACAATTTCTGTATAATCAAGTGTATCTACCCATTCTTATAGCTCTGTACCTGACCAGCAAGTCCTAAAGACAACTCATCCCATCCTGCTTGCTGTCATCTCCCACCCCAAAACCAGGTCTTGGTAATGACTAGGATAAGGTGGAGAGCCATGAACAAGACCCTTGGCTTCAGGTATCTAGCTTTGTTGCCTGAGCCTGTCACTTGCCTCTGCAGCTGTTGAACAAACTTTGTTTCCTGTCTCAGCTGCACTTTCCCCAAATGCTGCTTTGCTGCAGGGCCAGGGGAAGAGAAGGAGAGGATGTTGCTGGAATGGCTGTCTGGGTAAACCAGAGTGACTTTGCAAAGAGGACTCGAGCACTGATGTACCGCAAGCCAAGCAATGCTGGGCCATGTGGGCAGCCACAGCAGAGTGCTGGGGTGGTTACTGCTGGAGCAGTCCAGATAATGCTCTGTAATGGCACGGCCATGGTTTCTGGTCTAAGACAAAGGTTTCCAGTGGCTCACTCCCACAGCGGTCATGAGTTTGTGATGTTCCCCTTGCGGCCTGGAGCCCGGCACTGGCCATTTGCTGTGCTTTCCTGCTGGCCACCAGGTCACAAGGCTGAAGGCGGGGGGTAGGTGCCTGTCTGCCGGGACATCCCCTGGGCAGCACAGTGCTGCACAGCGAGTGATGGTGGGGGAAATTCCTTGCTGACCCCTGCAGGAAACCAGCTCCTTTTCTGGGCTTTTGGGACAGCATTAACCTCCTAATTACAGAGACCCCCTATAATCAGTGGGGATTGCCTCAGCCAACCCATTTGACCCTCTAGCCACAAGCATCTGAGCCACCGGCTGTCTTGCTCTTCAGTAGCAATCACACATCCTCTACCAAACCCTCAAGCAACTCAAACCCTGGGACAAGCTTTCCAGGGGGATTTCCTCTAGAGATAGGAGGCTGGTTACTGCCATGGAAATTGCTATTGCCCTTTATGAGCTGCCTGCACTTAAGTGCAGGCTACAGGGCTGTGTTGCTCCTGAGGAGCCTGGAGGAGATTGTATTGCTGGCAGGGGTGGTTGTAGTGGTGCTTCCAGATGTGCAGCACAAGAGACGGAGCAGCTGTTTTACCCTTGGGGGGGGAGCTCCACTCCCTTCTGCCCACACCACAGCACCTGTACCAGGGCAGAGCCACCCACAAGCTAATGGGAACACAGGACAGGGTTGCCATGAGGAGACTTCTGGTGGGGTTTCTCCTGCTCATGGTAGTGGAGGTTATTCTGCTTGCACACTGGAGTGGCTGGACAGCCTATGGACAGGTCCTGCAGACATGCACCTTGTCCATTCCACTCAAGAGATGAAAACTAGAGAGGCAAAACAAAAGCTGGATCTTCACAGAGAAAATGTTTCAGGACATTGTCAGGAGGTCTTACAGCTAATGACATGCCTAGTGCTGCAGGTGAAACTAATCAGTCTGTCTTGACATAATCCAAAGAAATTGAGAAGTGATGCTCACAGCAGCCCTTTGCCACACACTGTGTTCAGGTATCTTAAGGCACCACTAGCAAACTCTTGTAGCTTTACAGAATTTAACATGACCATTTACCTTGTACCAAAATTTGTCCCAGTATTGAATTGCCACATCAGAAATCCCCTCCAGAAATTGAAGGCAGTCTTCTAGGCTGCTGGGAGGCAAAGCGGGAGAAGACACTAGGACCTGAACCACAGAGCAATGACTGCCAGTGTTAAAAAACTCTAGGCACCACTGCTTGTATAAAGCTGATTAGTTCAGGGAATGCCATTTCGTCATGGCTGTATCCAATGCTCACATCCTCAGTGCATGGTGGCAAAAGTTTGTTTAAGAGGGCCTGCAGAGGAGACAAGACTAGGGTCAGAAGGATGAAAAGACAGCATCTACAGACATCAGACAGGCAGCCTGGAGGGATGCTGGCCATTAGAAAAGCTGTTTTCCAGAGGAAGCAGTCTGGAACAAGCCAAGAAGCAAGAAATGAGTGTATATGCTGAACTGGCCATAACCCACTTGACCCAGCCTCTTTCCAAATGCCTGAAAGAAAAGACAGGATTCTCCTGTGTCAGGAGACACACAAACCAAGAGGTCAAAACTTCTCAGTAATTGTGGTGATTGCAAAGATGACACAGTTGCCCAGGAAGTCTTTGTAGTAACCTTAGTGTGAAACTTGGTAGATCTAAACCAATGCCCTGAACAGCACCCCAAATCTGCCAGGCAGCAAGTCCAGGCCAGCAGGACAGGATACTCTTGGGGGCCTCACGCCCACATTCTGCACTTCTTTTTTATGAGCACCTTTTTTTTTCTGAGGCTCAACAGTGTTTTGGGGAACCTACAGAGGCCAATAGACAAAACACACCAGCCTCAAACCAGTCCTTGAAGGCCAGTACAGTGTAGACAGGTCATTCATCTTGGTGTCCCTGAACGTCCCAATGTAGCAACCTGTGATCTAGCCAACTGAGAAATACTTCCACCTAGCCCAAATTTGCTTGAAAACAGTCCAGAAGAAGTAATGACATTTCCAGTTTCAGTGGCTTAAACTTTGTCTTGGCCTGTCTTTATTCTTTTAATTTCCTTTCGGTGCTACACCAGTGACTACAGTACAACTGGCATCAGCCAGGGTTTTGTCCTGGTGGGGTTTTTTTGCACAGCTTGTGTATTTAGCTTGTTTACTGAAAACTTGTCCCAGGCAGAAAGACACAGGAGATCAGGAGGGGATTGGCACACATACGCCTGCTGAGCAGCCAGAACTGGTGCTATGTATTTGTGTGAGATGTAGCTCCCTCACAACGACACCAGGCAAATATCCTTTTAGTTTGAGATTGCTGCCTTTCACCTGTAAGGGGGAAAACAACTCTATTGATGGGGTTAAATGCCAAGCTCTGAGGTACAGAAACGATGCAGAGCAGCTACTGGCATGTAAGAAACTCAAAAACTACTACCAAGATCCTCCTTATTTTAGTCAGTAGGCCAGTTTTGTTTTGATCTCAGGCACATCTGAAAAGAGGTTGTTTTGCAAGTCATTGTCTCATCTGAGGTGCCCATAAAGCAGCAGACACCATGCAATGATGAACCCATCATTGAGTTAAGGATGAGAAGCCCGTCTTGCCTGAGGCAAACAGCATTTAGAACAGCAGCACTCACCATAGGTATGGGGACCAGGGCAGACTACGTCTACTCTTGTTACCTCTGCAAAGACAGGAGAAGTCAAGAGGACCGTGCTCATGTCCTGTCTCTCCTCTTGCATTTGAGCTGTTGGTTGTGTGCAGCATGGCTGTACTTTTTGTTCTTCATAAGGCTATGTCAAGACTTTTCATTTAAACAGCCAGATGAAGGGAAAAAAATGTTCGGCTTTGGATTGAAGTAGTGTAAAAAGGAAGAAGTTTTGTTTCTCACCCAATGAAGCAGAATCAAACTAAGTCCACTTAGTTTGGCAGAAAACATTCCTTCTGACTCCAGATTAAATGTGTCATTTCAGACACTTACAAGAAAGGAAATGAACAGCTACAAAAAAACCCACCTGACAGGAAGGCAATGGACCCCTACTTTTTTTCAAACTTGCAGGATGTGAGAGATCCATATTTGTAAACATCTCATCGCCAGAGCCATCCACCCGCAACTGTTGAGAAAGTGCCCAGGTGAGAGGTTTTTTGCACCTGGAAGTGCTGTTACACTCTCTTCCAACACTGCTCACTTTGCATAAATGTCTTTGTTAAACCCCATCAGCTTCAGTGGCATTCCAAAATATCACAGAAAGAAGAATTTGGCCTCAGATTACTCAGACTGATGGTCTTACAGTATGTTTAAGTATTACTCATAGGTGTAGGTGAGTGGAAAGATTTTTCAAGTAAATCATTACTGTGAGTATCAGATTTTCCTGGTATTCAAGAAAAGGGAACAATATCATTATTTTGAAGAAGCTCTATTAACTTTTGAAATCCATTGGGAGGGGAAGCAATAGTAATGGAAAACTAAGAACAAAAGTTGGATTCTTCCTCCAAAAGAGCAGCTGATGAGTACACATAGACAGAAATGCACACCTGTGTCTCTTATGCATGAGTATCTTTATGGAAGTGAAACAGTATTACAGGAATTGCATTTCCTCTACTATATTGAAAATGTCTGATTAAAATGAATGAGCCAAAAGACGGGTGCAAGATGTTTCACTGAGCACGGCTCAGCCAAGAAGGAAGGAAGGAAGGAAGGAAGGCAGGCAAGCGAGCTATTTCTTTGCAGAGCAGCTATGTAAGCAAGTAACAGGACTGCATTCCTCTAAGAGCGTTGTATGCCACAGTCTCCTGAGTGTGATGTGCAGGTTATATAAAATACACTGGTCAAACTCTGGCTCTGTTGCAGTAAGTCACGTCAGGGCAATTCCCAAGTGCCGGGGTTGGGAGCTGTGTGTGGATCTGAGCTACCTCTGGGGCTGGCGCCAAAGTCAGGGTGCACTTTTTCTGAACGTGGAGCACTAGCCAGAAAAGGTAGATGGGAATGTGCTGTCACTCTTGCATGAACAGCCATTGCCATAGAGATGTCCAGCAAAGGCATCCAAGGGGCCATTGACCCTGGACCTGGAAAATCAAGGAGATTGTGCATGATGGTGAGGAAGGGACTGAGAAGCTCAGCAGCCTGTTCTGACCCAGCACAACCATTCTTATGTTTAACTCTGATGTTGTTTCATTCAAAATTACATTCACAGTCTTTAATCAATCAAACCCAGCAACTCTTACAGTAAACTTTTGTCATAGATAGATGTTGTTTCCTTTTGCTCCGTATGTGCCTGTTCTTTCTTTTTTGCTTTGATCATGGACTTGAAGTGGGGTGGAGAATCATTTTGTTATGTGTTTGGATAACACCTTACCAAGCTGAGCATTGGTCTGTGCCTAGAATTTCTAGGCACTCCCTTGATATAAACAAATACTAATAATCTGTACTTCTGAGAAAGGCCACAAGCCAGTAAGTTTGATGTTCATGTAAACATCCTAAATAAGAAACAACAGAACTCCAGTCCTCACAGGCTGTGAGAATTAGCCAGATGCACTGTTTAAGAGATAACAATAACAGCCTAAGTAGTTGCAGATTCTGTGATCCAGATCTTAGATACCGTATGCTTACTAAGAACATGGCTTTGGATATCCACTGACACTGGGTCAGATAAGGGGTGAGATAGAGAGGAAGAGGGTGCTGTACCAAAACACAGACAGAGGGCTGAGCAGCATTAGCACCTGCCTCTGCACTGGCTCACCCAGCACAGGCTCCTGCATACAGGACATGCTCACGTACATCCTTTACATTGGCACTGCGTTTACTCCTGCACAACCTGGTGGTGGCTGTAGGACACCAGGATGGGCATCTCCTACTCCATCCACACCCACGTGAGACAGTGCCTTCGCATTGTGCTCCCTGAGCTCTGAACAGATTCATCACCTGTCCGTGGTGGCACAGTGTTGTAGTTTTTCCTCCACAAAATAGCCTCCTTTAAAAATACTTTATGGATGCTGGTAACCATGATCACCGCAGATCCTAGATTATTCTTGGAACTGGATACTCTGGGAGGCAGGTGACTAAATCAGTGGGTTGAATTACCTAATGCGAGCCGTGAGCCATGTACAGCAAATTCCACCTGTCAGCAGAAAGGCCCAGGGGTCTCTGAGGAGGAGCTGAGCAGGGACCTATTGAGGACTGTGTGCTGGCAGGAGATGCTGGTGGATCACAGAATGCCGTGGTTTGGTCCTCGGTGTTTTCCCTGCAGCGAGGAGATGGAGTTTGCCTTTCATGCACAGCAGGTAGCTCCTGTTCCATCGAAGAAAGGTTGACACACATTTTCCATTGAAGATTCAGTTGTCCATGTTATGTTACTTTTCAAAGAGAAGCCTAATTTTAGTGTTCAGGAGGCAGAACTGCCTTGAGATCATATGGGGAACTGGAGGATGATCTTTTCCTTCATTGTATTAAAAAATGTTCTTCACAGCTCTTCGGAAAAAAAGACCCTAAATGCCTTTCCTGCAAAGTCTGGACAAACACTATAGATTTTCGTGCTGATTTTAAACATAATGGGAATCAAAGGTATCTGCCTTGGAGGGAAGGGAAGGGAAGACCACTAAGCAGAACTGAAGTGAGGAAGGGAATATGATTTTGCTAATACCCTTCAAATATTAATGTTGCTCTATACTGATGTAAAGATCTCTTGTCTCAAAGACAAGACTGCTCATGTATATGAGAGTCCGGTTGAGGATGGATGTGAGTAACCCAGGAAAAGCCAAACGATACAGCTGTTCTTTCCAATGTTTTTCTCACCTGCACTCCTGTCACTCTGCTGATTTTGTGGGAGATGGAAAACAGGTTATGTACTGTGCCTGGCAAGGGTAACGTGCAAGGATGAGGCTACCAAATGAGTCAGAAAATGCTTACAGGAGTTAGCTCTGGCAGCCAGTCCTGCTGCAAAGTCACATTTCTTTTATGCAACTACCATTTATGTTGTTAGTAATAGTGCAAACCATAGCTTTGGCAGCCCCCTAGAAGTAACAGTTTTGTAAGTATGAGCAGTTCTTCAACAACTTCTTAAACATACAAGTGCACCTTCACGCTCAAGTACTTTGTATGGCACATTTCTCCATGGCTGAGTTCACATATATTGTGAACAAGGACAATAAAACTGAATTTCTTCTTCAGTTTTGGAGAGTGCAGGCACAGGAATGGCGGGGTGAGCCCAGTCCCACAGGACCAGTAGCAGGGATCAAGCTTCAGTCTGGAAAGGGCTGCAGGACACTTGTTCCTCCTGCCCCACACTTGACATACATCAACCTCACATCAGCCCCACACCCACAAATGCCTCCTGGCCTTCCCAACAGCTTTTAGCAAGCTCTTAGTAAATGTGCAAAAGTCACAAGTACAAGGTACCACAGGAGTAGAGGTGCAGTTGGGGGCACTGACAGTGAGTCCCCACAGTGGGTTTTTTCCAGTTACAAGTCCCACATTGCACTACGTGATTTTTCTTTCAGATACTCTTGTTGCCGGCTCAGAAATGACTGTGTCTCAAAAGGTGTTTAAGATGTTTTTTTCTCACGTTCATATGAACAAATGTGTCCTTCAAACCATCCTCATGAATGAGGATGCCTGAGTCCTGCCAGAGCCAAAACTGTGACCTACTAGTAACTCCTGTCCTCTTAAGTTAAATGCCAGTTGCATTTTCTGATTTTATCTAAGTATAGGTGCATATTCAGCATTACACAATAAAAAGCAATGCTTCCTTCCCCGGGAATTCATTATCTCTTCAGCTCACACAAAGCCCATAAAATTTCTTGGGATTTTGTTCTTGGCTGAGCAAACTGGCAATGTTTTAATATATAGTGATCTCAGGACCCTAGGAGATACTTACATGGAATGATGCTTTATGCATTAACTGTTGAGCTCATCTTTACAATGAGCTCTCCAAGACCATTATATTTACAGTTCGCTGCCAAATTAGAGAAGTGGCAATTATATGAAGTCCACACTATCAGTAGTGAAAGAGCGTAACAGCATGCACTGGGTGTACAAAGCATCTGAGAGAAGATGTGATCTTGAGCACCTACAAGGCTGGAGAAAAATTTAGTGGTTCACTTCATTTAATATGTTTACGAGCTCGTACGTTTACGTTTACACAGAAATCTAGCTGTAGTTACTGACTACAGACTTGTGTCTCACATCCCACTGGTGTCCTTTCAAAGTTCTTTTACCACCATTTCTTTCCAGTATGGGATTATGAGGTACTTGATTCTTCTGTGCTTTTTAATGTCAAAAATGCTCTGGCTTTCAGAAGGCACAGGACATAGCCGGTCCTTCCTGATGGAAACGCAGCTGTGTTTCCGACTGTACTTCTTACCCCAGATTCCCTTTACACTGTGTTTTCCTCTGGGAGAGACAAAGATGCCACTGGCAGGGAGGCAGTTTTCTGTGATGAGGATATTGGGCAGGAGGTTAAGTGGGCTCCTTGGCTGGTTTCCTTTGGACCCTCCAGAGACACTTGCTCTGCACTCAGCAGAGGGCCACAGACAGTAGAGATGGAGTTGGGCATTGCTCCCAGATAGCAATTTAAAGTCTGAAAATGCCCCTTGGTTTTTCTGCACGAGGGTATTTAGGGAATGCCAGGGACTGTAGGTCCAGGCTATGCCTCAGATAAACGCCTGCCTCTCCCTGGGACAGTGCCTTTGGCAGGGCTGATGCTTTGTGCTAGGAATGCTGTCAGAGGTTGTCACATTTGCTTTGGAAGGTTTGAGACCTCCCAGCTCACCAACATTTTTGCACTTATATTAGAAGTTACACATTTCTTTTAACTCTCCAATCAAACTGAGGTAATATATTGCAATGAAGAAGAACATGTTCTTGAGTGGTATTTTTTAATGTAACATTCAACTACTCTTTGACCTTGGCCAGACCTGGATTTTTGCTATGTCCTATGAGATTTAAATATGTAAATAAAAAGATACTTGTTTGTGGACACACCTTAACTTTCTCTTCCTTCATGTCTCTGGAATCATTTTATTCTGATCTGCTCTACACTGCTATATATAAATGAATCTGGCCCTAAAATTCAAGGCTGGCACATCCATCCCCATCATTCTTATCTGGATACAATGGATACTTGCTTGTCTGATGATTTCAGTAGGGCTAAAGGCTCAAGTCTTTAGTGACCATATTTATATGAAAGAAGGGAGATGTTCTATGGCACTGGTTTCTGAAAACTTTCAAGTGCTGTCCCTTCAGGGCAAAGCTATTTCTCTTACAGCATATGTAATGGAGCTGCACCAAAGGTACATCCTAATCCCCATGTTAAGTCTTACAAGATTTATAGATTTGGATAAACAATGTTTGATATCCCTTGTAGCAGACCTGCAGGTTATTTCATATGAAATAACAAGTGGGCTTCTATTCCTTCTGTAGCAAAGTTGATCCACTGCATCACAGAGTTGGCTAGGACTATGGAAAGCAGGAGATTTATGGATGATAAAAAGGATGACATCATGTGTCTGGCCTCCTCTCCATGTTGCTGCTGCCTGCAAAGAAATGTGTTTTAGGCAGAACTGCTCTTCTGCCCATTTCAGTGCCGTTGCCTGCATGCAGAAAGGGGCTGGATCATGACCAAGTCCAAGCCCTAGGCCACCTTATTCCCCCTGTGCATGGCTCTTCCCTCCATGCTGGCAGGGCCAGGCACAGGAGAGCCCCGGGTGCCCACTCCTCCGTCTGTAAGCTGACAGAGTACAGTGTTTGGGAAGGGCATCAGGTGTTAAGGGTTAGCTGAGACAGCTGTCATGTAGCACTTGTCAAGTTCAGGTAAACCTTCCTACAGCTAGGCTTTGCCTCCCAGATTTGCTGACATGGTCAGCGAGATAAGTGTATTTGTGCACATGGTGGGTAGCAGTAGTCTGGCAAGAAGATCGTTCCAGAATTGTGTGTTTCCCTTTGTCCAGCTGAGGGGGCCAAGGTGACCAAGGAGTGGAGGAGGAGGGAAGTGGAAGACCCTTCTGCTGCTCTTGGACCACACAGAAATGCTCCCACTGAGCTTTGCACACAGAATTGCCACAGCAAAGCAAGCGAGGCCCCATCCCAAAGGGCAGCATGAGCTTAGCATCAGTGATGCACACATTGCACGGGAAACAAGACACTCTTTTACATTTAGCAGCTTCTCGCTGCCGTATCTCACCAACACTTGCGGTAACCACTGATAGCCATGTAGTAGGCTTTTACAAATGACTGTAGAGACTGAGGAGCACAAGTCAAACAAAAAGTTACTGCAGAATCCCAGGGCTCAGCCCCAATGCTACTGGTATGTAGGAGTGGGGGGTCAAGATCCAGTTTTGATATAAATAACTCTGTGTGCCAGGCTTATGATATGGGTCACTTGCTGCTTGTGGTCATGGGAAACTCCTCCTGTGACTGTTGGTATTGTCAGAAAATGTCAAAATTGTCAGTATGGTCAGAAACACCATGTCTGCCCTCCTGACACAGAGGGTTTTTCTGGTGTAAGGAGGAGTGTCACACCTTGTGAGGCCTTGAAGCCAGGGGTAGCTGGTGGTCACTAGGGGTTGGGATTTTCAGGTTCCAGCAAAAAAATTGGCACTTACCTCCCATGAACCCTCCTTTCTAAATGAGTGATGAGTTCCTGTAGACTTCTCTGAGTGTCTCAGCCTTTGGGAAATTATGATACTGTTACCTCACCCTTCTATCATCTACTCTAACACTTCTCCTGTTCCAGTGTTTTTCTGACCGTGATGCCTGCTTTAAAGTATTTGTGGTAGCAAAAAAATAAATCTCTCATCGGGAATATGTTTAGAAGCTTGGATTTCACATATATCAAATTCAGACAGTGAAACCTGTGGAATGCAGGGTTCCCCAGGAAAAATTGTGGCTTGAGCTATGGAAAATGAGTTTTCCTCCAGCTCTCATAAGGTCTGCAGCAACCTCTGGAAATCTACAGGCTGCTCAGTGGATGACCAGCTAACTGCAGAAAATCCCAAAAAGGCTTGCAGTAGAAATTCCAGGCATTTCTGAAAGAACTGAATAAAAAGCATCTGTCTAAGCTAGTGCATAATCTCTTTTGATCTGAGTTCAGATATGAGGTTTTATAGCAGTTTATGTCAATCAGGGTATGAAACTATCATAAAATGTGACAGTAGATAATACTAAATTTATTACATCAAAGTTGATAGCATATAATGACTTAAGTCCACGGGACTGCATCAAGAGCTACCCAAATATTTTTAGCACATATTAGGGAAACAGACTTCAGGGTGGATCCCTTCTTTGCTATGTATTTATGTCTGCTTTTATAATTTTGAGGTAAAAGTGATGAACTTTGTCCTCTTGAATATTTACAATACTTAGATGACAAACCTTCAGTCAGGTATTGTTCTATCAGTGCAAAATATCAAAAAAATCAATACCACTCTGGAAAAGGACATGCAGGCTTTGTCTTCCAGTGTTTTTGATGTCTCTGAATCTGAGCTGCTCCAGAGGCAAAACAAAAGTGCCAGTCTTTCAGCAGGTATAAGCCAACACTGCTCTATCAGCTTCACAGAGTCACTGGTATCTTAATGGAGGGATGTGAAGTGGTGAGCTGTACCATGTCTCTAATAGCAGCTGGTCAGTTGTTTCTTCTAGAGATATCCTGTTTCATATTATTAAAATCACTTGGTGAACCTCAATCTTCATAAACATATCCTCCCATGGTCCCCCTCTCTGTAACTGTGATGGTGCTACCTGTACAGACCTCCTCTGCAGGGGCGGCCTTACTCCCATTCCCACGTCCACAGCTGGCATCACTCCTTCCTCAGGCCTGAGCCTATTGGAGCTGAAGCTGGTGTGAGGGAGGAAGACCAGGACAACACACCTCCCATCCCACCAGTGTTACAGTCATCTCTATAGAGGAAGGTTTGCCCAGGCTGGCTCCAAGCCTCAGATTTCCTGGGAAATGGGGTGTAATGAGTGGAGAACCACCAGGTACAAATAGCATCACCTACCACTTGGTCATAGTTAATTGTGAAGGAAATTAGCAACTGATGGTTGTCTAAAGGCTTAGCGGTTTCATCCCACTTACAAATTTTGTCCACAGAACAGAAGTTACTGTGTTATCCGGTACCCTTCCTATAGGCAGACCCAAAGCAGAACAGGCAGAGATGTTCATTTGAAACAGTTTCCACTGCTGTAGCTTTTTTCCATAACATTAGCCTAGCGAAAGACTTGAAGAGTTAATGCTATCAATTGTTTTTCAGGGTAAACAGCTTGTGACATTTCCTACAGGAAATACAAATTTTTAGCTTTATCTGGTACTTGTAAAAGCTTAATTTGTTTTTCATTGTTTACAAGATTTCTCGTTAAGAAGGAAAAGGTTGGTATACACACATTTGCTTATTTGACTGAATGCCAGGGGAAGGCACAAGGAATTTAGAAGCAACTATGGTGCAGTATAATTTCAACAAGCTGCAGGTCTTTCTAAGAGACAATAAAAACCTTTGAGCAGGCCAGCAAATGAAATAGATACTGGATGCAAAGCCTCATGGTTCAGGAGTTTAGGAAAAGAAGCAACTTGCATTATAGAAAGTTAGTTTTCTGATTGGCCCTGAAGTCACCATTTAGGAAAGGGCATGTTTTTATCCATTTTTGAAGATTATATGAATTTCAGGCTTTCAAATAATGCAACATGTGGGCTAGGAAATATGCTTTCTGGGAAAATTTCTTTGTGGATGACTCCTTTGGCAGCTGAATTCCTGTCTTTGTGCTGCAGAAGCCTCCTTCCTATGTGACTGTAGTAGCAATGCTTTCTGACAGAATATGTGTGGAAAAAAATCACACTTGGACAGATATGATAGCAGCATGATTATGGTGGTAGATCCAGAAGTGTGAGTATGATGTAGACATGCAGCAGAAACTGCCCTTTATTGACCTGGCTGTGAATTAGTATTTGATCACTTGAGCAGAGGGTAAAGGATGGGGGATGCTGATTGAGATAGATACACTGATTGACTGATTGATTGATTGACTTCTCTGTCTCTCTGTATACACACAAGATACTGTTTGCAGATAGGATCTGTAGATTTATTTTGAAAGAGATGCCCCAGGGTATTGAACCTATTCCCAATGCATAAAGTCCTGTTCTGACTTGTGTAGGGAATGTGACAGGATGGGATGTTAAGCTTGGGCTTCTTCTGCACAGAGGAGCTCTGCCAGCACAGCCACGTTTGGGGATTTTGAGGAAGGACCATGCCATGTAGCAATAGTTTTAGGCAGGCAGTGCCAACTATGCCAGCAGAGCACCCACCTGGCAGCACAGTGCTCCATCCCAGGAGCAGGGTCCAGCTGTCCCAGCAGCACGGCTCCTTTGCTATGCCTCTGCAGAGGGACCAGCCAGGATCACTCAGACCCAATGGCAAAGTCTTTGTGAGCAAGAATTGGTTCCACCACCTCTTGTCTGTCTTTGCAGGCCAATGTCTGATGTAGCGGGTAAGGGTGGGATTCTCCTCCACCTAGTGTTGGCCTTTTAAAATGTATATACTTCACCTGAGCTATTTACGTCTCAAGTTTTTCTGTTCTTCAGGCTTTCTGGTATCTATCTCCCAAGTAAGCTCCAACCATCCGAGCATATAAGATGGTTTCCATATAGTCCCCTCTTCATCCCCATTCAGCTGACACAGGCTGTCCACCACTGTCACACCACAGTGCCCATAGCTACACCCACAGCAATAGCGTGACACGGAGCTGATGGTGAGGTAGCTGGTACTGCGGTGTCCGTAATTACAGGGGGTCACCCCCAGCCCCATGCCCCAGGGTGGCCCCAGGGCAGCCCCAGTCCATGGTGCTGATAGGAGCCCCCAAGGGGTTGTCCACCCTCCGGAGGATGTGCCATGGTCTTTGTGACTGACAGCTGATCTCCTTGATTTCTTGCAGGGGTGAGGCTGCATTAGGCAGCTGATGGCCAGGCCTGCATTTTGCCCATTTGCTGGGAAAATCAAAAATGGTACCTAGGCTGCTGCATTGATGTGGCTGCTTCAGATGGCTTTGGAGCATCAGTAGAGGGTGCAGCATGTTTTCTGTGTTACTCAGGATGTAGCAGTTTTGTTGGTAGTGCTGTATTTGTATCAGCAGCACTTGGCATCCTTATGGTGGCATGCATTCTCAGGGGAGATCTATTTGGAAAGGGCATTTCTTTATGCTGCTGGAATAATCTGGGACCCTAAAGAAGACTAAAAAAGTCTGCTGAGGAGAAGTACAGAGTAAAGGATACATGTAATGATTGCCACATACTGTAATTAGACGATGTGCCACAAACAGCAGAAACTTCTCATTAGGTGGTCAGGCTTTGCTGCCCTTGCCTCTGCAGGGTCTCCTCTTTCCAGTTGCTTTGTTTCCCATGACACCCTCTGTTACTGGGTGAGAAGACCTCGGCAATCTAGAAAAAACACATCTCTGAAGTGAAGGAGCCTACTAAATTGAGAGGGCATCTCAAATGGGAATGCTGATAGCAGCATCCAGGGAACTCTGCCGGACACTCACCAGCAGATCTCTGCTGGGTCTTGAGAAAATCTGCAAGGCCACTGGGTGAGCCATGGCTAGTGCATATGGAGACCCACGTAGAGACTAATGATATCCAGGAGTTGCTTCGATTATCAATGTGCACAGTTCCTGCTATTATTGCTGGTGCTATAGAAAACCCAGAACTTTTCCTATGCATAGTGGTTATTCTGTATTTTTCTTCCTCTGCAACACTGTGGGGAATAGATTATTCCTGTTTTGATTTTGGCTTGCTCTGAACAAATGGAGTGGTTTTGGTTTGGAAGGAATACTTTATCTTCCGTTTTCTTTAATTGTTAACGTTAGAATTAAGTCTGCAAGCAGGGCTGTTTTTTGTTAACCCCAGCACTTCCTTCCCTGTCTTTTGTGTGTGCTGGTGACTCACTCAGAGCGGAGGCACGACGAAGGTGAGTTGCAGGGTTATTTGTAAAACATGTATTGGGGGATTCCTAAACTTATCCTTGCATTTGCAAATAATCAGATGAAATGCAGAGCACTTCAAAATAAAATAAAATAAAATAAAAATGAATCCCAGATGAGTTGTAAATTTCAGTTCTCTCCAAAAAAAAGCCTTTGATGAGGTATGGTATTCAGGGCTGCCTATATTATTTGTGTCAGGCACACTTAGAGCTTGACCTTTTGCTGTATGTTGGGCTACCCTTACTTTTTTTCCATTGATTTTCAGGTATTTCTAGCCATTTCTAGATCTTCATTATACCATGAGATGCCCCTTTGTATCCTCCTTGACCAGCCCAGCATGTGTAGCTTTCTTCTCCCACCCTCTCTGTTCCTTCCAAACATTCGTTTCAAGCAGTCTTCTGTTCCCTGCTCCTGCCAAAAACAAAGTCACAAGTTTTGGGCTTGGTTTGAAAAACTCAAGCACAGCTGCCTTGGGTGGGGTTGGAAGCCAATGACCTTTATAGTGCAATAAGAGATGCAGTTCAGAGGTAACTTTTTTGCTGCTGTATCTTAATTGTTCAACTCAGGCAGCTCTGTGTTTAAGTTCAAACAGCATGGGATCTCCTTCTCTCTTCTCCTTCTCTCTTCTCCTCCTCTCCTTTCTCCTCTCCTCTCCTCTCCTCTCCTCTCCTCTCCTCTCCTCTCCTCTCCTCTCCTCTCCTCTCCTCTCCTCTCTTCTCCTCTCCTCTCCTCTCCTCTCCTCTCCTCTCCTCTCCTCTCCTCCACTGCTTGGGGTGGTCTAGGAGTCATGCTTTGCTCCACCAGTACTTCACAATATAACATCACAGGACTGGAAGTGGCCCCTTGAACTACCAATTTGCATCTATGACTATTGAAAACAACCAGTTCGATAAATGGATCAAGCTCTGTTTCAAGCCTACCTAGGTGTCCCAAATCCTGTTTCATAGATGGCTGCAGGACTTCTAACACTTTAGGGCCATTTTGACCTACTTGGGTTTTTGTGCTGCCATTGCTCTTTCATTTAAAAGATTATTTGCCACCTCTGGTGTGTTCCAACTGATACATTTTTAGAGGGTGATTGCACTGATTCAGCCTTGGTTTTCTGTTCTTGTGTAGAGTAACTTCTCCTGTCACTTGATCTCCCTAGTGACCTTACTTAACGCTCCTCCAATTTCATGTACTCTTTTCGGGGTAGAGGTGACCAAAATTGTTCACAGCAGTACAAATTAGGTGTCACAAGAATTTTGTGTAATCTCATTGATTTATTACTTTTATTGGAAATATCTGATTCATCTTACGATCACATCTGCCTTTCTTATTGATGCACCATATTTGTGGCTTGATGTCACCCTAAATAATACACTTAAGTCTTTCTTCTCAGTTGTTTCACACAAACTCCTGGGCTATAGCACAGATCCTTCTTATTAGGCATTAAGTATATAATCCTGTACTTTTAATTCCATTTCTACTGCTCCAGACTTCAAGTTCATCCAGTTTTTCCCAAATGTTATTGCAGTCCTTCTCTTTTGGCAGCTCCTTTCTGTGTTAGCAGCAAATTTCATTAACACATGACAAACTGTACTCAGTCATTCAGGTCATTCCTGAAAGTGTTACCATAAGATCTAGTACTTTCCACTGGATGAACTCCACTAATAACCTCCCTTCAACACAGTCATGCCTTTTCTGTGCAGCCTGTTCTCCTCTGCTTTTAGTCTGCTGTCACTTGCAGCAATCTCCCCAAGCAATGCAGGAGGACATGTTCTATTCAAGGCCAAAAGGAATGGGTCTACTGCATTTTCTTCTTCCAAAAAAAATGAGGTATCTTGTACCCCCAAAATCACATCAATTCTACTAAATACACTTCAGGGTTTATTGCTTTCTCCACTTGTCACAGTGCCTTTAGTTGCCTTGACTTCACCATTTTCCAGTTCCAGGTGTTAGTTTCTCCAGGATTACAGGAGAAGGAATGTATGTGCCATCTACATTTCATGCATTATCTTCTTTCAAATTTACTTACAACCTGGTTTTGGACAACTACTATTTCCAGCTACTGTTACTTAGCCATTGCAACTTTGCTTCCGTGCTCAAAATCACCATCTTTAAATAAAGTTCAGGTTTTGGGCTTTGTCTAAATTATTCTGCATTTCAACCTTCTCCATTCTGCCCATCATCCTCGCTTTTCAGTCCTTCTACTCTTTCTATATATGATAGAAAAACTTTCTTATTTCTTTCCAGCGCCTTGCCTTTTTAATTTCTATGCCTGTACTTCCTGAACTCTTAGTCAGAGTTGACTAATTCATCTTTCCCATTCCCTACAGACTCTGTGCTTGCTCCTAATACTCTTTTTTTGTGGTAATACTACTTTCTGTGCTAGCATTTTATTCAGTTAGATAGATATGCAGTCCTTCTGAGTAAGATTTTTTAATTATTTGAAACACAGGCTGCAGATAGTTATTGTACCTGTGACAAAATCTCTTCAAACATAGGCCTTGTAAAACCAGATCTTCACCCCTTTTTTTTTTTTTTTGTTTGAAGCTTTAACTCCTGTTCACACCAATTTTTACTGTTTTTTTAGAGTAACATTGACATGCAAATGCAATAAACATCAGTTAAGGGTGGTTTAATTGAAATCATCTGCTGACCACTTATAAATAAAGCAAGGAGATAAATCTATTTTACAAAGGTAATGATGGTTGCTGTATAGCATGCAGATTTCAGCATGCAGTCCTTTGCTAGAGAGAGACATAACAGTGCGAGTATTTTGGCAAACACTGCTATTGTTGCTTATTAAAATGATGATCTAATCCTAAAGTCAGACTTTATTTGCAACATGTTGCATGTGTCTGATCAGTTTTTGCACAGCTTCTTTCTTAGTGTGGTATTTGTTCTTCTTCTGGGGAAAGCTTATTAAAAATAAAGTCATTCTGGACTTCATGGCCTTGCCAGGTCTGGTGACCACCTTCGGTGGCCAGCATGAGTGGAGGCAGAGCCCTCTTTGGCACATCTGTGAGATGGCATCCGAGCTGGCAGCCTTGGCATCCCAAGGAGATTTGCCCAGAGCCGGGTGGGCACGTGGGAGCCAAGTGGGTCTGAGCAGGGGTGCGAGGCTCTGGTTCACATGGGCAGGGGGATCATGCCGCTCCACAAGGTACGTGCTTTCTTGACAGTGGTGGGGACACCTGGATCAGACCTCCATCAGCAAATGGTTTTGGTTAGTGCAGGGTTAGTTTAATAAATCACAAGCGTTTTTTTGTTTGTTTGTTTGTTTGTTTGTTTGCTTTTTTAATTAAAAGCACTTTGGAGGGGCTGGGTGCCTCGCTGTGACACAGGACACTTTGGGTTGGAGTGGGAACTCCTTCTCCTCTCTGGGATGCCGCAGCAGCTTTACTGGTGGTTTTCCCTGTTGGCTGGCATTAGTGGTACCCAGGCGTACCCCTGCAGGGACAGCATGCTCCTTCCTGCCACTCCAGCAGCGGGATGAGGAGCAGCATCCCTGTGGGCTGCCCCACTGTAGTGCCTGCATCTGGCAGGACTCTGCTCTTGCCGATTCAACGCCCTGTGCCGGGGAGTGGAGGAGGGAGCTGGGGGCACACGGCTTCCACCAGCCTGCCCTGATATGGTGGATAGTGGAGACTCCTGCGAGCCTTGGGCTACGGCAGCTTGAGCTGTCACTTTTGTCCTTATCTCACATCACTGTGTTTTAACCTCTAATTTATTCTGCACGTGGTGAGTAGAAAGAAGAATACATGTCTGGCAGGCAACGGTGTTATGTATCACACCTCAAGGATGGGATATCTATAAGGAAAGAGCCCCACAATGGACTTGATTTCTGCATATTTGCTCAGCTGATGTATGCACTTTTTCTTTTTCAAGTTCTCTAGCATATGGTACCTTTTGATTTACTTCAGGTCACACAGGGGACAATGTACTTTGAAATACAGGCTGAATAATACAAAAATAAAGTGACCGACTCAGAATAACAAAACTGCAAAATCCAAAGGCCACAGAAGTGTTTTCACTGAAATCAGCAGGACGCCCCTTCAGCTTCTGCTGCTGTGGCTTGTACGGGCATAAAGGTAGGGAGGTGCACTTGAAGGACAGTGCAGAGCCAAGCTGTGGCTTCATGTAACTGAGTATATATAGGAACCAGCCTGTGAGGCGAAATGTGAGCACAAACTTTCCCCCTCCAGGCAGAAAAAGGCCGTAGAAGGAGAGACCAGGTGAAACTCCAGCCCTGCTGAAGTGGATGGGAATTTTGCCACTGATCATGCGATACAGGAGTCTCCCCTACAGACCCATAAGGAATTTTGTAACTGTATTGTAACCTGTGCTGGGGAAAATGATAATATGACGGGGAAAAATCAGTGCTTGGGTAAATAAGCATTTGATATTATATATGTTTACATGTTTTCTACCAAAGCTATACTGGGCCATTTCTCCTTCAAGGACAGAGAAGCCCCCCTCTGTGAGGGGAAGGAGCAGAAAGAACCCCTTTTCTGCCGATTTAGCTGTGTCATATGCTGAAAAGGTCCTAACCCTTTGTGAGTGCTCGTGGTTTTTCTTCAAACGCTCGGCATTGGTACAGACAATCACAGCTGATGAGGATTGCCCCCAGTGTGCACTTTTGTTTTCTAACATAACCTCTTTGGAAAATATGATGTTACAATATTGGCCAGGCAGTCAGTCTGTCGCTCTTGGTTGGCCTCTCCTGTTGTAACATGATGATACTGGGGTTTTTTTTTGCTAGTTTTCCATCAGCTCTCAGAGAGATCAGGCTACAAAATGTCGACTTCCTCCTGAACCTTTGGATCCCATTGGTATCTCCTCTCTGCTGGGCCAGTTCATCCCACTTCCCAGGCAGTTCTCAGCATCCTCTGCAGAGCTGCATCCCTGGTTTACTGACAGGCTTTTCTCCTGCAGACTGCACTGAATATCTGACTTCCTTACTAACATAAATAGAGTCATTTCACAATAACCCTGTGAGATAAGGAAGAATTATCACCCCTACTTACACTAAAAACATGGGAGCTTTTCTAGTGCCCACAAACATGCAGTTGCCGCAGACTAACTGATTTTCCTAGCATACATTGTGTTCTCGTCCAGAGGAGATGAATCGTTTCTGAGTGGGGTGGAGATGTTTCCAGTGACACAGGGTGTGGCAAAGGGATGATGGGGAGAGGTGCAGTCCCTAATTTGGTGATTGACTGGAAGGGACCTTCCCCTATCCAACCTTTGGCGAGCAAGTGCCAGGTTAGTTTAATAAATTACAAGGATATTTTTTTTTTTATTAAAAGAAGGCAGGGATGTGTTCAGTTTGTAAACACAAATGCAAACACATTTGGTAACTAAGCAGTTTGGCCAGTGTTCTGCTTGTAAAGCTGAAGTTTGCTGTTAGGCTTTGGAATAATAACATATAGCAGTACCCTGAGTATTTGTCATGAAATGATTTCATCTTCTATGTTAATGGAGTCTACCCGGTGCTGAGACTGATGTTTTTAAAAGTCAGATGTGACAAAGGAAAAAGTTAATCTTTTGGAGAAAGAATAACATACTGATTAGCTTCACTATTTAGAACTATATGAATATGCAATTAGATCATGTTGGATTTAATATCTCAAGACTTGAATGCAGCTTTTCACAAATATCAGCTCCTAAGAATGTAAAAAATGCTTCTGCTTTTAAAGAAAACAATCATTTTCTGTGCTTTTATGACCAACAGCTTTTAATATTAAAATTCAAATATAAAAATCACTTTGAAATTGCTTATGGCAGTTGATACTGTATATTTACATATTACATTCTTTTTTAGTTTAGACACTGAAAATAGATGAGGTGGTTACTAAGTTTGTTTCTAGAAAATGTCAGCTTCACATTCCTATTAACACATTGCTAAAGCTTTGACCAAAACAAACCTGCCACTATGAGATGTAGAACTAAAGGGACACCATCACAGTTTAAGGTATAAAATTGCCTCACAGATATAGAGTGAGGCCTGAAGAAGACATTCTGCAAGATACAACCAGAGGAAGAAATCCAGAAATGAGAGAACCAGCCCCCCTCCTCCAAGAGATTGTAGTCCTGCTCCAATGGATGGACCTCAAACAAGCCCAAAGAGCACACCCACAATTAATTAACCAAGGCACAGTGTGGATCTGATAATGACATGGATAAGAAGGTCTGTGTGGTTGCAGTCAGTCCCCTCACTTGTGACTGAGAGCATGTATAGTAGGAGTGTCTGTAAAGATGAATCCCAGTGGCCACCATCTCAGACACTGGGATACCAGTTTCTAGGATGATATGTGGTGTGGGGAAGGGGAAGGGTTTTGCGCCAGGGAAGAGCTGAGATGTTAAAGTGCAGCAGCTCCATAGTCCAGCTTCACGACAACATCACACACATGACGGATTTGAAGAATAAGGGGCATGCTGAAATGTAATGTTCAAGAAATGCTTCTGAATTGCTGATACCCTCTTGTAGCATAGGGTAGTCTTGTAGCCTACACTGGCAAGGTAACAACATGAGAAACAGCAGAAATGAGAAACACTCTGCTTCCAGGGTCAGGAGGGTCCTGATACTCCTTTCGCGAGTGCCAGTGAGGAAATACTGGGACCTCTTTATAACCCTCACTGGGGAATCCTTGAGAAGTACCACCCCTCCACAATTGCATCCATTAACCACAACATGACAAACCACACTTTTATGTAATAGAAGCAACTTCCTTCAGTGCAAGGTGATTAAAAGACTGTGACATACAGGATTGGAGACTTGCTAATCTAAGAATTATACACAAGAAAACAGCAAGGTACCTGTTTGTATTGTTTTTTCTTGATGCAACACTTTTACATTGACATTATACTACTTTTAGCTGCATATTTGTGGGGCTAGAAGGATATTTTTTCATCTGATGCAATTAAAAGATTTTTCCCTTCTCCATTTTATGGCTTCAAAGGCCTTTATGCCTTCGCTGCTCTAAAACAAAATTAATCCCATTCCTTGCTAACTGTTTAAAAAGATTTACTTAACTAGTTACTCTACTTACCAAATGCTTTTATTTAGTCGAGTGTAATTTGCATGTTATTGCCACTTTCCTGTTTTTTTGTTTTTGGGACACATTCAAGTAATGCTTTAAACCAAGATCTCCAAAATGTCTTAATGGATCAGAAATAGTCTTTATATTTTAAATGTCTTAATCTCTTGATAATGTGTCTTTTCATTAATGGTATATCCTGAAGAGTCTGTGTTGTTCCAGCATAGCCTTTAATGCTAAGTTTGCTGCTGGTTTGGCATGTAAAGAGTGGGCACCCAGGAGCAGAGGTTCATGTGGTGCAAATTCCCATTGCTCTCAGAAAGCCACTTCTGAGGAAGCCAATTTTGATACCTGCATAGGGATATCATTTACATCAGCTGTGAGCCTTTCCTGTATACTGTAACTCGAGGCTGAATACTATTGCTTAATAACATGGCTACAGAATCTGCAACAAAAGTTTTTCCAATGTTCAATGTTCATATAAATTTGAGTTTATTTTTGCTGAATGCAGCAACTGACTGCTTGGCATTAGCTGGAGGCAGTGAGGAGCTGGCTTCTGCCCCCAGTTACGCTCATGTGGTGCCGCACCACTGACACTGAGACCAGGGTCCCACCTAGCGTCTCCTCTCTTGGCTCTTTGCTGGCTGTTTACCGAGTACAGATAAGTGCAATTTGGTAAGCATGTTCTGATTTGTGGTGGCAGTTTAGAACATGTCCAAGCAGTGCAGGAACACACGCTCTGCTAGAAAGCAAGCAGTAGTGCCTCTAAATCACTTGGGAATTTTTGGAAAATCTTACACTAGGTCTTGCGGATTAGTAAATTCTCCTTCCAAAACCCAATGTATTTAGTTACTCTGAACACAGAGAACTGAAGATTCAAAAGCAAACAGCCTGTGGAAGGGCTCCAGCTTTTTCTGATCTAGCGAGCCTAGTGTGGGCCAGAAATCGTGTGCTTCAGCAGAGTAATTGTCCTCACAGGGACAAAAGCACTGTTGCTGTGAACGCCCTCAAAAAACTTCCCTACAGAACTTCTGCCCCCATATTCATGCCTGCAACCTCCTTTCATGTGTGTTATTGCATGGAGAGAACTCACTTGGAATTTGGTTGGTAGCATGTGTGCTCAGGAGATTATAAAGAGGATAAAGTGGGGTTTACTTGTTTCCTCTGATTTAAAATTTAGTGTATCAGCATTGCTTTCTTTTAGAATTCCTTAAATTGATGAAATGTGGGCTTTCATTGTAAGATTTACATCTTAGCAATGAAAAACATTGTATAAAGCACAGTTTTAACTTTGTGAGAGACCAACTTTAAAACTAGTTGGATAACTACATTGGAAGAGAGCACAGATTTCTGCATGTAGTACAGGTTTGGCCCCACTTTCACAGGGAGCACAGAGGCAGAAAGCTTTACTGCCGGTGCGCTCTGAAGTCCCTTGTCTGCCCATCTGTGGTCCCCAGGTGCGGGCAGTGAGGAGGACACGGGCACACAAACACGCTACTGCCAAACGAACCGAGTATGAACTTGCAACAGATCAGCTTTTTGATAACTGATTTAATGGCCCTTTCAAGGCTGTAGAAGAGATTTTGTCTCTGATCTTGTTGGGATAACTCCCTGAAAAGGATTTTCGGGGCCTTTGATCCTGCCTGTGACAAATGACTGCCCCAGTGCCTCAGAAAAGCTTGCATCTGCTCCTTCATGACCAAGCTATTTACTCTGTACTGGTCAAAATGCTTTCTGTCGTAATATGTATCTTCAAGATGGGGACTGTGTCTGCTCTCATTTCTTCATTCACTCTGGTTTTTGCTTCCTCAGTTTTCTGTTATTTTACACTTTCTATCCTCTCTGTTTTTTTCTTTCCTTCTTCTCTCTATTTGCTCATCACCATCTGCCTTTTCTTTCTCCTTTTTTCTTTTCTGCCCATTTTCCACTATTATAAGAGGTTTTTTTCCTCCACATTTCTCCTTCACTGCCTTCTCTCCCATGTCTTTCTTTGCTCTCTATTTTCTTTCTTCGCTCTCTATTTTCTTTCTTCTGTCTGGCTCTTTCTGCTCATCAATAGCATTACAACAGTGGGGAAGAGCTAGCAGAAACAAGACCAGATGGGTTATGTCCTGATGAGAGCACATGCTGCTGCTGACAGGACCCAGAAGATGGAGCAGAGGTGCCTTGAGACTGTTTTGGTTTTGAACACATGATGTGGATGGGGAGGGAGAGGGGGATTTTTCACTAGCCCTGCTTGGTTTACACACCCCTGCACACATGGGACAGTGTTAGATTGCCATCGGCATCGGCACATCTGGGGAAGGTAGCAGCAGGAGGACAAGCTTTACATGCATGGTGAAAGGAAATACAGAGAGGAGATATGGCTTTGCAATGAAAGGCAACGAGCCAAGGAGAGATCTTTAAAAGGAAGACAGAGCTCTGTGCTGTGCCTGTCAGGCGCAGCATGATGAGGCTTTTATATATGAGAAGGAAGCAAATGCTGAGGATGGCCTTGCTCCTGGTTATGTTTTCCAGGAGAAGTCTCTCTGGCTTGTTCCTCACCATCTTTCTGTCATGGGCCTCTCAGGCGGGACAGGGAGCGGGCACCCACCGGACACACGCTGGGGTGCTGGGCAGCGTGTGTGAGATCTGGCAAAGGATTGCAACTGAAGGAAAACCCACAGAGGTGGCATTGGGGGCTGAGTTAAAGGACAGTGTTAATGAAGGCATTTGCCAGTGCAAGTCTTTTCTCAATTAGCATCAACATCAACAGCAGTCGTGACAGGCACTGCTGACTGTGGCCGTTCTGGGTGTCCACAAGCCATCAGCACTGTGACATGGTTTGTGCGTTGGTGGTGGTACTTGTATCTATTTAGAAACCCCTGCTCTGACTTTCTTATTCCTCTCATAGCTTAATGATGTGGAAGAGCTTGTTATGTCCTGGGGTGAAAAAGAGGGCAGACTGAGGTATATTTGGTGTTTAATATTAGGTCACTTGGTGTGGGAAGGCGGCAAGGGGTGCTGGGACTTGGCCTCCATTGAGCAGGATGGAGCAGCACAGGGAGGCTGCTGGAGGGAGGCCACTGAAGATGCTGGAGTCCAGGGAAGGCTTCAGCGTGTGTGAGTAAGGGAGAGCATGTGGATATCCAGAGGTCCGCAATGCAATGGCATGTTTAGGCTAATCTCATGTTGCTAAGGAGCCCTACACATGTTTGGTATTGGCTTCTGTTACCCTTCCTCAGGTGGCCTCCCTCTCCTTCCAGTGAAGTCCATCTGTTTGGCCACGAACCCCATGACTTCTGGCTCCGAAGGATGCGGCCCATCATGAAACCCTAGAGTATGCCTTTCACAGCCTCGACGAGGCTCTGCGTCCAGCACCCCAGCACTGCTGAGTGCCTCCAGCTGTTTCTTGACAGGTGACTCATGTGTGAGTCAGATCCCTTCGCCAGCTCTGCCCCGTGGGGTATGCTGCCCGCAGAGCGGCTGGTCTGGCACGCCGTGGGCAGGGAGATGTCTCTGGCTGCTGCAAAGTCGTTGCTCTCCTGGAAAGTGCTTTTAGAGACTGTGAAAACAGCAGCAGCCTGTGGGGCTGGAGGGTAGGTGTGCCTGAGGGTCTGCTTTATGCTGGCTTTCTGGTAGCATGTCCCTGTCTGTCTGGTTAAAAGGGGGATAAACCCATACCACATGTTGCCAAATTGGGTTTGTATAAGCAATGGGAAAAGTTAGATACTTGGCCTTTCTAGCTGGGGCTATCTTCAGGTTTCAGAGGAGGGTGCCCTGAAATGCTGATCCACACAAGCATCAGCAGCGGCACCGATGAGGAGGCACCCCACAGAGCTGCCTGTTCAGCCACAGGTAGCAGCAAGCTGCAGAGACGTCCATCCCTTCTCCCACCTTGGTGGAGTGAGCTGGTCCCTGGTACCATGCGCCTGAACCCAGCCATCAGCAGGAAGAAAGAGTCAGGCTGGAGTCCCTGGGGAGCTGTGGCCACATGGATTGAGAATGATCATCTTGGTGCTGTTGCCTCCTCACCTGGGCTGCTCATCTGCACACCATGCATGCTGACTTATTTGTGTACACTCCTCGCCCCATGGGGCCCCTCAGGTGCCACCATAAGATGTGCAAGACCTGCTTGGAGGACAGTATGGGGCTGGCTGTGGTCCTTCCAACAGCTCTGTGGGGCCATAAGGCTTCTCTACCCAGGGACTCCTTCAGCTTGGGAAAAACCCTGCGGAGATATAAGGTATCCTGCCCCCGTCTCACCCTGGGCTGGGGGGTGACTGCTCAGAGTGATGGGGCTGGTGGCTTTGCCAGCAGAAGGCAGGCTGCAGACAGTGTATATACCACGGCGCAGAGCTGCAGGCGGCTGGGGAGCACTCCTGTCCAGGCACCCGTGGAGCAGCTGGCTGTGCACCGGGCAGGCAGCTTGTGTTTTTTTACCACAGTGAGCAGCAATGCCTTCTGGAGGCATGGCCCAGTGGTGGCAAAAGGCTCTTCTGAGCTTGCAGATCTACCATGAGGTTTCTGAAATAAGAGAGGGTCTGGCTGCCAGCTTAGCCTCATTGCACACATGCTCCTCATCCCCTCTGCCAGGCTCTGGTGACCTCTGATGCTGCATTGCACCCCTTGGGCCATCTCTTTCTTTGCAGGTGCAGAGGGAAAGTCAGCACATGACGGTCCTCCCTTTGCTGTGCTCATGGAGAAGTTGGTCACTGTGGAAGGTGTCCTGGCTGGGAAGCAGCTCTTCAGCATCATTGGCAGGCGGGCACTGACAGGCACCTGAGTGGCTTGAGGAGGGCTTCATTCTTGTCTTCAGGGCTCCATTTCTGATTGGCACAGACTTACTGCAGGTACTTATCTGAGATGGCCTGCTTTCCTGGTGGCTTGTCTGTCTCAAAAGTCACACCAGCCAGACGTGGATATCATCAGGTCTTCTGGGCTATGTATGCTTGAAAATACATGTGCAGTCATTACGTGTGAACTTTCCTCTGAAACAACACTGTACAGATTGTAAGTCAAGCATTCAGCAGTTACAAAAAGCTGGGATTAAGGTTTCTTGTGCCATGTGAAACAGCCCTGAGCCTTTGGTAGCATCATCACTCTCTTAGGATCTCTTCACTGACTCCAGCCTCCCATTTCTCTTAGTCCAAGTTTCTACCTCTATCTTGTTTTGCTGCCAGCTCTGGCCTTTTCTTTCTTCCACACCCCAGTCTTCCCCTAATCTCAGCTCCCAATCTAAGTTTCTTTTTCTACCTATAAGGTTATCTGACCTCACCTGACCCCCCAACATGCCCCACAGCTGCACTGACTTCCAGTATACCTCTCCCCCTTCCTCCTCTGTGTCTCCCAAATCTATCTCATGATTCAGGTAGTCCCACATTCCCAGTTACTCTTCAGCAATTTTTCACAATCTGTTCCTTTCACTGTTTCCCCACTTTTGCATTCAGACCATGGAGTTTGTTCCTACTCTCTACTTTCCAATCCCTCCCCATGTTAGGGGACCCATAAAGCCATGTCCTGCTGCTGTGGTCTGGAGCCTCCCCGCAGCCATTAGCACCCAAGAGCAGCAGCTGCAGGTCCTGCACCTCCTCCTCAGCCCTGTAACATAGATGCCCAGGGAGGATGGGTCCCAGTGCTCATAGGCAGCTGTCTCTGAGTGGGGGTCCTCAGCCTCTCGGAAAGCCCTGCTTCCCTTCATTACACAAGGGCTAACCTCCTTAGTTGCTTAAAGTTCAGATGAGAGCAACCATCTTCACAGCATGCAAATCTTGGTCAAAAGGTTTAAAGACAGGTAAACTTCTGATTAAGCTGTGAGAGGGTCTTACAATGGAGATTGTCAAAGAAATATGGTATGTGTACAACACAGCTACTGGCTTAGTCTGCAGTAACTCAGTGTAAAGACTTACAGAGGGCTATGGATGAAGCTTTCAGAAAAGTGAAGGCATTCGTCATTTAATTTGACGGTTTAATTTATCCCCTTCTGGGGATATGAACTCATAGGATGTCACAGCAACAGGTCTGTGATTTTGATGAGGTAGAGCTGCTTTCCAGGCTGTTACCTCTTGCTGGCCCGGCAAGTTTTTGTGGACATGCCATAGGATGTGTAATGCTGCAGTGTTTTTAGCTGAAGTCACAGACAGCAAATAGAAAGCATCATACCATGTCGTAGCCTGACCTACAGGGTGAGGGAGTTTGGTTGGTCAGAAGCTGCACAGATGGCTTTAAAATATTGCAGTATGAGCCTCTGAGCATCTCTTTTGGCTTTCTGGATAACTGGAAATCTTGGCTCCAAGCTTCATATATCAGCCAAGAAAATGTAAAAAGAGCATTGGACAAGCTGGCTCTTTAGACAATATTTAGAAACCATGGTTATAATCTTATCCTGCCCAAGTAAGTGAAACTACTTCTTCAGATGACTGTATGCCATCCCTTTATGCTAAAGAAGGAAGAAACAGGCTGAGGCAGCTCACAGATACACTTTCACCTCAGTTTTCTGAAGTTCCTACAGTCCCATTACCTGAGAAGTTGTTATGATATCCAAGTAAGCAAGTTTGCTCCAACAAGTGTAGTTCTGGCTGAAAATAAACAAAGAGCAAATGCAGTCTGACTTTGGCCAGACTGCTGCAAGATTAATTGGTCGAGACATGCCAGCTCAGGAAATTAATTTTTTGTTTGGACAGCTTCACTATTGGTAGGGATGATTTTCCTTTGCTCGGCTGAGTGACCATCTCCACTTCTTAGAATTGTTATAGATGTGCATCAGAGCTAGAGAGGGAGATAATGTTCCTCACACCTGTCTAATGGTTTGGTGACAGGGAGCAGGGTGCAATGTACTCGGACAAGCCTTTATATAAAAATGGGTGGGTTTTGACTTCTAGCAAAACTTACCTTTTATTAAGGAGACGTTCAGAGAAAGCAGATGCTGTGTCTCTCTGGTGTATTCTGCACAGTGATGCCAGTCTTCAGAACTGGATCAGGCTTAGGTTAAGCCTGAGCAAAACCAGGGTCTAGAAAGGGATGAGAATTTAGAAAACCTTGTTGAGATCTTCCAAGTTTCCTACTCCCTGAGCCAAACCTTGCCACAGCTTATGCGGCTGCAGGTTAGACAGTCCCCCAGAGTTTTGGCGATCCAGTTCAGAACCAAAGCCTGAAGGGAAACATGGGGTTTGAATCTGAATCTGTGGTCTCCCCTGCATCCCAGGGGGAAAAATATTTTTGGTTTGGTTTTGCCTCAGCATCTGTGCAGCTGGGATTCTGGAAGACCACATATGAAGCAAACCAAGCTAGTCAAATTAATCATCATGTTATTTTTTGTTGTTGTTGATTTATCAGCAGAGGAAAGCACTGATCATGTTTCATATACTTGTCTTCTGAAAGTTTCCCAGAATGCAGGTAAGAGGGTTTTTATACTGTATACATGGTATCATTTGGCAACAGCCTCAGGAGATCTCTTTCCAGGCACATACGTCTTTGGTCTACCTTGGAGGTCTCTCATGTGGGTCCTCTGGATTTTCAGTCTCCGTTCTTCCCAGATACTTAAAGCTTTCTTGTTGGGAACTTGGAGGAGGAAACAGGCAACAGGAAACCCTCAGAACCTGATGGTTCAAAGAAAAAGACACCTGCTGTTAACTCCTGCTTCTTGAGTCTCTGATATACCTGCCTGGACCTCCCGCCTTGAGGACCCTCTCTGCGTCTGGCCCTCGGCCCCCACACACCTCCCAGCCACCTTTCTCCTTCCTACCAGTCAGAGCTTTCACCTGCTTCCCATCACCTGCTGAAGAGACTGAGGGTCCGCTCAAAGATGCTATGCTTTTTTGGAATCTAGTTTCCTTATTTCTGATTATGCCACATCCTTTGGGACAAAAACCTCCATATACATGGAAAAGATATATTTTTTCTCCCACATGACAGCATGAGAGCACCTCTTTTCACCTCCTGCTGATCACACTGGCTCTCCCTCCCACAGCTCTGCCCAAAAGCAAACTCCCTGGCTGGGCATGAGGGAGCACTCAAGCATCCTCTAACCGTTCCCCATGCTGGAATGGCTCAGGCTCTGTTGGACCATCAGTAGCAGTCCTCCTATGTGTCATTACACATCCAGTATAATGTCGCTTGTTAAACCATTTGTTGACATGAATATGATTTTCAGCTCATCTACAATACCAGCAGTGTTGAAAGAAGATGTGATTTAATTATTACTGTAAGTTCTTACCACAGAACATTATGCATTATTTTGAAATGCCTGGCTGTGGATGTTACTTTAATTTTTTTTTAGTCTGTAGTAAAATAGTGTTAGATTTTCCTCATCATCCTTTTCCATTGTGACTCAGAGAAGTCAAAGCCAACATGTCTCTGCAAAGTTTAAATAATTTTCCCGTTAACCTTTTGTGTAAAGTTTATAATACACTTACAGTAAGACTAAGTTGATTTATTTTTTATGAGTTCCTAGGCATAGCATGGGTCTTTTTGTACTTCAGTGTGCGCCAAAAATGATGAGGGTCACGTGGCTCGGGCAGGTCCTGTCTCATCCCTGCTTTTGCTGCAGTGTTGGAGTCTGGGAGTTTTAATCAAACACATTTCTAATACCTGGCAAGCAGGGGACGTGTTCCCGCGGGGGGGTGCAGCCGGGCGCACGCTCCTCGGCTCCTGCTCCCAGCTGAGGGGATGAGCGCCAGCTCTGGTCTGGAAGCTGGCCGTCCACATGAGCGCAGCACCATGCCCAAGGTCGTATCCCTCCCCCCCAGGGGCCAAAACACAGCAAAATCTGGGATCCCACTCTGCTCCTGGCCATGCAGCCATTGCCCTAGAAGCAAATTGCTTAGACTGGCAGAGTAAAACATGAGAGAAGTGGGTTCCCCGCCTGCTTCTTCCCTGCTGTGCAAACGTGCAGGTTCACACAGCTTTTGTGCATGCCTGCTGTCTTTCTCAGCTTTACACCTAAAGCATTGCGTTGTTTAGATTCACCTGCACAGTAAGCTGTGGGGAATATAGGGACCAGATGATGTTATTTACGCCATGCATTTCCTTAGCTGTGAGCCCTGGAAGAGCAGGAACTGATGGTGCAGAGGGGCACTGCCTTCTTGGGGTGGCTGGCATCATGTCTGCTCGGTGCAGGCAGGCTAAGCCTACCGGGCTGCACACAAGTGCCACTGGAGAGAGGAAATTCAGTGCCCCCACATCCCATACACTGAATTTTCTTCAGTTCATAGAACAATCCTACACCTCTGCAGCACCTCTTGTCTTTGAAGAAAGATCACCAGTGTATGTATGGCACTCATTGCTGCAGACCCTAAGCACCTGTAGCAATTTTACGTTTTTTTTTTACCCTGCTACTATGTCTATGAAGGAAAAGGGCAATTCCTTCCCCTATTTCGCTGTGTTACAAAAAGGCAGTGGTCTGCTCAAGGCCATGGAGGGTGGTGGCGATGGAGCAGCGAGGAATCCTCTTCCTGCCGGTCCCAGGCTGATGGACTTGGGAAAAGGCGAGAAAAGAGAAGAGCTGATTTTAACAGCATGTAGTGAGTTGGGAGAGAAAGCGAAAGCACATTACTGGTGAGACTGCAGGTCTGCCTGACAAAACACAGGCAGGCAGCACAGCTTGTGTGGATGTGTGACACAGAGACCTGGGAGGAAGGGCTTGTGTATCTCCTGCCTACTCATGTGTCTCACACTTTCTCATCTTTAAATCCCTTTCCTTTCACTCCTATGCATTTGAGCATGCAGATCTGCATTTCAAGCCCGTGCAGTGAAGCAGGCAGACACAGACCTGTGGCACTCCAAGTCTCTCTGACAGGCACTGGTGCGAGGCCCTGAGTCTGCAGCAGGGCTGGATGCAGAGGGCTGGGGTCGGTGACAAAGACCACGCTGCATGCTCCTCCTGCCACAGGTGGCCGTGTTCTCCATGAGGTGGAGAAGGATCTCTTGGGGATATAAGGTTTTGGCAGGACTACCTCCAGCTCTCAGCAGAATGCTGTGCTGAAATATTGAGAGTAGCATGCTGCAGCGATGTGCTGTCTTCCCTTTCATACCACAAACATCCTCTCCTAGAACTGAGTCATGCCACCCAGCATCTTAAATTGTATTTGTTTTACCAAACCCCACAGGATGCTCTTTCAGTGAGGGGTCACGATGTTCCTGTTCCCTTTGATGCAAGGTGTACTGAGATATCTGTGGTGGGGAAGTGGTGCACCACCAGGATGCTGGCCCCGCTCCTGCAGAGCTTTCCAGCCCTGTGGTACGGGAGGACAGGCAGCCTGTGAGAGGGGCTGCAGCACCCACGTGGATGGGGTGGAGTTGCTAATCTCTTTGAAACAACAATTTGCTCTTTGTTTTGTATGTTTTCCAGATGTCACCTGCTGGCTTCAGGGGGAAGGGAAAATTAATGTGAAGAAACTATTTTAGCAATTTGCCTGGAAAGCCAGGTGCCTCTCCAAGCAGCTTGAACTTCTTTTAAATTAAAACTTGAGTAGGAAGAGAGCTGGGGTTTCACCATGGGCCCCTCTCTGCCCATCAACTACCTACAAGACTGTCCTGGTTTCGGCCAGTTTGGGTCAGCTGTCCTGGCTGTGCCCCCTCCCAGCTTCTTGCTGGCAGGGCATGAGAAGCTGAAAAGTCCTCGAGTAGTGTAAGCACTACTTAGCAACAACTAAAACATTAGTGTGTTATCAACATTATTCTCATACTAAATCCAAAACACAGCACTATACTAGCTACTAGGAAAAAAAAAAAAATTAACTCTATCCCAGCTGGAACCAGGACAAAGACCAAACTCACTTTGGCAGGGAGCACTGTCCCCAAGCCCAGTCCTGCCCTCCCTGTTTGTGGCTGCAGTCAGGTATGGGAGGCCACCAAGTTCTCTTCTTTCTGCTTTTGTCTTATGCTTAGATGGCCCTGATTTCATACTGAGCAGGTGTAATATGGTGCAAACTAGTTATCTTGTCTGGGGTGACAAGATGCCGTCCTTTGCATACCAACCACCTCCCGGATTCTCTAGAGAAAGCAGAGGCTGTAGGTTCACCCCTTCAAGGGGGTGAACTTTGAGATGGCAGTTGTGACATCTGGGTTCACCTTATGCAACAACTTAGAACCTGTCTATATAATTTCTTTCTTGCATTTCATCTTTGTCTCTTTTCCTCCAAGCCAAACCAGTTTTGTCATAATCTAAGAGCTCCTTATCGATGAAACAGAATAGGGAAAATGCAGCATACTTTAATATACTCGTAGCATAATAAGCTTTTAATGAGGAAATAACAGATAAAAAGCTGCTTGAGTAGAAAGGAAAAAAGTAGATTGTTAACATTAAATAAAAATATACATTCAAAAAACCTGAAACCTTTAGAAAACATGGAAAAAATATGTCTGTGTAGCATGAAGTCAAGTCATAATTTCCCCTATTAACACACACTAAAACAGAGCTAAATGATTGTACCACATCTTGGTGAGTCTGTTTTTAGGAAGGTGAGCCTCATGCTGCTTGATGAGAGGTTGCTAAGCAGTCTCCTATATTCATTAGTTACATAAATAGGGATGTAAAATAGCCCCTTTCTTGCCCGTGCCTAAAGAAACAGAGCTTGGACCCTGGCAACTATAAATTAATCCTACTGCTTCCTGGAAGTCTGTCAGACTGATGGGATTTTTTTTTCCTTTTGAGTGGGGAAATATGCTATTTGGAGAGAAGAAAAGAGTATCCTTGAGTTCTTGGCTCCCTTCTTGGCATGCACGGAGTGCAGAGAATCAAGGCGGGTTTAGGTATTTTTGAGTAAATGCGAAAAAGATTGAAGGGCATCTTTTTCTCCTGGGATTAAGGTACACACCAACATTCACTCCCATCCTGCCCCCAGGCACTACTGCATTAGGCAGTCTTACAGTCGAGCACGAGTTTGAGAGAGAAGTCATTGTAACTACGAACTAGTAAAGCGTGTGTTTTTATGTCTCTTTGGTTACCTCTTTTCAAAGGGGAAAAAAAAGTCTCTTTTTCTCAGTGGAAATCAGTCCTTTTCTTGAAATTTCAGTGTTCAATTCTTCCAAAGAAACAGCCACATGAAAAATGCAGCTTTGGTTTGTCTTTTTAATTTCAGCAGGCAAGGTCTTTTTTCTGGGTTTGCCCTTTCTCTTCATCCTCCTCTGAACTTTTTGTTTTCTCTTGTGGAAGGAGAGAGAAAGAAAAGGTGGAAAAAAACCCAGCAAAATGAGAACCATTCTGAAAATGAAAAGTTGCAATTACAGAAACTTTTTTTTTTTTTTTTTTTGGTAAGCCAGAGTGCACGTTAAATAGCAATCTGTAGGACTTCAATAAACAAAGAGTAACAACTGTTGTCCCTGGACACCCAGTCCTATTCTTTTCTGAGACTACACAAAGAAAAGAAATAAAAAACATCACTACTTTGGATGATACATTCCATTTTTTTTTTTTTTTTTTAATCTCATAGCTGTCAAAACCCTGGTTTTCACTCCTATCAAGGAAGCTGGCACTGCTGCCAAGGTGTTTGACATAGGCAGTATGTTGTGTGATGAATTATAGGCACGTAATTATGCTTTATTATATGGTCTGCCATGGCAAGGCTGGCGCATCATTTCTCACCAGAAGGTAGATAAAATCCTGCTCCCCTCTCAGCACAAAGGTGTCAATAATGAGAGCAGTGTCCGGGTGTTGTGTGAGGCAGCATGCTGGAGCCCAGTGCCGCATGGCTGCCTCCCCATTGCTGATGCCTGCACACCACCTACCATGGGAAGCTATTCCCTACTCACCATAAGCCCCATAGTGTAGAAAAGAGTGTGCATCTCCTTGTGAGAAAGGCTTGCAACAAGAAGCGCATTCTTCCCTCATCCCTCACTATAGCCCACTCCCCGTTTAAGCTTTTTCATTATGTCAAATGGCAATATTCCCATCATATCTCTGTAGGTCCCTGCCTGTCCTTCCAGCCCCTGCGAGCTCCATGTCTGTGGCACCACAGAAGCTGGCAGGGCAGGGGTGGCATATGGGAACCTGATCTTTTATCTGGAGGTAAATTCTGCCAAAGTAAGGCTTGATAACACTGGAAGAGCCAAGAACTTGTCTATGCATTTCTCTGTGCAGTTTTGCCACCATAACCAATTCTTACTTCACAGTTAGATCTGACCAAGGAAATTTCACAATTACACTGAGTTTGGGTTTAAAACTTGTGCCTAATCAGCCCAGGTCCACAAACTGATCAGGTGCTACTAAACCTACTGAACTCATTGCACGTATGACTATTTTCAGATTCAGACCTAGACTATGATCTACTTTGTACAAATATTCTGAAAAAAAATCATAGTCCTTGGCAGTTAACCTTTTGTTTCAGTTCAATAAATAACTCCTTTCAGCACACTGTAGATTTGCAAACATTGATTCCCATCCTCTTGCCAGCACTGAGTAATCTGGCAGGCAGCTCTGTTCCTGCCCTTCCTCCTTGACAAAGCAGACTTTGAGCAAAACACTGAAGTGCACGGCACAGATCATTTAGTGATTTCATTATCAACCAGTGATGGCTTTTTCCTGAGAAGCCAAAGCTGCGTTCTGTGTTATTTTGTAGGGTTTTCAGGAAGCTTGTTATCCAAGTGGAACAAATGCAGTCTGGCCCATTACATTTTCCCGGAGATTTCTGAAATTTTTGTAAACTGAAAAAAAAAAAAAGGGGTCAAGTTTAATAAATTCAGTATTGTTGCTTTTGTACTTTCTCTGGGATTTATTTCCTTTGCAGTCAATTCATATTCACTCTCTGCTCCTTTACACAAGATGCTTAGGGACATTTTGTAATTCAACATAGCATAATGCTCCGTTTCCTTTCTGCAGAGATAATGAACTTCAGATGACTGTGCTGAGGGATGCTTGCTACCTACAGGAGGGAAGTGAAGCCGGGAGCTGGTAGCGCCATGCAGGCTCTGCACTGCATGGCGAGGATGCACACTTGCCATGTTGCAAACTGGCACAGGTAGGGTCACTTCTGTTCTCATGTCATTAACAGAGGAGGAAAGAAATAGTATTTTTAATTGTCTTATTAGATATTTTGAGTTAATAGGAACCTTAAAATCGAGGGATAAAGAATGTGGGGTTTAGTTATGGCTATAGCTATATGTGCAGCAACTCTCACAAGTAAATACTACTGCTTATATATGACTGCAGTCCCCTAGGACTTCCTCTCTGTATTTTAATGGTCTTTCCTTCTTCCATTTTCCCTTCTGTAAGCACATGTCATCCATACCTTTCTAACTTTTGATGACTTCTTGGCACTTCCTCCACAGCAAGTGAGCCTGGAAAAGATTTCCTGGGTCATGAAGGTCAGTCCTCTCATCTACAACCACTGTATAACTGTGTCCAAGATGTCTGGCTCTGTCCGGGAAGCAGGGAAACTTCTTGCTCTCGCTGCACCTATTTGGAGGCCACTTCAGCACAGGGGTCCCCTAGCAGTGAGGAACGGGCTCATGATTTCCAGAGTAAGGGTAGTTATGGCTAGTTTATACTCATTTGAGCTTTGTACTTGGCTCAAGCTGGTTATTTCCCTCTCTGCTTTTTACTCTGCTACTGCATTTATAAAGGAGAGTCATGTCTGTTCTCAGCCTTTGGTTGAAAAGCCAGATTTATCTAGTGTGGTGTCTTAGGATGGCCTCCCCAGTAATCCCATGGTCAGCACCTGCTTCACAGTCACTTAATCTATTTCTTCAACATGAGCACTGCCAAGGAAAGCTGTATGCAACCCTCTGAGGTCTCCCCAGGGCTGTCCATGTCCAGTGGGCACTACTCGTTATCTGTCTTTTTTTGGAAATCCTTCTCTTGCACTGTTCTGTGCCTGCCTTTTCCCCTCTCATGCCTGGTTTGGCTTTGGAAGCTAAGTGGCAAAAGCTGGGTCAGATCTCTGGGTCGTCATGTGACCTATATACACAGATCTTCCACGCTCATTTTCAGCTGGCAGGACTCCTGATGATTGCAAAAGCCTGAGTAACTGGTCCCTGTGCGCATGAGCTTGGATTTTGTAAATTATTAAACTTTGTTCTGTTTCATTAGCCTGGCCCTCTAGGTCATTGGGTTTGACCCGTATAGCATCATGAGTCTTCTCTATGCTGATAATGCCCCCAGCTTTTTTACGTCAATAAATACTACCAGACATCCCCATTTTCTCTGCTAGTGATCACATGGAACTGATGCTTATCCTCATTCCTGAGAAAACTGCTCCAGTTCATTAGATTTCCTTGTGGGATAATCCTTTGTCTTCTCCCCAGGAATGTCCTCATCTGTGCCGATTCCCATTTTTGCAGTTTCAGTTAATAATTCCCATGTGATACCATACAGATGTCCAGAGAGATTTGGCTGACTTGTATTCCTCTGCCTGAAAGACATCTATCTTATAAAAAAAAATTATATCAGGTTATTCAGGCACGTTCCTGCTGCATCTTGTCCCAATTTCCAGTTACCTTCCTAGCTGAAATAATCCTCTCCTTTCACATGTCCCAAAGCCTTTCACAGATCACTTTCCCACTCTCCCCCATCATACTGTAAACTTGCCTGCTATTTCAGATGCTCATTTGGGTTTAACAAAAATCTTTGCAGTGCCACTTCCCTGCCCCATCATCGTGCTGCTTGATTCTCCCAAACTTGAATCTCTGACCTGTGACTTTCTGTGCTGATCCACTCCTTTCAACAAGACTGTGAAAGGCTGCTACTTTGCAGGAGAGCCTCCTCTCTTGCAAAGGCTGTGCTGGTGTGCAAGGCCTCCTTGCATACTGGTGTGATGGTGAAAGAAGCCGTGCCGAAGGACTGGACTCAAAAGAACAGCCATCGTGAACCTCATTTTTGTAGCTCTCAGTGTCCCATTAAGGGGACTGTAGCTGAAATAAATGAAGCAGTCCCTCACTGCATCTAGATGGTTAGCTAAGTTGTTTGCAAAGCTGGTGAGAGGTTTTCCACTGGCTGTTCTGGACTTTGAATGAGACCTCTTATAGCCTTCTTGCAAGAGTAAAGAAGATATAAGATCTCTATTGAGGGACATGTATCTAAATATATGATGTGTAAACATAAAACATTTTACAGTTCTGTTAAGAGAGGTTATCTGAGCTATCAGACTCAGTATTTGCCTTTCTGTTTTGGGAGACTGTTCTTCAGGGGTTTTTTGTCTGATAAATCTTCTTGCCATTTATCTTTACACCTTCAAGCTACAACATTGTAAAGGATAGCAACATTGGTGCCCAAATTCATTTACAACCCTGTGAAAGCAAACTAATGTGTGATGCAGACAATGCGCTGAGGTGAACACTTCGGTGTAAGTGTCACTTACATGATTCATGCTTTGAGTAGTAACATAAACCAGGCTGTACACAGCATTAGCCAGGCACACAAGATGTCATTATACTGTTTTCTTGCATATTAAAACTTTAAAAGAAAGTAAAAGACTTCAAATATCATCTTAACCTCTGTTTTAGTGTAGTTATGCTTGCTTCTGATATTGTTATCCTACCTGATCTGTTCTGGTTTCTGGGGTCATGCTTCTCAGTTAAGAACTGAGTTCAAGAGAGGACTGGGAGGCTCCTGGAGAATGGTGGGACTGGATTCAGCCTCTTGAAGAATCAAAGGCGGGAAGTGCTTGATGTCTGAGGTGGTCTGGAGTGAGCTGATGCTACCTTCACTGAGGAGATGGGTGCATTGCAAACACTCTTTTCATGAAAAGGTTAGAAAGAAGCCACCTTCCTGATTAATTCATGGGGGCTATTGAGTAGAAATAAAAGGAACCAGTGACAGACCAGCTACACAGGGACGGTAGCTGGACCGAACTATCTGGAAGTGTGAAAGGAAAGCATTCATTTTTTTTTTCACCTGATGTATATGGGCTTTGTGAAAATTATTTTTCTGTGATCATCATAAAAAAAGCATTGGAATGGAGTAACTATATAAAACAGAAAACAGCTGTTTTGGCATCTTTCAGTTGCAACAAAGTGTAGCGGGAAAATGCAGTTTGAAAATAGGAATTTGACAGGTAAATAGGTCAGACTTGAATCTCCTTGTTTTGGAAATCTTTGACTTACTGTTTGCAGTAGGACCATAAATTAAAGTACTCTGTCTTTCTTGATTGTCAATTTAATTGCAAGGAGGAGACAAAAAGCTGACAGGAATGCAGAAATGTTAATAAATAACATCTATGATGAACACACCCTTTCAAATATGCATTCAGAGGAATATGCCCTTCATAAGTCATACAAAACAGAAGGCTAGATTGTGCAGAATAAATAAAGTCTTTCATGCTGAGGTGACTAGGTCAAACTTGTAAATGACCCAAAACTTTGCTACCTGCTGGAAACTCAGTGGCTGAACTGGCTGGTCACAGCATTACTGCCTTTTTAAAGATGCTCAACATAATGAAGTGACACTTGACTCCAGTTAGTGTGTTATTAGTGATGACTGATCTCCATCCTCCTGGATGAAAGATGGAAGAAGCTCAGAGGACTCTACTGCTGGACCACTGCATATGTAGGAAGTGTTTCCGTTAAGTCCCTCTTGCAAAGAAAGCAGCTCGTCTTCCAGAGAAGTCACCTGAGCCCACATGTGGTCATGAGAACAAATTGTTTTTAACTCTCCCCAGACTCCTGATGTTCATATCTATGTTCCTGTGGATATAGCTTGAATCTTTCACAATACTGGTGCTTGACAAAGGTATGACAATATCACCAGGTACCATAACACTCTTGAATGTTTTGGATAAGTAATCAATGGCACCCAAGAGGCTGATAGAGGCAGGGCAGGTCAGTGTCTCTCCATTGACCCCTGATTCCCAGATCAGATCTCATGATGGATGTGGTACAGCTTGTGGAGGATGCTGGGGGCAGAGACACTTCTTATTCCTTAATCTCCTAGGCTTCAGCTCCTTAATCTAGTGAAATCCCCTTCTGTTTCCTGGGACCACATGTGCAGCAGCACACTGAGCACTTTCCTACCTTGGGGAAAAGGGAGATGGGGATAGAAGAGGGGACACCATGAGAACAGAAGTTGCAAAGTACAAGAAAACTGGGTTTCAAGAGGTGGTATTAGCCCTGTGCAGATTAACCTTATTATCACAGATACCATGAAAGTATCAGCAGCAACAGATTTCATTATTGCATACATTTAAGATCACTGTCTTGTGGTGGTACAGGCAGATTGCTTGGTATGACTATGGATGTGATGGCACTTGTGAGAATGGGCTGGTAAATGACTGTTACTTGTTTGCTTAGTATTTCCCTGGAAACAAACTCCCCAAACAAACTAAAAGTAAATAAAATACTCACAAGCAGATGAATGTGTGTCTTCAGAAAAAAGAAGAAAGTAGTGAGGAAACAGTGATGCTTCATCCCTTTCTAACAGAAACCAAGGCCAAACTCCCACTAACTCCAAGGGAATTAGATGCCTTTAATCTAAGTCACAATAATAAATGAGGGAGCATATTATATCCAAGATGTGGTGAAACATCATGATGTGGTCTTTAGACTGATGGGGTCAAAGTTTTCCATGGCTAGAGGGAAGGCAGCTGTAAATGACAATGAGACAGACACAGTAAATGACAGTGCACAGTAGGGGCTTCAGCTATTCCCCTGCTATGTGGAGCAGCATGAAGACTTAATCCAAAGCCTGCCAGAGTCCTGAAAGCTTTTGACTTTCCTGTGTCTTAAATCAGACCTTATGTGCATCGTTTATCTTATTTGCCAGAGATACTGCATCTATGCTTTTTCCAGCAGAAACAGTTGATATGACTAGTATGCTAGCTTTTTCTTTTAACGGTGTGCCATGTTTGGGTTAGTCTATTTTCAAGAGATCTTTCAGTACTTCCTCCTGGACAAACCAATGGTATTGGTAGGTTACAGTAATGGGCAGAGCTGATGGACATTGCATCACGATACAATTATTTTCTTTGGATTTTTTTCTGACAGTCCTTGGCTTTGATCAGTAGTGACCTAGGGGGAGAGGTACTGTGTCAGTAGTGCTGAACCATTCCACCACAGCTTTGCTTTCTGAGAAACTCCCAAATACCTCTGGCTCCACTGTGATTTATGGTGCTGAACTTTCCAGCTTGCAAATGGCAGGTCAGGAAGGTTATCCCAGCTGCTAGAAGCAAATTCACCCTGCAACGGATGCGAGGTGTTCGCTTAGCAATCACGTGGACTTTCAGATCAAATCCACACTCTGCATGGGAACAAGAACACCAGCATTTGATCTCCAGGGTGAATTTCATGAGTTGAGTTGGGTGAGGTGCTTGCCAAGGTTGACTCTGAGCAAGGAAAGAATACTGCAAAGAAGCCAAAACCAAAATTTGCTAAAAAAGAAAAAAAAAATCCCTTTCTGTCTTTAACTGTCAATGTGTAGGAGCTATCTAAGATGTGTCTTTCAGTTTGCATTACTTGGAAGTGGGGATTTGCACCAGCTGCCTACTTTTATTCATAGCTCATCTCAGCAAGCAAGGGTTCATCTGATGTAACACTACCTGGATAAGAGAAGCTAGGACTTTCTGCGCGTAGCAGAGCAAACTGTCCTGTGATGAGAGGTAGATGAGAAGTGATAAATCTGTATGCCTCAGTTGTGTGAAATTCTGTCTAGCTTCACAGCTGTGAAAGGCTGAAAGAAGAGGAAAGACCCTCAGCCGAAGACACAAACTGTATTTGACATTTCTTGATGCCAAGGCAGTGCTGTCACATTATCCATACAGAGGATGCAGAGCAGTGGATAGTCCAGGTGAAACCTGCAACCTCTGTGAGTCCACGGAGATATTTAAGTAGTGCTGTTAAACTGGAGAGCCTCTTCTAGTCTTTTGATCCTTTGCATCTCTCAAATCCAGTAGCCCTGCGGCTTGATGCCTCTGAACCAACTACATGCTCATTGTGTGGAGCCCAAATATCCTCTTTCTTTGGGGCCTTGGAATAGAACAGTTTTAAAATAGCTCAGTCCCAAGCTTTTTTTCCTTGGCATGATTGCTCCTATGGGACCTTCTCTGCTTGAGATCTGCTCTGTCCCTGTTCTTCCCCAGTGCTGGGTTTATGAAATCTCAGTTCCTGAGAGGCCACCAGCACTTGCTAAAATGCTGAAGCAGCAAAGGGAATCTTGTACCCCTCTTTCAATGCCCAGGACCCCTTTTACTATGTGCTACTGTAAACTAGAAGCTGTCCATTCCTCCCCGTCCAAGTCTGGTGCTTTACTGTAGATTAATAGAAGAATTAAATGTGAGGGAAAAAAATCACTGCAAGGCTTCTTCTTTTTTTTTTTTTTTTTTTTTTTTTTTGCCAGGGGAGAGAGTAAAAAGAGAGGCCAACAGATGATTAATCTTTTGTTTCTTGATGGTTCAAGTATCCTTTTATGTATGAGTCATATGTCTAAATATTCAGGGTCACCAGTGACCTCCTCTTGGCCAGATTTACAAAACTTCTCCCTCCTTGGTCTAGCTGAAGAGTCTAGATTCATCCACTCCTCTTATTTTCCCGGGCTTCCTAGATCTATGCTTTACTTTTTCTGTTTTGGGACAAGTGATATGAATATAATAACAAAAACAAAGGAATTTTTTTTTTCCCTATATGGTTTCCATATTCCTTACAAAGACGTGCCTGTGTCTTTTGTGGGTGTTTTTGCTGGGTAGCATATAAAACATATTTTATGTGGAAAAAACATGTACCCAAATATTTTTGTGTGCAATCCCTGCATTACCAAGATTTATAGAAATCTTGTTTTGAAGCAAACTGACTGAGATGGAAGCAGTTACAGAACAATATTTCTTGAACCACTAGAGAGCCAAATGTTACTTCATAAAACAGAAATAAGCAAATATTCACTGGTTAAGGGATAGCAGCTTCTTACAGAATTTAATTGGGTAGGAATCATCACAGGCAGTCCTCACTCACAGTGTTCAGCATCTCTAGTCTCTGTATATCAAATACCTACTACACTAGGCATGACTAGGAGATGAAAACATAAGTCAAAATTGGGGACTATATTTTCAAATCTTCAGTGCCTGTTTCCTTAGGTTGCTGTCACTATCTGCACACCCACACCCTTGAGTGGTCCACAGCTACATGCTCTAAATCCTGCCTGTGCAAGATCGGGGCAAGAATTAGGGTCCTGCTCTTACAGATGATCATAAGGTTAGGAGAGGGAGCTGCTCATGAATGAAAATATGAATGCACGTAATATCTGTTAGGGATATGGCCAAGAACTCTATAGATTTCTACCAAAAGCAAAGTGAATACCTAATAGGCATATTAGTTCTCTGAAGTCTAAGTACACCAGTAGTCAGTATATGACTTGGTCCTGACACTGCTCTTTGCTGCTTTTATTACACCATTTTTGCTGCTGTAATTACACCATTAGTTTCCGTGGATTTACTTCCAATTTAGGTCTTGATTTAGCAACACATTTAAGCAGTACTACAGGACAGGAGGTGAAACTGATGATGGGTCTGTAAGGACTAACAATTTTTGAATTAATAACCTAACAATAGGATATTGTAAAGAAAGTAGAAAAACCCCACAGCTGGTCTTGTACTGGCATTTAATAACAGATGTGTTGTGTAATCCACAGGAGGTAATTTTTCAGCTTTGCTCAGTGTGGGTAAGGTCTTTACTGGAGCACTGTGTCTGCTTTGGGGCCATGCACTTGATGAAAGATGGAGACTAATTGGAGAAGAGCCAGAGGAGACCAACAAGGATAATGAGAAGTTTGGAAAACATTGACCTATGAGGAAAGGTTCAAGGAACTGATGTGGGGGGTTTTTTTGATCTAGGAAAAAAGCATCCTAAGATGGGACATAATGAAAGACTTCCAGCACTTGAAACATCACTGTGAAAGACGGTGATGAATTGTGCCCATAAGGATACAGGACGAACTGGTTTAATTTATGGCAAGGGTGATTTAGGTTAGGCATTAGGAAACAACTTTTACTGTTAGGAAAATCCAGGACTGGAGGAGAACACCTCGAAAGACTTGTTACTCTTGTGATTGGAGATTTTTAAGGACAGATCAGACATACATTTGCCAGGAGAGGCCAAGATATAGTTACCTTGCCTCTATGCATGGGGTAGGGAAAGTGTTTTCCTGAGATACCTTCCAGCCCTGTATTTCTGTGATTTATGGTCTCTATGTGACTTAGATCTCTGTTGAACCAGGGTCTTAGACTACAATCAGCTCCTAGATATCAAAGGCTTCATTTGGATAGATTCACAGGCTGGCCAAGTGCCAAACAGTTTCCTGTCCTCTGAGGAGAAGGTATCTTTCTGGCTGTCACTCAAGTCTCCAAGCTACAACTGACAGAGTTTTCTGCCTTGCTCATTAGTCACTCAGCTGAACCAGACCTGCAGCAGCACGGCAAGAGAGCAGGCAATTTCTGGAAAGATTTTGCCAAGGAAGTTTGAATGAACCCAGGATGCACCAGGAGCTGATTTCCCTTCACACAGTCTTCCCACCCTGTCCTGCACTGTTC